>NW_020536999.1:87695892-87834913 GCF_003426905.1 Ctenocephalides felis
TATCAAAAAAGTTCTACGGTTGCAGAAACGAACGAATTAATTTTGAATGTTTAAAAACGAAGATTTTTGCACTTTTCTTCAAATTTGGAAGAAACTGCTCAAACACCGATCGTCTCACAAAACTATCAACGCGAGCCCTTATCGAATTTCATCGAATGACCTTTGAATTTTTAAAATCGGTGAAAAAAAAAATTTAAAACTTTGACGTTGCCGAACTTTGCTCAGACACATGCTTTTCACCAATTTCTGTGTCAAGTGATTCAGATTGATTTAGAAAACAAAACTAGCCAATTGAATTTTCTGGCAAAAACATGAACTTCTCCTTTGAGAAGTTGGTGAATTAGTTTGTAATATTACACAAGATTGTCGTAGCCGAGGTTGCTAACGCGCGGACTGATGTGAATAGGTTCGCGGGTTCGAATCCCGCTCTGGCAATTTGACATCGGTCGGCGCGATGCCGATTTTCACTTAAAAATATATGTTTGCAATTGAAAATAAGCCCATCTCAGGCACTGCAGTGTAAAATGGAAATGGGAAAAAACTTTCACACCACTTGTTCCCTTAATTCATTTGGAGTTCCTTGCCCATTGGCAGTATTACCTTGGCAGTACCCATTATTATTTACTATTTCCTACCTAGGATGAGTTGCTCTAACAACATATTTCCCAGGAAACACAGGCGTGAAATAAAAGCTCCCAACATCATTCGTCACAGTCTCCCTCTTCTCCTGACTTCCTTCCATCAACAGTTCCAACTTGACACCCTCAGGTCCTTTGGTCTGCCCCAAAATCTCAACTTGACCAGTTATCCCAAATCCTTTGAACACAAAATTTATATCCTTTCCAGAAGAACACAGATCAGTCTTTCCATCAACATTCAGAGCTACTTGATTGGGTTCGAAGCTCCATCCTGGTGGTGGATAGATTTTCAGGACATATTCTCCACGGTCGTACAAAGGGAGGAAGTAGTAGCCGTTGGGGGCACAGTCTGTTTTCTCGCGGAGGCTGCCTTGTTTCGTAAATCTGGGAAAAGGAAAGATTAATGAATGGTTTATGAATTGGATTGAACAAAATCCTGATGATCCTTTAAGAAGATGTAGTTGTACCAGATAAATAAATCTAAGCAAAGTCAAAATTGTGTAACTGAATTGTTTGTTACACCTGATCCAGAATTAGTGGAAAGAATTACAAGATACACAGGTAAACTAAATTAGATGTAATTAGGTCGCATTTTGCCTTAAGGAAAGTTGCATGAACTTTCATGAACAAGGATTCAGATTATAAGACATAGATGGTCTCATCCTAAAAACGCGGATCATTATTTCTAATTTCAAAAGATTTTTAGAATTAACCCTTTCCACTCGGATGCCGCTCCGGCGGTAAAATACATTTTAATTCTGGATTTCGCGAGTGGAAAAGGTTAAACCACCTTTTCGCAAGCCTATAATATTTTAGGATGTTTGTTTAGAGACTCTAATCTAATCAATGCAATTTATGCGGTTTTTAATTTTTTTTTAAATGGGTCAAATTTATAAAGGTCAACATTTGTCATATACACATTTTTTTTCCCGTTTAGGTGACAAACTTAAAATTTAGCAAATAGGATTTTCTGATGAAAAATAAACTCATCTTTCGAGAAATTAATAAAATAAAGATACTGCATGGTTAATTAAAATAACACATCAATCACAAATCTTACATTTTGATTTACAATGCCAACAATAATCAAAATGCTCGGAATTAGAAAAGTTTTCTAGAAAGATTTAGAACATTTTTTCTCTGACTTTGTATTTTAATTGTAAAACTACAGTTTGAATAAGTCAAACTTGTAGTAGAAAAGATTTCTAGAAAGATTTGGAACATTTTTTCTCGAACTACAGTTTTGAATAAGTCAAACTTGAATTAGAAAAGTTTTCTAGAAAGATTTAGAGCATTTTTTCCCTGAGTTTGTATTTTATTTGTAAAACTACAGTTTGAATAAGTCAAACTAGTCGTAGAAAAGATTTGTAGAAAGTTTTGGAACATTTTTTCTCGAACTACAGTTTTGAATAAGTCAAACTTGAATAGAAAAGTTTTCTAGAAAAATTTAGAACATTTTTTCTCTGAGTTTGTATTTTAATTGTAAAATTACAATTTGAATAATCAATCTTGTCGCAGAAAAATTTGTAGGAACATTTGGAACATTTTTTTCGAACTATAGTTTTGAATAAGTCAAACTTGAATTAGAAGTTTTCTAGAAAGATTTAGAAACTTTTTCCTCTGAGTTTGTATTTGAATTGTAAAACTACAGTTTGAATAAGTCAATCTTGTTGTAGAAAAGATTTGTAGGAAGATTTGGAACATTTTTTTTTGAACTACAGTTTTGAATGAGTCAAACTTGAATTAGAAAAGTTTTCTAGAAATATTTAGAAAATTTTTCCTTTGAGTTTGTATTTGAATTGTAAAACTACAGTTTGAATAAGTCAATCTTGTCGGAAAAAAGATTTGTAGGAAGATTTGGAACATTTTTTTCGAACTACAGTTTTGAAAAGAATTAGAAGTTTTTTAGAAAAATTTACAACATTTTTTCCCTGAGTTTGTATTTTAATTGTAAAACTACAGTGTTGAGTAAGTAAATATCAATGCAGAAAAGTTTTGTATAAACAATTAGGACCATTTTTTCTTGAGTTTGTATTTTATTTGTAAAACTACAGTTTTGAGTAAGTCAATATCAACTTAGAAAAGTTTTATATGAACAAATGGAACTATTTATCCTCAAGTTTGTATTTTAATTGTAAAACTGCAGTTTTGTGTAAATCAACATAGAAAAGTTTCTGTATGAACAATTGGTACTATTTTTCTTCGAGTTTGTATTTTAATTGTAAAACTACAGTTTTGAGTAAGTCAATATAAACTTAGAAAAGTTTCTGTATGAACAATTGGGACTATTTTTCCTCGAGTTTGTATTTGAATTGTAAAACTACAGTTTGGAGTAAGTCAATATCGACTTAGAAAAGTTTTGTAGAAACAATTGGTACTATTTTTCTTCGGGTTTGCATTTTAATTGTTAAATTACAGTTTTGAGTAAGTCAATCTTAACTTAGAAAAGTTATGTATAAACAATTGGGACTATTTTTCCTCGAGTTTGTATTTTAATTGCAAAGCTACTGTTTTGAGTAAGTCAAACTTGTCATAGAAAAGATTTGTACAAAGATTTTGAACATATTTTCACTGCCTTTGTATTTTACTCGTAGAACTACAGTTTTGAGTAAGCCAAAAAACCTTCTTCGAAAAGTTTTGTAGGTAGGTTTGGAACATTTTTCCACTGACTTTGCATTTTATTCGTAAAACTACAGTTTTGAACTGAGTAGGCTTTGACTCAAAAGACTTACATAAAGATTTGAACATTTTTTCCCTGAATTTGTATTTTAATTGTAAAAATGAATAAATCAAAGGCGACTTTGAAAAGTTTTGTATCAACAATTAGGATTGTTTTTACTTGAGTTTGTACTTTACTTGTAAAACTACAGTTTTGAGTAAGCCAAACTCGAATTAGAAAGGTTTTCTAGAAAAACTTTCTTCTTTTGGTTTTGCAAACAAAGTATTGACAGAGAGTCAATTTTTCTTTGAAACAAGCTTCCACAACCAAAACTTAACCAAACCTCAAAACTAAACTATAAACCACTTTCACTTCAAAAATATCAACAAAAAAAAAAAAACTAATAATTTAATTTACAATTACCACACACACACATTCACATTTACACACTTATCAAATAATGCAACTCATTTACAAAAACTTACAATTTTATTTCAACTTTGGAAAAATCCATATTTATGTGACTTTTTATAAAACCGCCACATCCTAAAATATCTTGTGTTTTAATACAATTGATAAATATAAATAATAATAATAAATTTAATATATAATTGTTCATTTTTGTTTAAATTAATTTTAATAACCTAGAATGACACTGAGTGACTCGTGACGTATGTCTGACGTTTTATAAAGAAAAAAATATCGATAATTGACATAATTTATCAATAAGGGATATAAGGTTAATTAAATGTCATGGATTTGCGAAGGTTATATAAATGTGATGGATTCGTATAGAAAAATTGATTTAGTTTGAATTTAAACTAAATTAAAAAGTTTTAAGTGAGTAAATAAGAGTTTATGATAGTTTTAAACACAATGGTTTTCGATATAATTTTTCTTCACTTTATATTTTATTTACCCTTCTTTTTATAGAAGCAAAAATATCGATAATTGCAATATTTTATCGATAAGGAATAAAAGGTTAAATAAATGTGATGGATAGGGAAAGGTTAAATAAATGTGATGGATTCGTACACAAAAGTTGATTTTAGTTTGATTTTAAACTAAATTAGTTAGTTTTAATTAAATAATTATGAGCTTATGGAAGTTTTAAAAATATTGGTTTTCGATATAATTTTTTTTCACTTTATATAAATTTATTCATATAGAATTTTATCGTTTATTGTTTTACTATAATATATAGATATATTATATTATATATTTATAGATAAAAGAAGAGTATATAGATCGCTCTCTCGGGCAATATTTCTTTGCCACGTTAACTGTCAACTTGCCGGGGTTAGTTCGAGCTGCTCTCCCTCGGTGCGCGCGCGTCGACCGTAGAACGGGTGCGTACAAAAAAGAAGTGCACCAATTTTATAGACCGTTTGAATTCAAAATTAAAAAAAAAGAAATTGAATTTTAAAAAGCATTTATTTTTAACAATAGTATTTTACACACATGGTTACAAAAGATTAATCCTTATAAGCTAAACACAAAATAAATAGAAATGTATATACACACACTTATATATATATATATATATATATATATATATATATATATTGTATAGGAGCCAGCAACGTTTTCAAAACAAGCATTTTAGTCAGGCTGGTTTTTTGGTATGTGGTCCTTGGTGCTCTCTCGGTTAGGGTAAGGGCCGTCTGGCAGCTGGAAGTGGTTGCGTTAATTAGTGCGCAGCCAATTTGTACAGCGCGATTTCAAAATTTTGAAAGCATTTTAGTCAGCCCAATTTTCGTTTTTTTGACTTCGAATAGGTTTACCAGACTCAAATTTTTTGTTGCCAGACATTTTAAGCGCTGCTAAATATGTGCCAGACGCCAATTTATTTATTAATTTTTTAAAAATTCAAATCATTTTAGTCCGTCTGAAATTTTAGTATTATGTTCGTTAAGGGTATAAACGCGTAAAATTAATTTGCCAGACGTTTCTGCGGTTGTTAACCATGTCTGGCAAGCAAAAATGTCTGGCAATATGATACTAGTTTATAGCATTTTAGTCAGTCCAATTTTCATTTTTTGACTTGATATTTGATTTGATAACTTGAATAAGTTATCCAGATTCACATTTTTGTTGCCAGACATTTTGGGCGCTGCAAATATGTGCAAGACGCCAATTTATTCATTAATTTTTTTTAAATTTCAAATCATTTTAGTTCGTCTGTAATTTTAATATTATGTTCATTAAGACAAATTGCTGGAACTTCCCGTAGCATTTTTTTTTTAAAAGATTAACATTTTTGAAAATAATTTACTCTGAAAAAATTAGATTTTTGAGAAACTACACATTTTTGATAAAAATTTACTGTTTTTTGAACAAAAAAAGACTTTTTGAAGAAAAATTTATTTTGAAATATTTTGAAAATTCTGAACTTTTTTTCAAAGCAATCGTACTGCTTTTACTGCATAGAGACTAAATATCGAAGCGCGTAAGCGCCGCGTCGCCGTTTAACATGGGTGAACATTGGTACGGAACCCATAGAAATGTAAACAAAATTTATACTTATTATTAAAATCTCTATAAAATATCTAATAATTTGATGTGCATATGTCTAATGATCATTTTTGACCGCCAAATGGCATTTTTTTTTACTTTTTTTACTCGATCTACGAAACCGCTAGACCTGCCTTCATGATAATTTGATCAGATCTTGTTATTACAAGTAAAATATTTTTTGAATTTTTAAAATCGGACGCTCCGTTCTCTTAAAACCCGTGTTACCGTTTTTTTGACGAAAATTTATATCCGCACACACACACACACATACATCCATTTTTTTTAAGGTATGCCAAAATATTCAGAAACCTTTGAAACGTAAAGATATATAAAAATTTTCATTTTCGATTTTTTTTGCGATTACTATAACTTGCCCTACGGGAAGTTAATAATTATTAATGAAATATAACGATTATTTATACATTTTTACGCATTTTAACATCTTTATGCATTTTTCAATAATAGTTTTTAACATATTTTTAATTATTAATGCACAATTCTATTTTTTTTTCATACATTAACGAATGTTCATACATACTTTTAAATATTTATTCACATTTATATACAATACAATATATGATATTTCCATGTCACAATGTTCGCTCCAATACTCCTTCGAAACGGCTTAACCGATTTTTATCAAATTTTATATTCGTATACAGTAGGTCTTGTTCACCCTCAAGTTTTTTTAAATTTTATTTTTAAATTTTTAAGCGATTTTTTTGTTTTTATTTTCAAATAATGTGGCATTAAAAATAAAAACAACCCTAAATTGTTACTTCTTTATCACCAACCCCTATTTTTGTATAGCCATTTTAGTAATTAAATAATTTCTCATTTCGCGCTTTGACATAATTTTAGTTTAGATTTTTTAACTTGAATCTTACTTTCAAAAACAATTTATTTTTATCAAGAATTGTCCTCCTCTCCCATTTCCCCAGTGTACAAATATTTCCCGATGCGCACAAACAATACATAATTAATAAATAATTTGATATATATTATAATAAATTCATAAAAAAAATTACGCACTTTTATAAGTTCTGAAACTTTTTAATATACGCATTTTAATACATTCAAACACTTTTTAAATTTTTTATCAATATGTATAAATGTGTAAAACGTGTAGAAATATTTAAAAGTATATAAAAATATATAAAGATAAATAAATATGAATGTAAACTAGTGAGGTGTATGGCATCGTGCCTTAAAGCAAATTGCTGGAACTTGCCGTACCGTAACGAAATGTTCGAGGAATACTGAATGTTTTCAAATAGATTATTATAAATATTGTAACATTGTCTAATATTTATAAGAATTATATAAACTGAATTGCAAAGTTGAAATTATTTGTTTAAAATATATTAGAACTTTAGTCAGAATTAAAAATAAAATCTAAATTATTTTCGATATATTATACAAAAACTTTAGAAGAAAAATTGAAACAAAAATTTTTTTTCCAAAAGCAATTATTTTGTTAAAACAAGCAAAAAGTTCTTTGAATCATTTAAATCGGACTCTTAGTTCTCTCAAAAACTGCCATTTTTTTACATTTAGCTCTGTATCTCCAAAATAGCTGGGCCTACCTTTGCCAAAAACTAATAACAACATCTCCCAATCATTACTAATTGAATGTTTTTTAGATCATTCAAATCGGATACTCCGATCTCTCAAAAAGCCGATTTCTATTTTCTCCACTCTTTGCTTCGTATCTTCGAAACGACAGGACCAACTTTTGCCAAATATTAGCACTAATCCCCATCAATAGGAATCGATTGATTTAACATCCATTGAAATCGGTTAAGCTGTACTCCCGAGAACGTCGACGAACAATTGTATCCACACACACACACACAAACACACACATTCATTTTTTCGAATTGTAAGCAATGCCAAAATGTTCAGAAACCTCTGAAATATAAAGCTATGCAAAAATTTTCATTTTCGATTTTTTGCGATTACAATAACTTACCGGGAAGTAAAAATGTGTATGAATGTGTAAAACTGCGTTAACATGAGAAAAAGAGCGTAAAAATACGTACAAAAATGTGTAAAATGCCTCATTCTAACAATAAGTCTAAATATAAATAAAAAAATGAATGAAAATATGCATAAATTCGTATAAACTTACATAGACTTTTAAAAATTTAGCAAAAAGTGTAAATAATAATCAGACACTAGAGGAGTATGCATCGTGCCTTGAGGCAAATTGCTGGAACTTTCCGCAAAGAAAATTTTTAAACAAAATTTAAATCAACTTATCCTATGGGATGACAAATGTGTTTCAATGTGTAACACAGTGTTAACACGAGTAAAAGAGTGTAAAAATACGTACAAAAATGTGTAAAATGTCTCATTCCAACAATAAGTCTAAACATAAATGAAAAAGTGTATTAAAATATGAATAGATTCGCATAAACTTACATAGACTTTTAAAAATTTAGCAAAAAGTGTAAATAAAAACGACTCGTAGATACTATACGGATTTTTATCATGTCTTAAAATAAATCTATTCACACAATATATAATTTATAGTACATCTTCTAAAATATTTCATTTATCCAGAAATTAACTAACGGTATGGAACCTTTCTCTAACGTCACTAAAATAACTAACTAAACGTATTAATAAAGAAAAAGCTGCTAAAAAGTTATGTAAATTCCGTTTGACGAACCCGATTCGACCGGTCGGTCGAAAAAAAACAAGAAAAAAAAACTAATGGGACCGGCTTCTGGAATTAGAGAAATTTCATATTGTCGAAATCGGATATAAAAAAAATTACATAAATAAATATATAATAACTAGTGGTGTATAGCATCGTGCCTTAAGGAAAATTGCTGAAACTTCCGGCACCAATTTGTTTTTCAAAAAGATTTTTGAAATCTTCAAAAATTTTAAAGAGAATTTTTTAAAAAAAAAATAGATTTTTGAGAATTTTGTAACTTTATGGAACTTTTGAAAAAAGACATTTCTGAAACAAAACTGAGTTTTTTTATATTTTGAAATATTTTGGGATTTTTTAACTTCATTAAGTAAATTTATATAAAAATTTTCATTTTCAATATGTTTGCGATTACTACAATTTACCCTAAGCGAAGTTAATAAATAAGTAACAATAAAGTGTTATAAAAGATTTATATAATTTTTTTACAATTTCTTTTACATCCAGGAGATACTTTTTGCAAACTGCTTGACCGACAAAAATCTAAAGTGTATCTCTACCCTTATTTTTAGAACTTATATGGAGCTGTAATAAGGGTACGCGCACACGTAAGATTTTCATATACAAACTTCAAGTCTATAATGAATTATCAAAACATTTTATTTGGAAAATAATTTAGAAGTACAACAAAAACATGTTTTAAATTTTTCTGTTTCAATAAGAGAAAATAGATGGAGTATTGAATAAAAATTATAATTGCATATTAATACATCATTTATAATTTATATGCGTAATTTATTTATTTATTTTATGTAATATTTATTATTTTTAAGAGGATATAGAAGAAGTTCATATTGAACAGATTAATAATTATATTTAAATATATCATTTACAATTTATATTGCATTATTTATTTATTCATTCACTTTATTTAATATTTTTCATTGTTAATAAGATATAGAATAAGTACATACCCTTAAGAAAGTATTTTATTATTCAAATCAACACTTTATTAATTAGTTAACTTTAATTTATAATTTCACAACTATTTATAATAGTTTATTAATAACATTAATTATTTCAAAACAGAACATGTTTGTCACTATTAGATTAAATTTTTAACTTAAAACACTTTTAAGTAACAATTATTTAAATCTTTAAGAAAAAAAAACAAGATTGTTTTAAAATTAATAATTAACTATTAATTAAACAAATGAAGTGAACTAAGTGATTTTCAAGAAATAATTTTCTTATGTTGGTAATTCTGTATTTTTGCAACTTCGCTCTTTTATTTAAGTGTTGCCATAGTTTATATAGGGCATGAGAAAGTCCAATAGCAAACTATAAGTCACCTGTAATTTCTCTTAATACAATTTAAATTTAAAAACTCACGTATGGCAACACTATTTGAACCAGAAGTTAAAAATTTTAAATTAAGATCAACATTATATTTTTATAAACTTAAATCAAATCAATATTTTTTACTTGAACTTGAAGTTACTACTTGAACTTTAAATAAATTAAATAAATTGTTTTTGTTTTTGAATTTTAAACCAAAACGCATTCACGCATGGCAACACTATTTAAAAAATAAATTAAAAAAAGAGTATGAAGAAAAAAATAATAAATATTTAATTCTTTCTTGAATTATCATGAGCATTTTTTAATTAATTGTTAACGTTCCATATGTCAAGAAACATAAAATTAAATTGCCAGACGTTTCTGCGGTTGTTAAGCATGTCTGGCAACGAAAAAAGTCTGGCAATATGATACTAGTAGACAGAGTGAGACAATCGCTAAATACATTGGCGCGAATGAAACAAAAAAACTATTATACTCGTAAGAGCGCTATTTAAAGATAGTGCAATTTCAATAACATTTTCATAAAACAAATAAAATAAAGTTAAATAAAGACCTAATTAGAAAAGACAAAGAAATTGCATCATATTAGTCAATTTTTTAATTTTACTAGCTGTAAAAAATATGTTAATGATTCTAAAATATTGCTGTTAATATTTTGAAAAGTTTGACTCGACAGTGGTTAAGTAACATCGTCAATTTCCTAAGAATATCATATATTTTAAGTTTTGCAATGAGAATTGACAATAATCATTTTGCTGTACGCAATTTTTTTTTATCACTAAGTTAACTGAGTCGAATGACTTCATTTTACATAATACATGTAATATTATTGGTACATGTACATATTACATGGCTTTAGCAGCAATTAATTGTAACACATACCTATACTTAATACTGATAATACTAGTTTTGCTACCTTACCAGTTCGAGCTACCCCAAGAATAGAATCTTAAAATTCCAGTATATATATAATATATACAATATATATTGTACAGCAAACATTCTCCGCCCTTTTTTCTTTCAGCTTTTAGCTGTAAATTGAGCACTGTTTTTTAAAAATCGAAGTGTATTTAATAATTCAAAAATTCAAATGGGTTCATTTTAGATCAATATGTATCACTATATAATGATAGTCATTCGACCTAGGTCTCTTAAATCAAGATTTTAATTGGGAATATCGTTTTTTTTAACAACGAATAAAAACGTCTATTATACAGATTTATTCATCTTATGGCTTAATATGATAACTGTTTAAGCACTTTGGATGTTATGACACGCCTCGCATTCATTTATACATAATTATTTCGATTAATTCCTTCAAAACAATCAGGTATGCGAACCTCCCACAGTGGGACAATAATACTACAATGTGATATATCAAAAGACTCGTTAAACTAATCTATCTAAAACAAATCAATGGATTTTTATTTTTCACTCATAATTCACCTTCGATGATGTATTTATAAAGGCTGCATATTATGAGAAATATGAATTTTTTAACTTTCCAGATGGCAATTTGTAAGAAACGGTGATTCTAAAGAAAAATGGTATAAACACAATTTTGCAGAGAAGTTTATAACAAACACATCTGTCTAATGTAGTTACTTGATTTTTCTTATGGTTTTCTGCCTAGTAAACGTATAGCGCTCTTACGAGTTTAATAGTTTTTTGTTTCATTCGCGCCAATGTATTTAGCGATTGTCTCACTCTGTCTACTAGTATCATATTGCCAGACTTTTTTCGTTGCCAGACATGCTTAACAACCGCAGAAACGTCTGGCAAATTAATTTTACGCGTTTTTACCCTTAACGAACATAATACTAAAATTTCTGACGGACTAAAATGATTTGAATTTTTAAAAAATTAATAAATAAATTGGCGTCTGGCACATATTTAGCAGCGCTTAAAATGTCTGGCAACAAAAAATTTGAGTCTGGTGAACCTATTCGAAGTCAAAAAAACGAAAATTGGGCTGACTAAAATGCTTTCAAAATTTTGAAATCGCGCTGTACAAATTGGCTGCGCACTAATTAACGCAACAACTTCCAGCTGCCAGACGGCCCTTACCCTAACCGAGAGAGCACCAAGGACCACATACCAAAAAACCAGCCTGACTAAAATGCTTGCTCGAAAACGTTGCTGGCTCCCGTACTAATATGTATTGGTATATTTATTTATATTTCTAGAGCAAAGATTACTTATAATTACAATTAGATTAAGATAAATAATTTAAACACATCTCATAATTCGATCTTAATCGCAAAAAATTGAGAAGCTATCGGATCTCTTTCATTATTCGCAAAAGCAACAAAATTTCTAGAAACTAAAGCGAGAAAAATAATTATATTCATATAAAAAGCAAAAAATATATATATTTAAAAATCATTTGTAAAATTAATGCATACGATAATCTTCTCAAGTAACTCAGTTTATATTTTTTCGAATAATGCTAATTAACAATTAAGTTACTCTTTTGTTTCTGTTAATATTTTCTACGATTAGTGTTAATGTTTATTTAAATGTTGAACAAAATGTCATTATCATCATTAACATAAAATGAAGAAAATTATTAATAGTAATATACAAGTACTTAATAGTTTTTTTATGGCATCTACAATAACACATTTTAGAGTAAACTTATTCACATCTCTATCAGAAAAGTCAAATGCAATAAGGGGTGCGCGTTAATGGTGCTTTATTCCTCTAAATAAATCTCTTGATTAGCAAATATATATTTCCTTCCATTTGACAGTTCCTGTCAATCTGCATGTAATTATTTTTACGGTCATTAAACAACGCAGATAATAATATTTTTTGTAATATCAAAATGCAACTATCGCTACTCACAAACTTGTCGTGGGACAAAGCCAAACCTAAACTACCCCTTAGCTAGAATTTTATCATTAAGCATGAATTTCCTTCCATTTAATAATTTAGTATCTTTTTTTAGCCGATTATGAGTACTATTATTCAATGTCAGTGGGAGATCAGCAAATATTTCAGCATGTTTCAGACTTGCTTGTAATTTCTTTCTTAATGTTTTTCCCTGCTTATTCGTCTCATGTCAATACTTGTGTTTAGTAAACCCGTTTTATAACTACTTCCAAAAGAGAAAAACTGCTGAAAAAATAAATGTTAAATTATTTATTATAAACCTATATTATTAGTGCAAGAATAATTTTTAAAAACTTACCTTTCAGTGAGTTTCAGTTAGTCTGACGGCAATTTTATCTTTCAATATTTATAACCTTAAAATTCCTAGCATTGTTAAATGTCTTAGTTATTATGCTATAATAAAAACTTATATCAGACTAGTAGATGCAAACATTGTTGAAGGCCCGTAAATATTATTAATCATTTTACATACTGCATAGATTCTAGTAGGAAACACTAATTTTGACCAGCCAAATAACAAACATCTACAACATCCAAAACAATATTTATTTGTTATTAATGTTTGGTTATTTTATTCTTATTACGTACTTTTTCATTTCTCGCTGGAAATACATTCAATTTTGCATTTTTTTTAGTATTAGTGAACCCTGGAAAATAACACTTCGACATTTTGCTTGCAAACTAGTGATGGGCGTTGAATCAACGAACGGTTATTTTCAACCGTTTCTTCTTCGTTAACTAACTAACCGTTTCGTCGCAACGAAATAACTAGTTGAAAATCAACTGGTTTCGAAGCAGTTGAAAACATGGCGGCCAGTTAGTTTTTTCAACGATATAGGAATTCGTTCGTTGTCGAAAACGAACGTAGGCAGGTACCTGCGTCGGAAAGGATCAACTAATACTATGAAAATCGCTTATTGTCAGGCTACTGCTTTTATAATATTGCAAATGTACATGTACATCTTAAAAGAAACTTGCAACACGCGCCAAATCGTTTAATTTTAGAAAATCAGTTACATTTATTATAGTTTTCAATGGTTAATATTTTTCATAAAAATCTCATAGCATTTGTCTTGTAATAATTTTTTTAAACTAAACCTGAAAATTGATTTTTTATTTTTTATAACATTTTATATAACTATACATTTTTATATTGCTAATTTTATATAAAATGTAAATTCGATGTTTTAGTATATGGCTTTGCTGTAATGAAAATATTTAAGTTTTTTAAATTAAACCTTTATTTTATATATATATATATATAAATATATATATATATATGTGTGTGTGTGTGTGTAATAAATGTGACAATTCACATTTACTTCTTTTTATTCATCAAATCCAACGTCAACCTGACTTTTATAAGAACAAACTTCATATATATTACCAACTTTCAATGAAACTGTTATTTCAACTATCAGTTTCTTAACGTTGCCAGCGTTGAATCGTTAAAAATAACTATAGTTGAAAAATAACTAGTTATTTAACTAGTTGACGAAACCCCGATAACCGTTTCGTTTCGTTGACGGCAAAACCGTCAACGACCCACCTCTATTGCAAACTAATCACCTAATCACTTGTAAACGCAACTAAATACAACGAACACCCATGATAATGGAACGAACCCTGAACGAACGTTCTTGAAATTGTTTGATTGCCCGCATTGAAATTCTTACCCGATGAGTGCCAAACCGCTGCAAGAGCGCTCCTAGGGAGAGCAGCTCTAACTAAAACCGAGCTACAGACTTTTGTTCGGAGATTACCGGCCAATATTATATTAATCATATTATATAGTATATTGTTTTACTACATATAGATTACTATAGTAAGCTCTAGATAACAAGTAGCCATTTATGTTTTACTAAATATTAAACTTTCTTGTTTAAAATACATATATTATCGTTCTAATATTGATGAGTTATAATAATAGTAATAGTAAGTTATAATGATAGTCCAAAAATCAAAATTAATTTTTTTGCATATCTTAACGTTTTTAAGGTTTCTAGACGTTTTGGCATACTTCAGAAAAAATGAATGTGTGTGTATGTCTGTGAGTGCATGTATGACGTATGTATGCATAGATACAATTTTTTGTTCACGTTTTTGGACGCACGGATCAATCGATGTGAATTATTAACTAGTGGGGTGTGTGGCATCGTGCCTTAAGGAAAATTGCTGGAACTTCCCGTACCGTACCGAAATGCTTGAGGAATACTGAATGTTTTCAAATAGATTATTATAAATATTGTAACAGTGTCTAATATTTATAAGAATTATATAAACTGAATTGCAAAGTAGAAATTATTTGTTTAAAGTACATTAGAACTATAGTCAGAATTAAAAATAAAATCTGAATTATTTTCGATGTACAAAGAATTAAAAAAGAAATTTAAAAAAAGTTGAAACAAATTTTTTTTTTCAAAATTAATATTTTGTTAAGACAAGCAGAAAGTTCTTTAAATCAATTAAATCGGTCGCTTGGTTCTCTCAAAAACTGCCATTTTTTGTACTTTTAGCTTTGTATCTTTGAAATGGCTGGCCCTGCCTTTGCCAAAAACTAATAACAACTTCTCACAATCATTACTTACTGAATGTTTATAGATCATTCAAGTCGGATGCTCCGTTCTCTCAAAAAATCTTTTTTTCTATTTTCTGCACTCTTTGCTCTTTATCTCAGTAACTGCTGGACCTGCCTTTGCTAAAAATTAATCAGCACATCTCCTTATCAATAGGAATCGAATGTTTTTTAACCATTTAAATTGGTTGATCCGTGCGCCCGAAAACGTGACCGAAATATTGTATCCATACATACATACAGAGCAAATCAAATGTAAATCATAAATCAATTTATCTCCGGAACATTAACAATCGACATTTCATTTCGAATTCAATTTCAAAAAAAAGATGCCTAATTAATTTATACAAAATTAAAAAAGTGCTCCCATCTAAACGCATTTGCAAATAATTCTGTTCTGGCATTTTCACATTTTTCAATAGTTTTCACAAAATTGGAAAAGTGCTCCAGTACATAAACAGTACTAAACGCACTTGGGTAAACATTTCTACCAGAGTGGCGCTTGGACTGTGCTTAGCCTGGGTGATTTTTTGAATTTTCAATCCAAAATTACAAAAAATATTTTTCGAAAAAAAAAATTAGAAACAAATTTTTGAATCATTTAAATCGGACGCTTAGTTCTCTCAAAAACTGCCATTTTTTTAACATTTAGCTTTGTCTCTTCTACAACCTACCTTTGCCAAAAACTAATAACCACTTTTCCCCGTCATTACGAACTGAATGATTTTTGGATCCTTCAAATTGGATGATCCGTTCTCTCAAAAACTCTAATTCTATTTTCTGCACTCTTTGCTCCATATCTCCGTAACGGCTGGACCTACCTTTGCCAAAAACTAATCAGCACATCTCCCTATTAATAGGAATCGAATGTTTTTCAAACCATTCAAATCGGTTGATCCGAAAACGTGACGAAAAAATGCGGACATACAAAACACACACGCGCACACACACACACACACACATCCATTTTTTCTGAGGTATGCCAAAATGTTCAGAAACCTTCAAAACGTCGAGAAATTTAAAAATTTTCATTTTCGATTTTCGGCCCATTACTATAACTACCCTACGGGAGGTTAAAAAAACATTCGATTTCTATTGATAGGGAGACGCGCTGATTAGTTTTTGGCAAAGGCAGGTCCAGCCGTTACGGAGATATGGAATAAAGAGTGCACAAAATAGAAATCGCGTTTTTGAGAGAACAAAGTTCCACTATACTTTTCTTTTACCTATGGAACCAAGCATCCGATTTGGATAATTTAATTGATTGTGTTGACGAAACGTTTGTTTCCTGTAAGGTAAGTTATAGTAATGGACCAGAAGACAAAACGAATATCTTTGCGTATCTTTACGTTTTAGAAGTTTTTGAATGTTCTGGCATACCTTATGAAAAATGGATGCGTGTATACGTGTGTGTGTGTGTTTTATGTGTCTATAATTTTTGGTCCACGTTTTCGGGTTCATGAATCAACTGATTTGAACGGTTCAAAAAACTGATTAGTTTTTGTCAAAGGCAGGTCCAGCCGTTTCGGAATTACGGAGCAAAGAGTGCAGAAAATAAAAATCGCGTTTTTGAGAGAACGGAGCATCCGATTTGTATGATGCAAAAAACATTCAGTTTGTAATGATGGGGAGAAGTGGTGATTAGTTTTGGCAAAGGCAGATTCAGCCGTTTTGGAGATACGCAGCTAAATGTTCAAATAATCCCGTTTTTTGCATCCGAAAATTTTCTGCTTGTTTGACGAAACAATTGCTTTTGGGGTAAGTTTTTTTTTTATTTAAAATTTTTATTTTTATTATTTTCAAAAAAAAATCTTCTAAATATCGATAATAATTCGGTTTATAATTTTATTTTAAGCAAAGTTCTAAAGCTCACTTATAAACTTCAAATAAATAATTTTAACTTTGCTATTCAATTTATATAATTCTTATAAATATTAGACAATGTCCTTCATTTTAAATCCGAATTGCTTTATTTACTTTGTATTTAAACAAAGTCCTAACAAGGTTTTAGGTGTTTTGTCCCGGATTTTCAAAAATGTTTTGAATGGCAACATTTTTTTAAATATATTTCAATTAGAAAATTTAAACCGAAAAAATGTGTATATACATTTTAGCTCACCAACAATATATATACAGGGAACTGAAAGCCGAAGCACATGACCAGGAAGCATGGAAGCCGAAGTTTGGAAAGGAAAATTCATAAAAACGAATATAAAGTGATTAATGGTCATTGATTAATGGTAATAAAATGGTAATGGGAATAATAAACAAGGGAGAGGAGGAAAATCATTGATTTTGTGGTTCTCTCATACTTTAAACCAATCTTCGGGCAGACTACTATTTATAAATTTATAGATTAATATTTCTATGTTTTATAAAAATGTATTAAAATATATCATTATCATCAATATACAAAAATGTCATGACATGAATATTTGTTTCTCACAATTGCCTACTTGATTACCAATATACTCCCTTCTCAGTGTTGGCCTCACACTAGTTCAAATAAGCAGTTCAACACGTTATATTTACTTGGTAGGAAGGCAGATTGTAGCAGAGATTTGAATTTAACATCTTTCAGGACATGAAATTTTTTTCTCAAATTCATGAAGGTATAAAGAATTCGTAGTCCATCACAACCGGATAAGAGTCATCTGGCATAAATATCGAAGTTAGTAAAACATTATACGAACTTGTCGATGGAGAATCTCGGACAGTTGGGTCCATGAGGGCAGTTGATTCAATAGTGCAGGATTGAATTGCCTGAATCTTCATAAGAGCTTACTGTTTGATTGACTGGAGTCGATGAGGACAACTTGAATGAAGTATTTAAATCCAGTTCTAAAAACAACATACAATCAAGATCCAGTTCCAAAGTCTAAAGCATCAAAAGACGATTTGGTGGGTTAAAGGACAAGGATAGGTTGATTTGCGATTCCAGTAAAATTTTTGATGTCAGCGATAACCCGAAGTCTGGACATGCAGAATGAGTATGCCAACGGAAGTCCGGTGTCATGGCTAGAGTAAATGCGTTAATCCGAGATGGCCCGAGGACTGTACGTACCTTTTAAATAGCCAACAAAAGACCAGTGATTAGGGCTTTGCATCAAAGTCTATATATTTCTTTTAATTCTTGATCCATGTTCAATTGCTATATTCATTTTAGATGTCATAGGTCACCAGTATAGAAATATATTAATTAATAAAAATTTATTTCTATGTTTTATAAAAATGTATTAAAATATATCATTATCAAAACTATGCAAAATGTCATGATATGAATATTTATTTATCATAATTGAATTATATTCATTATAGCAATTTGACATGACACACTGTTCTAATTCTTTTTTTGTAAGTTTACCTCGGAATTCGAGATACCCAGTTGTAAGTCTGTAAATACTGTATATTAACACCCTAAAAGTTGTCTCAAAACCGTATTGATGTGAAACTTGTTCGAGGGTGATCGGAAACACGCTGTATTTAATTGTGTGAAGACCGAATGCAGAAGAGTCGTAAAGTTGACGTCTCTGCATTTGACATCTTAGTGCGAATGGTATTACTGCCTCCCAGCTCGCTGCGACCCGAGGTCTGGGCGCACTGGTTAGGTAGGGCAGTGAACGACCGATGGTCAGATCTAGTTATTGTGCTTGTGATGACCAATCGGGAGAGTTTGCAATTGGCGTCGGTCATGTCCGCACTATATACAATGGAAAGCATATGAGGACTAGCAGTCAATGTAGTGTAATGTCTATGATTCCAGCACTTGAGCACCAATTCAAGCAATTTTTAATTCCTATAACTGTCATCTGACAAAATGGATGTGTTATGTTTTTCTCTACTCTACTAAAAATTTAACATATATCAGCATTTAACTCTTTTTCCAAAGAAGTTTCACTGCTTTATTTAATTTTTTTTCCAAAGAAGTTTCACTGCTAATATGTACAAATGTAGAAGTAATACCAAGGTTTAAATTACAAAATGTACATGTGCTGCCATCTATAATCAAAGCTGCGCATTTCAATCGATGAAACGTCAAATTGCCAAACATAGCGATCTGTTTATACTTGTTTATCTATGACTCAAGCTATCTAGTTATCTCTGGCTCTCTACAGTGGCAACACTTATGCGCTAGTCACGCTTGAGTGCTTGACACAAGTCGCAAGTTATATTTACTTATCTATGAGTCGCAGCATTTATTATTCAGAGTACTTGAGATAAAATAAAAACTAAAATGTCGTCTAAAGATTTAGATTCTACACAACTGCCAATAGAATGCTGTAGATTATGTTTGAAACACGGTTGTGGATATGTTGACTTATCAGAATATACTGCAAGAAGAATGAAGAACCAGAATTTGCTACTAGAAATCAGGACTTTGCAGATAAAGATTAAATTTTGTCTGGACATAGAGGTAAGCTTTTATTAAATATACATTCATACATACATATATTTATATATGCACATGCAAACATACATTTAAATATGCATGTATACACATAACCTAAAAATTGAAAAGGGGCGCCCATTAATAACGATGAATGATTTGACAAAAATTCATGAAGTATATGTGGGGGAGGTGGAGTTTAGTAATGGACGGCTCCGGTTTTTTTTTAGTTTCGACAATCAGATTACAACGTTATAATCCAGATTTTGAAAGAGAGGTGTAGAAAATAAAAACAAGAAAAATGACATAAAAGAAGGATTTAGATGTGGATCCGATTTATCTTGAAACCTTAAACTACTTCTTTTTATGACCTGCGCAACTGATAGAATTTTTAGGGATTTTATGGAACGTATGGTTGGTCATAAACCATGGAGTGTAGCTGATTATTATGAGTATCTTGTTTTCAGCTCTCTGAATTACAAGAATGTTGTTTTGGCTAGCAAAACCCCAAAGATCTATCCCATTTGTCCATAGACCTCATACAATTGTATAAGGTCTATGCATTTGTCCCATTAATAATGCCCATTAATAACGATGAATGATTTGACGAAAATTCGCAACTAATAGAATTTTTAGGGATTTTATGGAACATATGGTTGGTCATAAACCATGGAGTGTTATTGATTATCATGAGTACCTTGTTTTCAGCTCTTAGAATTACAAGAATTTTGTTTTGGCCCCATAGCACAACCCCATAGATCTATCCCATTTGTCCATGTTGGAATTTTCATCCCTTTGTGTTGTATAATAGAAGCTTGTTTTCGAGTGGGCGATTGGACGATCTTCTCATGAGCTAGTTTATTTCTTTCAGTTTTAGGTCTGCCTGTTTTCGCTCCACGATCATGTGCATTTTCCTCTTCAGTTTACTATCAAAATGCATACCTAATTATTTCTCAGATTGATGATTTGATATAACTGCATTATTCAGGCACAAAACATGAATGGTTTCTTAATGAAATAATAAGATTCAATATTCCATTTTCTAAGGTATGATTTTATTTTGATTAGATAGGTTTGAAGTATCTGTTGGTTTATCATTATTACTTGAAAAATAGCAATGTCATCAGCATACCTGCTCATTGTTAAATCCGAATTAAGTGACGTTTTTTTATAATTTGGGACTCTGTATACCGCCCCGAAGAACGCCAGAATTGTAAAGTAGTTCGGAGAGACTTTCTTCGAAAAAGAACTTCATTGAGCAGTAAACTTATGTGCCAATCCTCATCATAGGCCTGGATGATGTCAAAAAACTACTATACTAAATTTTATTTGTTGAGGGCAATGAGAGTATCGGTTATCCTGCTGCATTATTGAATAGTTGAATAATGTTTTCTAAAACCAAATTGGTGTTTAGGTATTTAGGTTTTTTTTGAATGATGATGTTCTAGAAGTCTTTGTAAAATAAGTCTTTCCATAATTTTTTGGAATCATGGAGATTTTAACGTTTTTCCATACTGATGACTAGTAATTATATTAAAGTATTTGAAGTTGAATTGCTTAGCGTCATGAAGAATAACAAACATTTGGATGGAAGATATTTTAGCGTTTTTGAAGCAATTTTTTGGCATCCGGGGCGCGACCCGTCATTCGTTTTACTTCGGGCGCTACGATGTGGAAAGGAAAAGGGGAATACTACCACGTTACATTCTTCCCAGAGTAGGTGTAACACCATTCTACAAGAAAATGGTTCCAATGATGACTTTCTCTTCTGTAAAATATGTAGAAAAACATACCGGCGGACTTGCTGAAAGAGGTGGGCAAAAAGGGATCAAGGAAACTGACCAAATTGTTGAACCATATATACGAAACGGGCGAATGGCCAAAGGACTTTCTGGATGTCACGATGATAGTTCTTTGGAAAAAGCCCAAAGCAAATAAGTGCAGCGACCATAGGATGATCGGTTTGACTTTGCACACAGGAAAGTTTCTTGCCAAAGTGCTTACGAGGCGACTAGAAAATAAGATCGAGCTGCACATGAGCTAAGACCAGTTTGGTTTTAGAAAAAAGAGGCACTATGGACGCAATTGGAATATTGAGGATAATGTCGGATAGATGTCTCGACGTTAAAGAGAACATATGCTTTTGCTTTATAGATTTGCAGAAAGTTTTTGACAGAGTCAACGGGAGTAAGCTTATAGAAATTTTAAAATCTATTAACGTCGTTTGGATAGATCGCAGCCTGATCCAGAATCTGTATATGGGACACAAGGTTTGTGTGAACCAGGGGGATACGAATAGTGTTGAAATAGGTAGAGGAGTGCGGTAAGGATGCTGCATATTCTCTTCACCTCCGAATGGAAAAGATAAAGTGGAAAGACAAGATAACAAAAGAAAAAGTCCTGAGAAGTGTGGGCAAAGAGATACAGGAAAGTAAAAGCCAAAGCACAGGATCATGAAGCATTGAAGCAGAAGTTCGGAAAAGAAAACACTTGAAAAAAAAATGAGGGGGGGGGGTAGTGGTAATGGGAATGATAGACGACAAATGGCAAGGGAATTACGTATTGCGGTGGCTCTTACACCATGGACCAGACTCCAGTTATTATTATTAATAATAATCTGGCGCGAATATTCAAAATCGCTAACAGAAAATTCAAAAAAGTTCATTTTTAATAAAAAATTTCAAAGTTCTCAAAAAGTTCTAGTTCTATCAAATTTTTTTAAAAAATGTAGAAATTTTAAATTACGGTACGGGAAGTTCCTGCAATTTGTCTAAGAGCGCAAAGCCTAGTTTTAACCTTTTTTTGACTGAGAAAAACTAGGGGTCTCGCCAACGAATTTTGCACACGCCCATGCATTGTCTAGCGCCGCCATTGCTGAGACCAATAAATTTCCTTATCTGAATAAATCCCTCCACTTTTTATAACGTTGTAAACCTGCTTCGTCATCATGGCAACACTATTAAAATATTTCTAGGTTATATACGTCTCCCGTCTATTGGCAACACTGAGTTTGTGAGAGCAAAGAACGCTTCGCTTCGTTAGCAGAAATGTCATTTATTTATTTTTTAATGTGATTTTTTAATAATTTAATTTTAAGTTTTGTTTTAAGATGTCTAGAGACTTGTGTAGATTGTGTTTAAATCATGGCAGTGGTTATATGTATTTGGGTGCACCAGATTTGAATGATACACAAAAGACTTCTTTATTGGAATTGAAAACCATATTTTTGAAATTAAAATATTGTGTGGATGTACAGGTAAAAGATATTAGTAGTTTTGTTGATAATAATTAGTTTTATGTAGTTTTTGAGGTCTTTACTTTTGGAGGCAAAATGACTTCATATGACATTTGACATAACCTCAATTTTGTGTCAAGCTTGGAATATATACATAAGAAAATGAAAGGCATAATTATAAAAATATTGAAAATAAGATGGTTATTAGTAAAGTAATATTTTTGTGTTTTACATAAAACACTGGTATGTATATATAGCATAATTATTATTAATTGAAAGTATCGAAAGAATGATCGTAGACTTTTTACTATACTGCTAAAATTATTTAAAGAAACTAGTTAGCTTGATTGAAGCTGTATTGACAATGCCTAGTATTTGTCCAGGAAAATATACAATTATATAACAATGACATAATTACTAATTGTTTGCATAATTATTATTTTTGTGTCGAAGACTTGTTGGGAATATCGTTTCTATTAAACTGTTAAAAATATCATATTTTTGTGATACTCATAGGGTTTCTATTAAACTGTTAAAAATATCATATTTTTAACAGCTTAATAGAGACCCTATGGGCATCACTCCGATACTCCCAACAAGTCTTCGACACAAAAATAATAATTATGCAAACAATTAGTAATTATGTAATTATTATATAATTATATATTTTCTTGACAACTACTAGCCATTGTGAATATAGCAATAAAGCTAACTAGTTTTTCGATACTTTCAATTTATACTTTCCTGTAAGTATCTAGTTTTGTTTGATATTTTAAATATCAAATCTCGTACGATATAGTTGGTTTTTGCAATTATAATTTCTGAAGTACATTTTTCTTACAAATAATTTAATAAACATTATTGTTATTAAATTATTGTTATTATTATTATTATTTATGTTCAAATCTTAGGTGAATTAATTTGTAAAGTCTAGTTCATATGTGCACTATTCAGTATAAGATCAATTTGCTAAATATTCCATATTCAATGCCAAACAAATGAATTTTTGACATATGAAACAAAATTCTAAATCATTTTTTTATTAAGTAAAAATTTGG
Organism: Ctenocephalides felis; assembly: GCF_003426905.1. Lineage (NCBI taxonomy): Eukaryota > Metazoa > Arthropoda > Insecta > Siphonaptera > Pulicidae > Ctenocephalides > Ctenocephalides felis. The sequence goes on from NW_020536999.1 coordinate 87,719,881, forward strand.
TTTTGTATTTTTAAATAATTTTGTAAAGTAAACCAAAATGCAACATGCATAAGTTTGAAAAATAATGTATATGCAATTTTGGACTTATTGCGTTATTTATTAAGCTGAATTATATAATTTCATCCGCCAACATATACTGTTGACTGTATCTTATATTATTATAATTTCTGGCACATCTCAGCTGCTTTTCAGCAGTAATAATGTAGACATTACAATTTTCTTGTATATTACATTCTAATATTATCTAGGCTCATAATGTCACTTAAATTTAAATTTCAAGAGAATTCACATTTCTAGTAGGTGCCAGTTCAAATGTTTTCATTGTCAAACAATGATAAGTGGTTCTTTGTAATTTTTGCCATTTATTGCTACAATATTACTATAGTTTTATAGTAAATTAAATCTTAAAAATTTTCTTTGACAAATTCTAAAAAGAATTATCAAAATCTAAATAACCGTTTAGGAGAAGTTTCAAATCATACACCCGTGCAGAAGAATTTTATATGTAAGATATATTCCATCCTTGGTATATAAATGAGGTTAAGTTATGTTAAATGTTTTATGAAAGGCTAGTATTTCACCACACGATACAATAATGACATATTTATCAATTTTTTACTCGATCAATAGAATTGGTAAGAAATGGAAAAAAGAGTGCGCGTGAGGTTCACACGCGATTAAAGTAAAACTTTTTTGCTATTGTACGATATGACATTTTTTTGCATAGTTTTATTGTCAATCAAAATATTATACATTTTTTAAGACAATATGATGTTGGTGTTAATGCATTTAAAAGATTATCTCCTATGAGATATCTCTCTTTTTTATTTTTGATATTTTATTTAAGATCGTATGGCCATTTTTTTTCAATCTTTGTGTGGGATATTCCTCGCTCAATTCTTTTAAATATTTGTTAGGGTGACCTGGTAGTTTTTCGTGATATTTTTTGCTCCTTTCTTTTATCATCTCATTAATAGTTTTTATTTTTAGGTCTTTATGTAGGGTGTCATTTGTAACATACCAGGGTGCGTTCACAATGCATCTTAAAATTTTCGATTGCGCTACTTGAATTTTTTTTATATTTGAATTGCTTGCGCACGCCCATAGCTCAATGCCGTATGTCCAGATTGGGATAATTATTGTTTTATATAAAAGGAGTTTGTTTTCATAGCACATATTTGAACTCCTGCCAATTAGCCAATACAACTATTTGAACTTCTTCTCCATCTGTTTTCTTTTCATTTTGATGTGCGTTGACCAGTTTAACTTTCTATCGAGATGAATCCCAAGGTATTTTACACTCTCATATTTCGGTATTTCTATGTTGTTTATTTTTACGCTTGGGCAGTCCAGGGTTCTTGTTGTGAAGGTTATATGGCTAGATTTTGTTTCATTTATTTTAATCTTCCACTTATTGAGCCACTTTTAAAATTCGGAGACATATTGTTGCATTTGTTTGAGTTCCCATGACAACTGTATCATCGGCAAAAGTTCCAATTATGACATTGCTATCAGTTGGAATGTCGTGCGCATATATGAGATATAATAATGGCCCTAAAACACTCCCTTGTGGAACCCCCGACTTGATGTTACATAATTCTGATGTTTCTGTTCCAACTCTAGTTCTGAATAATCTGTTTGTTAAGTAACTTTTCAATAGTAAAAATATCTTGTGCGGCAAAGAATTTTTTATTTTGATGAGTAGGCCCTCGTGTCATATTTTATCAAATGCCTGTTTGATATCGATAAAGATTGCTGAACAATATTCCTTTCTTTCTATTGCCTTTTGGATGCTATTTACTATCCTATGGCATTGTTGTATTGTGGAGTGCTGGGTTCTAAACCCGAATTGATGATCAGGTATTATATCTAAATACTCTTTTATTCTTACTAATAATAGTTTTTCCAACAATTTTGATAGAATTAGCAGTAAACTGATTGGTCTGTAAGATGTGACATTTGAAGCTGGTTTTTATGGTTTTAAAATCATTGTAACCTCTGATCTGAGTAATGTATTCCGCTACACTGTTGTTCCGCATGACTTTCAACTTTTGTTTTAATTCATTCGATAAATTGTTGAATACAGTTTTATCCCTTGGATTACGTGACCTTTGCCAAATTTTCCTTGCTCGTCTTTTTTTCCTTATTAATATTTTAATTTCCATTGTGATATTAGACGTCGAATTGCTATATGTTATATGCGGAGTAGCATTTTGTAGAGATTTTTTCAGAGTATTTATATAAAAATTTAAGTTATTCTCTATATCTGCTTCAGATTTCAATCTGACTTTAAGGTCTAATTTAGAATTGATTTCTTGTCTAAAAGAGTTCCAGTTTGTTTTACTATTAAAAAGACAATTAATTTTTTTCACTCTTATTACTGTGGTGCTAATTGTTGCTATAATAGGTGTATGATCTGATGATAAATCTGAATTATCTTCTATGTTTGTGTATAAATCAGAAATGCCATTTGTTATATAAAAATCTAGAAGGTCAGGGTGTTTGTTGCTATCCGTAGGCCAATAAGTAGGTTTCCTAGTCAGTAAGAATGAATAATTTTTGTTTAACAGCATTTGTGCCAACTGCTTACCTTTAGGAGTGGTAAAACTAGAGCCCCATAATGTATTTTTGCTGTTCAAATCACCATCCACTACAAATCTGTGTCCTAATGTATCAAAGAATTTTTCATAATCATCTGTTTTCACCCTGTGACGTGGAGGACACCATACAGATGAGAGAATGATATCATAGGGAAATGTACTAATGCATATTGTAGATGCTTGTAAGTAATTTTCTTGAAAATTTGTTTGTGTGTAGTGTGAAATACTGTTTTTAATCAATATTCCAGATCCAGCGTGTGTAGTATTGTCTGGGTGATTAGTATTATAGAAAGAATAGAAAGGAATCTTGAAATGTACATTATTTGTTAAATGCGTTTCACTGATTAGCATCACATCATATGTTGTTGTAAAAATATTATTAATTCATTTTTGTGGTTTAGAATACTATTTGCATTCCATTGAGCAATCCGAAGAAACTTGGCCAATAATTTTTAACTAATTTGGATTACATGTTCATGACTAACCTGTTTTGTTCCATTAGCTGTTTGAACATGTCTTTAAAATCATTAATTAATGTGATAAGATCAACGGTTACCTGTGACTGTTCGTTTTCGTTATTTCGTTGTAACTTTAATACTTCTGAATAGCTTCTATGGTCACTGTAGGAATTGATGTTTTAACTCTATCCGTGGTTCGTCTTCCTTCTTGAAAGTTGTAATTATGTTGTTTGTAATAACCTTTGTAGAAATGACAACCTTTGTAGTTTGCCGGGTGAGCACCACCACATAGAATACATGTTGCTGGAATAGATCTCTCTTTCTTACATACTGAAGTATTATGAGGTCCACCGCATTTAACGCAGGCAAAAGGTCTGTTGCAATAATTTTTAGAGTGTCCATACATTTGACATTTTGTACATTGAATAACACATTTGCTTTTACGTGGCGGTTCTACCACAATCATATGATTAAGCATTTTTTTTAGTTTATATATTTCGCCATTGTTTTCTGCAGGTTCTAAATCAACAAAAAACATGTTTAAAGGCAATTTGGTTTTGTGTTGTTTTACGTTAATTATACACCTTACTTTAAAATTAAGTTTCTCTAATTCATTTCTTATTTCATTGGTGTCATATGTATGGTGTATATTTTTTATCACAGCTCTATAAGACCGTTCCTGGTTAAAAAACTTGATTACTGCCCTGTATTGGTCTGGTAAATTAGTGTTTATTCTAATTATATCATTCGGCATAGATTTAAGTATATAATCATTTTCATCCATGATTTTATTTAAATCACTTTTCATATCCGGGAAGTCTGTAATGCCGTACACAAATATTGGTGGGGGTCTTTGTATGTTAGTGGTAGACGTTCTGATGTTTTTATCCGTTTGATTAACGGTATTGGAATTTGATGTTTCAGTTGTCAAATTTAATATGTCAAATCTATTTGATACTTTTATTGAATTTTCAAGTGAATTGTTTGATGATGTGCGCCTACGCTTAAAAGTTTTACTTGAATTTACTACTTGCCATGAGACAGACGGCATAGGCGTTGCCTCGGTATCTTCAGTATCTGTTTGATTGTGTGTTTCCTGTTTCGGCTCTGAAGAAGCTGCTGTACCCCCAATCATGGGGCACACAAACTTTAGTTCAACCTTTCAGTAAATTAATCTTAGAGCAATAATTACTTAATTTATGGTAATTTTTTAATTTATTAAAAAACTTGGTTATGTCAAACTTATGTAAAAACAAAAGCTACATATGACATTTAAGTTAAAAATAAATACATCATATAACAATTTTGAATATTGTTTATTAGTAATATGGTAACACTCGTGATGCACACATTTATTAGTGTCGAACATTATACACATTTATATAATAATGAGTTGTAAATTATATATTTTTAATAGCATTAAAAATATTTATAATATTTGAGAACAATAATGTAATTAAAGCCATACTTCAAATATGACATGATCGGTTTGTCATTGTAATTAGCATTTAGTAGAAATGAACCTTCATTAGAGAAATGAAGTAATTGCTGATTGATAAATTCTATAATATTCGTTTACACAGTGGATTAAGTTAAACATCGCCTCAAGAAACTTCATGTAATTAAAATTAACATACATTCATTGACTACTTGCATATTTTTTTACTTTTTGGCTGGCGATATAATCTCATTCTTTGAGCAGCTGTAATATCTGTCTTGACGACAAAATATTTTCCATAATTATTTAGGGGAAGAGGGTTTTGAATTATCCAAACCAATTGATCCGTGTTTCCGAAATTTTGTTTTGGATCTTTTAATCTTATCTTTATCTTTCGGAATTTTTGTTTGAAAAGTTGTATCCGAAATTTCTTTTGGACCTGAAATTAATTTTAATAACAGTATATTTTATTTGGTAAGCATTTATATTTCACTATGTTATAATTTTGTAATATATATTTTGTTAATTTTTCAGATATCACAAAATGACCATTTATCAAAACATATTTGTTTGGACTGCGTCCGTAATGTGGATACTTTTTACACATTCAAACGAATGTGTAAAAACTCGGAGGAGCTGCAGAAATCAGCTATATTAGAAAATACATTGGAAGAAGGGGTAAATATATTGGAAAATTTTAGGATAATATAGTTATGCTATGTTACTGGTCTCTCCTGGTGTATGCATGTATGAAATAAGCTTATGTTGAAGATTTGGTAATTTTTGTGCATTTATTTTGGCTTGCGTTTTTTCGTTTATTTAAATTTTGAATACTCTCTTTGGAAGAATAGGCTGAATTATTGACACTCAAATACATAGTACTAGATATTATCTATTATATAAAAATAAGTTGGGTTTTCCTTCCTGACGATATAACTCCAGAACGCACGAACCGATTTCGGCGATTTTGCATTCGTTGGAAAGGTCTCGGACTCCGTGAGGTATAGCAAAGAAAATTGAAGAAAGATTTCAACAGAAAAGCGGAAAACACTTTTTTCACATACAGCGTCATCTCTGATACTTAGCATGTACTAACAACTAATATTTTTTGTTCGACTGCTACTCATTGGTTTGACTGCTACTCATTGTTCTCTGCTCAGTTAATTTCATGTGACAAACCGGCATTCTGTTCACTGTGAAATTGTGCAAAAAAGTAAAAAATAAGCTAATCGTTTCCTAGCATTTCAATTGGAAACTATCAAATCAATCACGTGTATTGTGCTTTATCTTTTAATCATCAAACGAAATGTTACATAAAATGAAACCATCTGGCAAACGGAGCTCGCCCGGTTTGCTAGTTGTAATATAATTTTCTATGTCATTGTTGGTATTCTGTCGTAGTCCGTTGATTTATAAACGATTACTTAGCACAAAGCATTGTCTTATGAAATAAACAAATAAGGATTCAATTTTGAAATTTCTAATTGTAAACGAGATTGTTTTCTGTTTAAAGATTTATTTGTATAAAAATAAAAACGTCGGGATTAGATTTTTTATCAATAAGTATTTCATATTATTTCATTTACTTTAATATGGACATCAAAGCAGAATATATAAGCAAAGAAAAATAATATTTTATTACATTGGATATTAAATTCCTTTTTTATTTCAACAGAATGGTCAAGAAAAAATTCCGGAAGTCACTACAAGTGCAGGTAAATAATATTAATTTCTTAGTTTAGTTGCTTTTTAACTCATTTGTTACTTTTATCTTTTTTCGAAGTTTCATGTTATTATGGATTGCTTGGCGCCCGAATTGGTAAAAGTATCTGTGTGTGCGTGCGTGAGTGGGTCAAACCTTTTTCGTCAACGTTTTCTTAAAAACGGCTGTACTGATTTGACAAATTGTAGGGCTTTTTGATTACGGACTCTTTTCGACTACTCTTGCGCGTAGATAGATTGGCTCATTTTATTATAGTTGACAGAAAAGTACCTTCAAATAGTTAAATTCAACTGCAAACCGTTAAATGCAACCGATCAGAAAAGTAACTTCAAATAGTTAGTCACTTATCTGCTAATTTTAAAAATAGGCTTGGCCGATCGTCACGCGTATCATAGTATGAATCTATTTTCATCAAAAAACTTTTAAATTTTCATGCAGCCGTTTTTGAAAAACGTTGATGAATGGCTTACTTCTTTCTTATGCACTCATACTTTTTCCAATTTAGGCTTTAAACGATTCAGAATAACTTACAACGTCGAGAAAATAAAAAAGTGATTAATATTTATATTTAACCCCATATCTTCACGGTTTACCTTGATTGTCAAATTGTCATGAAATATTGACGGATATCTTTTTAAAGTTGGTACTTCCTACACATCATATGGATAATTACACAACAATGGCATCTAGGTGCCATCCTACGGACTTATTGAGTGATGCTGTATTAACCAACAAATTTACATACATATATTTTATTCCAATAATTTTCTTATTTACAGAACCACCTGCCTCAACACCGGCAATTGCAGTTCCTGCCAAAAATGAACAGCAACCAGTCGAGAAACCAAATGTTTCGGGAAGTGATGTAAGAATTATTATCAATAGCGAAATGTAGTACTTTTATTCAGCATTACTTTTACATTTACATTTACATTTCATTACTTAACATATTTCTATATGACTTTATTTCATCAAAAGTAATTCTTTACTGTTTTGGAATTTTTCGTTTGTTATACCCTTTCTCTGTTTTCCATTCTTCTTTTATTTCTTACTACCCGCATTCACTCACTCTACCATACGTGCTGCGTAACCTTGATCAGTTTTCGTAATGTTCTGCAATTGAATACATACAATATAGTAGGGCAATATGTGCTCCTTCAATTCCTCGTTTATTAATTTATTATATTATTCTTTTACACAATTTGGTGTTCAATAAATTTTACACAATTAATTTCTTCTGTTGTTTTTTCCTGGTTTAGTATGTATATAATTTTCTCCTTTTTTATATATTTTTAATTATTATAAACTTTGTATTTATGTAATATGTTTTTTTAGATTACTAAATGATGACACACATCAAGTGTCGAAACGTTTAATGGAATAAAAAAAATTCTATTTATTTTTCTTTTTAATTCGACTATTGGGCTGCATATATAATATTTCAAATATATATATGATGAAAGTTTTGTCGACGTTGATACATATTTGTAAACTTTTTTGCAGCCCAACCGTCGAATTAAAAAAAAAGATTAAATAACAAAATTATTTATTCCATTATACGTTTCGACGCTTGATGTGTGTCATCATTCAGTAATTTAAAAAAACATTTAACATAAATACACAAGTGATGAAAAATATAAATATAAAAAGGAGGAAATTATACATACCAAACCAGGAAAAAACAGGAAACATTAATTATGATGTAAAAATTGATATTAACACTAAATTTGTGTAAAATAATAAAATACTATCAATTAACAAACGAGAAATAGGAGGAGCACATACTGCCCTCCTATATTTAATGTTATGGTAGCATAGCGTTGTGTGTACTATTCAAGGTTAAAAGTACAAAGCAGTGCAGTGTAGGCCACGCGCGCGTATGGGAGTGGGAGGAGTAGCAAGAACGAAGGGGGAAAGAAAAACAGAGAAGAAATATAACGAATGAAAGATTCTAAAACTGTATTGAATTACTTTTCATGCAATTAATAATTACTTTGTAACTATCATGTAAGAGATGAGAGGAATTACGTTTGTTTACACAAGACGTATTAAGGGATATAAGTAAAGACTCAACTATCTTTCTAAGGTCACTGTTTTTTTCAATGTAAAGGATTGAGGGATTTGACATGTTAAAAGTGTGGTTCAGGTTTATCATATGTTCAGAAAGCATCGTTTTGAATTGATTTGGGTTTCTGGAATTATAAGTATGTTGATTAACCCTCTTGTATATATATTGGGATGTTTCACCAATGTAACAACTATTGCAATCATTGCAGTTCAACCTGTAAACAGAATCAGTAATCCCATCAGCGGGAGTTTTTGATTTAAGAGGGAAAAAAAGGCAACGGAAAGTGTTATCAAAACTGAAAACCAAAAGAAAACCTTCAGCGGCAAATAACTTTTTTAAAAAATAAGAAAAACTGCTTAAAAAGGGTAAACAAATAACACCTTTATATTTATCTAAAGAAGAAGAATTAGATTTTGAAAAAGAATTGTTAAAATAGGAAGAACTGTTTAAATTGTTTTGTAAAAACTCTAATCTATTTTTAATGACGTTATTTACTAAATATGAAGGATAAGAATTATTGTTCAAAACAGCACGAACTAAGGATAGGTTTTTTTCCTAAAAAATCTTATCACTTAACAAAATGGCCCTATCTATTAAGGAAATGACAACTGAAATTTTTATAGAACGAGAGTGATAAGAAAAGTAATTTAAATATTGACCAGACCAAGTTGGGTTTTGGAACCAATCAGTGAGGATGACATTATTATTTCTTATAAGTTTTAAGTTTAAGAAACTGATAGAATTACTAGCTTCAAGTTCACAAGTGAACTGCAAATTCTTATTAAAAGAATTAAAAGAATTTAAAGTGTGGGATACATAATCATTATCCTACAAAATGTAGGTTCTTCCTGCTGCTAAGTTTCAAGCCGGTACCAGACAGTGAAGGCGAATCAGTAAAACAGATGAAGACTTTTGATGTTTATGTTTATTTCATGATTCTTATACACTTTTCATATAACTTGAACAACTGAACTTAAATATAACTCCATTGATGACTTAATACTACTCATAATGATCTGAACATTATTATAACTTGATTACGACTGAACTATACTGACTGAGAAATGAACTAAGAATGAACTACTGACTAAGAATGAACAACGATTTTATCATCTTGCAGCTTTCATATTCCTTATCAAGATGGCACAATCCTTTTCTAGAATGTTCGTTCGAACTTGTTCAGATTCGTTATATGTGAATCAGAAACTACGCACTTCTTATTTATTCAAGGCGCAGTTTGTGGTTTTGCAGTTAGAAAGCCTTGCAAAAGACCGTTATTATGAACACGTGATGTTCTTATCTCTAACATACAATGTAAGAGCTATGACTAAACAAGCATACTGCGTCATTCATATTCTGACCGTTATATAGTAATTTATAATATTATTTATAATTATTACCAATGGGTGGATACCACTACAATATATATATTTGAAGTATTTTGCTTGTCAATCGTCGAATTACAATAAGGTTAAAATAGAAAAGTTATTTATTCTATAAAACGTTTCGACACTTGAACCATACTTTCAACATGCCCAATTCTACCATCTTTTATAATGAAAAGAGTTATGACCTTAGAAAGATAGTTGAGTTGCTACTTATATCCCTTACTACTTATTACTCTTGTGTCAACAAACGGAATTCCTCTCATCTTTTACATGACAGTTACAAAGTCATTATAAATTTCATGAAAAGTAATTCTTTACAGTGTTCGTAATCTTTGTTCGTTCGTTCGTTATATCTCTTTCTCTGTTTCTCATTCCTCTTCTTGTTTCTCACACCCCGCATTCACTCACTGTACCGCACGTGCCGCGTAGCCTTGACTGGTTTGGTTTCAATGCACTCCGAGCGAATAACACATTATTGGGGCATTATGTGCATCCTTGCTACCTCGTTTTGCATGGTATTGTTCATAGCTTACCTCGTCCTGCATGGTATTCTCTTTTTTATCATCTGAATAACCTTCTTAATAATTTACACTTTTTTTCGCTGTCCGTTCGCTGTTTTGGTGCAACTCCTTATTGAAGCAACAATGCCTCTAACATGACTCGACTCCGTTTTATATTCAGCATTCTTCCGCACATACTTGCTCCAATACGCCTTTCCGCAGTACACACTCTTTTGATGGACCCTCGTCCGATTTTCTATGCATACTCCAATTCAACTACAATTTCTTTCTGTACGGAATTTTTCTTCCAATTTTCTCTGTAATTTATATTCTTACTCTTTGCTAGCCCTTGCATTCTTTACTACTTTCACATCATTTTTCTCCTTTTCATCATCATTTCGTTTCATATCATCATCATCTGATACTAAATCAATTTGCTGGCTATAACTATCTTCAATAGATTATATAAATCAATATTTACTGGATCAATATTTACTGGACTAATTCCTTTTTGTTACATCTGCTATTCTGCCTTAACTCTTTTACACTTCTGATTTTGCACTCGCACACTATCTAATATATTCGCTATACCGTCAGACCTGCAAATACTAACTTTGGTGTATATTTTATATTGGAAAAGTTTGCATATGATGCTCCTCAGGTCATCGTAGGGCAATCTCACATTATCATGTGCAGCGTTAAAGCAGGCTCTTGTTTGTTCACTTAACCGCTACACCAGTAATAAAGCCAACCTTCTCTTCAACCTTCTCACACTATCTAATATATTCGCTATACCGTCAGACCTGCAAATACTAACTTTGGTGTATATTTTATATTGGAAAAGTTTGCATTTGATGCTCCTCAGGTCATCGTAGGGCAATCTCACATTATCATGTGCAGCGTTAAAGCAGGCTCTTGTTTGTTCACTTAACCGCTACACCAGTAATAAAGCCAACCTTCTCTTTCACGATTTATACTTCTCAAAAATCGCGTCCATGCTTCTAACTCAAAATTTCACATCCATAGCGTCATAGCTCATATCCAGTACACCCAAATCTCGGTTTATCCTCGGCTAGATTAGTAGTACCATTCGCATGAAGTAAAGAGGGTAGCGCCTGTAAATGCACTGGCGCAAATTCTACAACTCTCCTACTCTCTACAAGACCGGTGTTGACACAATATAACATGTTTCCAATCACCTTGGAATAGGTTTGTCGTCAACACTGCACGAGTTAATAGCACAAAATCGGTTCATGTGACATTCCCTTTGCAATCAAACTTGCCCCGCAGTACTTAATGATAGTTATTCCGCTCAAGAAGTTGGTAATATATTTTGGCATCTACTTGGATAGAAAATTAAATTGGAAAATATACATAGCAAATTGATTAGCTCATCAAAAATTACCACTGGCTTCATAATAGAAATTTAGAATCAACAGTTTACTATAAAATACTAATATATAGGTCCACACTTCCAACCCGTGTGGACCTACGGTCTTCAACTGTGCGGTTCTGCGAAAAAGAGTAACTTAAACATTATGCAGCGCGCTCAAAATAAAATCGCGAGGCAAACCTAAAACGCTTCTTGTTGCACCAATGTGGAATATACACTAAAGCTCATGCACGCTCACAACAAATCGCAGTGGTTGCTACGAAATACAAAATAGAATAGAAGTCCACCCAAAAGAATAATTAATTACGGTTAATGAAGTATTTGAATCGTAGCAGTTTGGTAAGGCGGCTTAGTCGAAAGCTACTTGAAAATTGTAACGATTGGCGTGGTTGGATTACGAACACACTACTAACACTGAATTAACTCATACTGATACATATAATGTGACATATTGGTAGTCATTGCAAGTGCAGCCTAAGCTGAGAATGATTTTAATCAAACTGAAGTTGCACATTTGGAGATTCAAGGTCTTCATATTTCACTACCGCTCTTTTTATTGATTCATCAATTTTTTAATCTGAACAATAATTTTTAATTATGCTGTAGCATGTCTAGCGAATTGAGTGAGATTTCAAAAGCTCTATGGCTTTTGAAATCTTCTTTACAGCTTTGCCATAGATTTGTACGGCAAATAGTTCCTTGTCCCAAACTGCAGTTTCTTCAGATTTTAATATTTTTGCTCTTTCTGCAGCCAAAAGAAAATTGGTTCCGATAGTGTAAGGGGTAGACAAATCTTGATGAAAATTCATTGTTTTTTTAAGTAAAATTTTGCTTTTGAATTTAAATTTAGGGCTTGTGGTAGGAAGGTAGAAAATTTACTGCTGTGTGTGTTTTTAAATACAAAAGGTGGCCAACCCTTGCCACTTAGGCCACTTAGGAGTATGAAATATCTATATATGTTTTTCTGATTTTCTGTCATACTAAACGTGATTAGATGATTTTATGAAAATTGCTCAAACCGTTTCGGAGGACTAATGACACGAAAATTTATATATGTATATTTTAAGCATTTGTATATGTTTCAGTGTCTATCAAATGTTATTTTATTACACAACGATCATATATTTATCAACTTCATGGCTAACTGTATTTTATATCATTCCAGTTGGTAAAGAATAATCAGGAGTCTGTGATACCAGTAAAAGAAAATAAAAGTGCATTAAAAGAAACAAACACAAATCCACCTCTAGAAGAAAGTACAACTGCAACACCAGAACCACGGAAATTGTCCAAGGGCTATGCGTAAATATTTAGACATAAATGATTATTTATTAATGAATTCAATTAATAAACCAAAATTTATCTCAATTTTTCAGGTGTGCAGAGTGTTCGAGGTCTTTTAAAAATTTAAGGGCTTACAGAGTTCATTATCTAATACATGCAAAGAAAAATGAAAGGTACGCTTTAAAATTTGTTTTAGATAAAATATACAATCAAATCAAATGATAATAATAAGTGGATTTATTAAATTATTTATTTGTTTACATTTTTCAGTACCACCACAGAACCTCCTAAAGACAGCACAGTTCCACCTGCAATTCTTCCAGCTGGTAAGTAGAGATATTAATATTATTGTTTTATATTTAATCTTGTTCAATAAGCAATATGAATTTGTATATGGTTTTTAATAATTAATTTATTTATTTTTATCATTTTATTTATTTAATTATTTGTATTTGATGATTCCACAAACAATAAATTTAAGAATACATAGGATTCATAAAAATTCTTATGGCATAAATTAAAAAAAAATAGAGTGCGCGTAAGGTTCACACGCGATTGAAGTAAAACTTTGAATAATATAATAAAAGCTTTAAATAATGAAGAAATTATTTAAATAAACTTACGCTTAGGACACGGCACAAATGTTTTATTTAATTTATTATTTTTATTATAGTTATTTATGGGAAACAGAGTAAAATATTCTTCTGATTCAGGATTTTTTTTTATTAAATCAAGATTTGTACTACGATGTAACCTTAAAATGTTTATTTATCTATGCCAATTTTCTTGTTGATATCGGTACGCATACCATAGATAAATAAGCATAAAATGAATGACGTAAACAACGTTGGTGCCGGTACGCGTACAACCAGGGCCGGTCCTGCCTTGCATGCGATGCATGCAAAAAATGCGGGCGCACGCCTTAGGGGGCGCCAAAACGAGTTTCGGAAATTAAATTTATAATATAATATTTATATTTTTCTATATAAAATCTAGAATTATTTATATAAAATCTAGAATACTTAATAAATTATAATAAATAATCTAACTTAACCGGGGACACGGAGACACAAAACGCATATTTATTTTGCAATGTGATATCAGTAGAAATAATTAACCAATTAATAATTCTCCAATTAGTAAATAACAGCTCTGTTTATTGCTTATTCAACTTATTCAATTTTTTCTTTGTTCGAAGTTACCGTGGAATCGAAAAAGAAATTATCTAGTGTTCAATCCCATAAGCATAGTTGAATCGGAACTTGATAAAAAATATAAACAAATTATAAAAAATGGGGGGCCAGTGCTTAGAAAATGTTTATTCCGAGAAATTGAATTGTAACTTTTGCTTTTGTTGCAAATGTTTCGCATCTGTTGAACTTTGAATGTTGAAGACATGCGTGGAACAAATATGAAAAATGGAAGCAAAATTTACTTTGGAACGCAAATCTTGAGGCTTGTTTCATACCTAGTGGTGTCCATACTCTAAATTTAATAATTATTAACGATACAGAAATAATACATATCAAATCTAATAAGTTTTTTTTTTTCAATATTGTTGATATTGTAATTTTTTTTGCATTTTTTACTGATTTTTTAACAATACTTCTAAAATACGTTAAAAATTTAACTTTAAAACAACAAGCTGATACTCTGTATATGACGGCTCTTACGATATCAATAAGGAGAAGTTTACGACGCAATTTTGGATATTGTAAATGATGAAAAATTAAATTAAATTAAAATTTAAAAAATCCAACATGAAATACGAGTGTTATGTTTGAAAATTAAATGCTAGTTTTTTTAAATATTAATATTGCACATACGTTAAAAATAAATGAAAATTCCAAAATACTTGATTATAGTCAACCTCCAAATCGCCTCGATTTTCTAAATAAATTTAAAATCAATATATTTTATACGCTTTTAGATTATATCTAATTTTTTGTGCACTAAATCCAGAATAATTAAAAATTAATTTATTTATTTCACTTAATATTTTTGTTAAATTAAAGTTATATAATTTAAGAAATGCATTTCAGAAATAGTATTTATTATTTTGATATCAAGATCTTTATATCAAAATAATAAATACTATTTCAAAAATGCATTTCTTAAATTCTATAACTTTAATCTAACAAAAATATTAATTCTTTTGCTATGGTAGTCGAACTTACATCCTTACTACCCAATTTACTACATATTGAATATTACTAAAATGTGAAATTACGACAGGGATTGTTTTATTTATTAATTATTATTATTGATCGATAATAATAAATAAATTTAAAATCAATATATTTTATACCCTTCTAGATTATATCTAATTTTATGTGTACTAAATCCAGAATAATTAGAAATTAATTTTTAAAAAATATGTAAATATTTATATAATTTTAATGATAAACTGTTAAAATGGTGAAAATTAATAGGAGGGGGGGGGGCGCTAGAATAAAAGTTGCATGCGGGCGCTAAGGACCCCAGGACCGGCCCTGCGTACAACGACAGATCTCTATTCACACAACTATGCTATTTCATCGAGAGCGAATGACGTACAGTTCAGACGTAACGCAATTTCTGTTGCATTCTCACAGTGTTACACCCTAGTCGCGCTTAAATAAGTTTTACTTCAATAAAGAAACATAATCTAGTTCATAGTAACAGTTGATCGAGTATTGTTCTGAGCTTTATAATATTTGTTATGGAATAACATGTCAATTATAAATCGATATGTCTGAAAAACCCTAAAAAAATTGTATAAATGTAATCGAAT
Source organism: Ctenocephalides felis (assembly GCF_003426905.1). Lineage (NCBI taxonomy): Eukaryota > Metazoa > Arthropoda > Insecta > Siphonaptera > Pulicidae > Ctenocephalides > Ctenocephalides felis. The sequence goes on from NW_020536999.1 coordinate 87,735,506, forward strand.
TCCTTGTTAAATCTTCTAATCCAAAAAGTACGTTTGAGTTGTATTTTATAAATTGATAAGTGTTGTATGATATTCTATCCTTGATATTAATTATTTCTACCCCTCTCTCGATTCAGAACCTGCGAGTGAACCTCTAAAAGAGGTATTTGTTAAAGATAGGCCATCTAAAACAGTCCAAAAAGAATCAAACCTAGATAAAGAACAACCCCCGTTAACAAAAGCCCCTATTAGAGCAGTGTCACCTAAAAAAGCGCCCGCGAGGAGTTCGTCTTCGGAAAACAAAGAGAAGTCCTTAAAAGAATTGATATTCAAACCACCTGCGAAAAATGATAAAACAGATTTAGTAAGTAAAGGGAGTTTGCCGGCCCCAAAAAAGGTTGATGTTGCTCCAAAGACATCCATTAAACCTGGGAAGGATTTGAGTGTGAAAGAGCAGAAAGAGGTGGCAAAGGAAGCAAGTTTTAAGGATCCCCAGAAGGTGGCACAGAAAAAGGAAGTGGCGAAGAAGGTGGAACCAGTTAAAGGTAGGATATTATGATATAATAAAATGTGCTGTAGAGTACGGATATTCAGTACCTATAACGAGGTCCCCTGTTTTTTCCGCGGTTTAACAGTCCATTAGTTATTTCCGCGGTTTTTCAGTTTTACTCATAAATTCAATAAAAACAATATATATTTTTCCGTCTTTTGTATTTATTGAAAATGTCGCGTTTTTCATATAACGCGATAGCCGCTTTTGTATAACAGGATACAAACTCAAAAAATACTCAAAAAGCAAATTCCTCTCAATTTTTTTAATTGCTCTTTTTTCTTTGAAATTTTTCTTAATTAAACGCTCACCAAATCAAAAGTTTCAAATTATAATCAAAAATACTTGGAGCTAGAGATAATTGATATTTGCTAAAATCATAAATTCAATAAAAATAATATATATTTTTCCGTGTTTGGGGCCGTTCAAGTATTACGTAAGCACTGTAGGGAGGCGGGGGGTTATTGATTTCTTATTTTGGGTGACATTTTGGTGACAGCTTTGCTTACTTTTGCTCACAAAGGGGGTTGGGGCGGTGTAAATAATTGTACTAAATCTGCTTACGTAATACTTGAACGATCCCTTTTGTATTTATTGAAAATGTCGCGTTTTTCATATAACGCGATAGCTGCTTTTATATAACAAGATACAAACTCAAAATAACAAAAAGAGCAAATTTCTTTCAATTTTTTTAATGGCTCTTTTTTATTTGAAATTAATTTTTCTTAATTAAACGCTCACTAAAACAAAAGTTTCAAATTATAATCAAAAATACTTGGAGCTAGAGATATTTTCTATTTGCTAAAATTCTAAGTTCATTTTCCTAACTGTGAGTTTGTGCGCCGTTGTTAGATCTCTGTGACATGTGGCATTTATAACATTGTACGTGGCGGCTACGTAACCTTGGAGAAACATAGTAAAGTAACGCGTTATTTTGTTGGGAAAAGGTCGGTTTTGTTTTGCTACATTAATCCTAATACAATAGTATTAATTAAATTGTTACAATCATGCTATTGGCTAGATTTACACCTATTGACTTTTTTGTCGTATTTATGGTGAAGACGAATTACTTGTGCTATTGCACGTAATAACAACGTAAAGTAAACGTGCAACTAAGTTTCGTAACAAACTGGTACTGCACAGCGTCACTTCACTTTCACTTCGATGTTTGTGTGCGGGTGTTAGGCATGCGTGATACGTAGCATTCATAACATTCTACGTGGCGGCTACGTAACCTTGAGTAACAGAAACGTAACGCGTTTATCGTTTATCTTTTGCTAACTTCACGTGAACCTGAATGTGTCTAGAAGATTCGAATTCATTAAAAAAAACACGCAATTGTTAACAAAAACATAATAAAAATTCAGGTAAGATATATATTAAAGTTTGTGTTTGAATTGTTAATAAGATCAAAATATACATTATTAATCCTAACACAATAATTTTAATTAAATTATTACCTAATAGTAATACGGGTATTGCCTATGTTTACAGTTTTTTGCGAATTTTACGATGAAGGCGGATTACTGTTGAACGTAATAATAACGTAAAGTAAACGTGCAACTAAGTTTCGCAACATACTTGTACTGCACTTTACATTTGGAATTCACTTTTAAAACTGTGATCGTCATTTTGTATGCGACATTAATTAAACAATAATACATTTATGTTACGTCACTAATATTAATATATTAATATTACTTTATTAATACATGCTGCAAACGTAACAAATACGTTAAACTTGTTTTCGTAAACAATTTAACTTTGGACTGCCTTTTTATATACGACATTTATTAAACAATACCATTTTCGCAACGAATAGATACTTAATATGAACATTATGAACAGTATTCGTCAAAAATAACAAAACCTTAACTTAAGTAACTAACCTCATTTTGCAGTAAAATCAACCTCAATCTTCTTTTGGAATGTCGAACTGGTGATCGTCTTATGTAAAATTTATTAATTATTGTAACAGTTTAACTCTTTATATGCAACATCGATGAAACAATGTTACGTCGAAGTTGCATATCGAATGAAAATAAAGCATTAAATAACACCATTAGTTTCGAACAGTTTGATTAATGTGGGTAAAGTAGTAATGAATTAGTTTATAATTGTTTTCTGCATTATTTTTTTTTATTATTTAGTTCCAGCGCCGGTTGTCAATGTGCCGCAACCAAAGCCGCCAGCACCAACAAATGTGATAGAAATAATTGAAATTGAAGGCAAGTACACTGCAGTCAAATTTAATAATAAACCAAAAACTCGGTCATTTGGCTTCTAGCTACAAAAATATTGCGATTCTTTTCTCAATCAGTTGTTTAATATGAACAGATAATTTTAAAAACAATTTTTGTCTTTCGGAGATCAATTTAAATCATACAGTATAATTTTTTTATTACAGATAGTGTTGCAGGTTCTCCACCCAGAAATGTTATCGAAGATGATTATGAATTCAATGAAGATCCTGATGGTAATTAATATTAAATATCGCATTCAAAATTTATCCTTCTATTTTTTTTTTCATATTGACTATGACTCATATTATACATTTTACATTTTTTTCCCAGAGGATCCACCATTAATCATGCAGTGCGAAGTGAGAATGGAACGTCTCGATTCTCAACTGGCTAAAATTTTTTTAGATAAGAGAAATAAATATGAAGGGCGGCAAGAAGAAATATGTGTAAGTATTTTATTTTATAATTTTACTACTTTACAATATACTCGTAATTTGCAATGTCTTCGAAAACAAATTCAAGTAATAAATATTAAGTATTTTTCAAAAACATAGTCTGCTCTCCAGTCTCCTATTCTTAATATTTAATTTAAGGGGTTATGTACAATTAATCGGCCGGAAAAAGCTATTTTTCTCGAATTTTTCCTGCGAAAACTATTGAATTTATCGATACAAAAATTTATACACATATAAAGACATCTTTTAACTATGTTCTCAAAATAATTACATATAAAACTATTTATTAAAAAAAGTTACAGCAGATCTGCAGAAGTACCTCTCGAAAAATATTTTATTCAGTGACCACTCTATCTCTGAAGTAAATTATCTGAAATTAAAAAATCGTTAACGTACGTGGTGGCTACGTAACATTAGAGAAACAGTAACGTAACGCATTGTTGTGAAAACGTCGGTTTTGTTTTGTTACCTTTACGTAAACCTGAATGTGTCTTTGATATTGCATTGAAAATTTCATTTTTTTTGCAAAAATAGAACTTATTATTATAATAGAGTATAACAATTAATGTTACATTTTTTGAGTAATTGAATTAAATAATTTCATTTAAAATTTACAAAATTTATGTAATTCATTATTACAAAATGTACGCAATCAACAATAGTTAAATTGGAATTAAATTCATCAAAAATACGCAATTATTAACAAAAATATAATATAAGTTCATGGTAAAAATATTTATTAAAAAAAGTTACAGCAGATCTGCGGGAGCACCTCTTGAAAAACACGTTTTGCGGTTACCACTCTATCTCTGAAGTAAATTATCTGAAATTTAAAAATCATCAAAGAAATGATAAATCTAGTAATTAATCGAAGCAATAAGCAAAATAATAACTTTTGACAAAAGGGCGTTTTTTTTTAAAAAAAAGTCAGTGGTTTTCCGACATTTTGACCTTAAATTGTTCAAAAAAAACAGAATATTTATCGGATAGGAAAAATCTTCGATTAATCACTGAAAGTTATATTTAAGAAGATCCGATTAAAATTGGAGGCTAATCGGATTAGCCGTTCTTAAGTCATGTTGGTCACCGACTTTGAAAACACACTATTTGTTTTGATTTTTTGTATCGGATGAAAATTGTGACCTGTATCTTTACCCGGCATATTATGACACATATTTTAATGAAAAAATTTCAGAAGGATGTTGAAGTATATAGCAATAAAACCTGAAAGTTTTGTTCTAATGAAATATTTATTTCATTTCCTAAAGATCCCTAAAGCGTTTTTTTGAAGCCTCTAAAGCAGACTGGATCCTTATTTTTTTCGCCGGATCACTAACTACTTTCTTCCGAATCAGCCGTGTTTTTCTTTGCAAATTTGCGTGCAACTTCGAAAATATTCACCAGAATGATATGAATTTTTTTGTGCGTATTTTTATACATATTCAGAAAAAGTACATTCAGAAAAAAAAACTGTTTTAAAAAAATCCTAACTTTATATAACCCCATCATTTGAGAAAAGTAGAAAATTACTTTCAAAGAGACTTTTGCAAAGTTTGACTTTTTATGAATGATTTTTCGAAGGCTTTGTTACATTATAATTTGAAAACCACATGAAAAGTTTAATCCTTTCCATTCGCGAATTCCGAGATTTATATGAATTTTGCCGCCGGAGCGGGTTAAATGGTTGAATCATGGCTGTAATCAACTCGAAAAGTTAAAAATGATATAATGATCAATTAAGTATTTTTGCTTTTAAATTACTTTTGTTATTTTAATTATTTTTGAGTTAATAATGAAAATGAATTATAAGCCTTCTATGTGGTTATATTGAATGTGTTTGTTTAAAACAGACATTGGCAACCTTTTCATTTTTTAGACTTCTCTATATCAATCTATTTATATTTGGTTGTTTTTTCAAATTAATTGGACCCCGTTAAGCAACAATTTACAACACTTGATGCCAACGACTGTTTTAGAAAATACCTTATTTGTAGTTATTTAATAAATAATTTATTAAAGTGTTCGGACGTTTTGTGATGGCTTAGCAGTGTCCAATTGACTTTTTATCACAATGGTGGAAAGGCGATGAATTGGTGGTTGCTCATGTGTGTTTTAACAGACCATTATAAATTTTATTTGATGAAGAGTTAATTTCTTAGAGCTACGTAAATAAACAAGCTCCTTCCATCTGTTAGTTGACTGAAGATGAAGACGAACCTCAAGCTGTGTCTGCCAGTGAAGACACAGCTACATCAACATCTCAAGGGAATCTGCCGGTAATTAAGATTGAGAATGATGTCCAAAGACCAATTCCAACAGCAACACCTATGGTTCATATTCATTCACATGCGTCAACCGCCAACTCAACAGCGCCTGCACCACCACAACGCCCCTGTCTGACGAAGCCCTCAAGCCCCATTTCCGTGCCTCCTTCAACATCTTTACAATCAACTCTATCGAGTCAACCTATTTCTACCACAGCCACTAGTACAGTTTCTAAGAAAGCACCGAATTTTAGAATTATATACCCTAAAGTGAATAATAATAACAATGTCAAAGTTTCCCCTGCTATATCACAAAGTCCTCTATGTCTTAAAGTTTTACCTGCGCCGTGTCCTGCTGTCACGACCTGCGGTGCCAGTATTTATTCAACTATTCCAGTAAATTCATTGAAAAGTAGAAATGAATCACCAACTGTTTCTATGAGTCAAGTTTCTGTTGGTCCCAAGGATTCAGTAAGTTTAACAAGTAAAGATCCAAAATTTTTTGCAAAAACTTACGTAAAATCAAAAAGTACTTTCGAGAACAAAGAACCTTCGCCTAATGGCAGTATTTCCCAACAGCCTGTGATACCACCTCTTTCGAATTCGAATTTTTGTGATCCTTTGGCCAACTTGCGCAACCACTATAAGTCACTTTCGGTGACGAATAGACGAAACGCAGTCACGGATAAAGTTGTCTCATCCGTAATTCAGGGTAGTAGTGCAAGCAGTGGTGATGATGATACTCCTTTGGTTAAAAAGAAGTGTTTGAATGCAGAGATATCTCCTCCGGTATTGACAGCCGAGGGAGCTCTAAAAAAGACGAACGAGAAGACGCCTTATGGTAACTGGTTTACAAATACAGCTACGGCGAGTGGGAGTAAAACCTCGAAATCAGGGTAAGTTGAAGAAGAAACTTTTCTATTTTTTTTTGCTTTGAAAATACGGCTTGTTGTTTATGTTATTATGGCGTTTCAAGTAGTTTTATCAAAACTGGTGGCACTGATTTCGAAAATTTAAAAGCCATTTGGCGAAAATCAGTGAGTTCTCCTGTTGATTAGTTTTACGCGGCAATCGCTCGAACCGTATCTTTATAATTAATGCTGATTAGTTTTTTATAAAGATTGGCCGGGCCGTTACTTCAACATTAATCGTTAATTTTTATTAATAGACTAGCTGACCCGGCAAACGTTGTTTTGCTAAATAAGGTATATTCTAAACAATTTCTAGAGAATCAAAAATATTAATACTTTTTGTGTATAAGAATGTGTTGTTTGAATGCTATATAAAATGAGGTATTATAAAAGTTTTATACACTTTCTATAGAAAACATGGTATAATCCAAGCCAAGTCTTCTTTGGTCTTTCGACTTATTGATTACCACGTTTCAAGTTTTTCAGATTCTTTTTGGATTCTGAATTTTGTGTATACTACTAAATAATACTACTGAGCTTATAGAAAATTATTAAATTTCTGCGAGGAGAGATAGAAAATGAATTAAGTATTTTTCTTTGACCTGCTTTTTGAAAAGTTTCAAGTAACATTCGATGAATTAAAGTAAATGTAAAAGTCCAATATGACTTTGAGCAAATATTAATTATATTATAATAATCAAACCAACTATATCACAACAGGTAACACATTATCTGGCTACGTTCAGTAAAACTGCCAGCTACTTGATCATTGTAAAAATGTGCTTTTTTGCTGTCTTTCAAAAATTTGTTATCTAGACTTATTTACTCTATAGGCGGAGTAACTTGGAACGGCCAGGTGGCAAACATATTTAATGTCTTATTTTAATTTTAAAGGTATTTTACAAAATAATTACATTTTTAACTATTGCTAAAAAACTACCAACGGAAGAAAATACTTTTATTATGGATTTTCAAAGATTGCCGTTTATCTTCCGATACCAAAGTCATAAGAATCAAGGTTACAGCTGGTTATACATCTTTTTCCCTCTACTTTCAAATATTGTTGTTAAACAATGCTTAACTTTACTGGTCGGTGGTAGAATTTTTCAACCCTGGACCTTCATATATTCTTCGGTAAATTCTAGGAAATTATAAATGGGAAAATGCTATTCGGCAAATTATCGCCCTTTGATCGATGCCAAATTTAGGTTCTGAATTGAAATAACATAATTAAAAAATAATATATCCTAGAAAATGTTTTATAAATACCAATGATTTTATAATTATACAAATGAGATCTTTTAGAGCACCGTGTTTGAGAAAAATATGATTTGCAAAAACAGAGTGTTACAACGCCAAAAAGTGCATTTTCATATTAATATTTCGAAAGAGTTGATATTTTGAGTTTCTAGTAACACTTGCGGCCCGTTTACTAACGTTTTTATATATAGATAAAACTACAAACAAAACTACTTACTACAATTTAATCACAATTAAATAATATTCACGTAAAATATCCTATCGAACATCATCTGTCAAAAACGTTTGACATTTCACGGATTAGCAACCGTCCATTGTTTTATTTAGATTACGCTTCTACAAAAATTTTCAAATTGAAAATAAAAAGTTTCTACGCGGATTTGAAATAATTTCTCACCTTTTGGACTTTCTCCGTATTGGCACGAATTTTTCAAGACTAAGACTGGCCAAATCGGTTTAGCCGTTTTCGAGTTTTACTTAGACATTTGAACGAGAGCTCCATTTTTATATATAAGATGAAAAGTTTGCGCTCTAACCGAACATCCTAAAATATTACAGGTCAACCTAAAATTGTTTAATTAATTAATAATTCACATATCGGGAAATTTATGCAACTTTACTAAAAGCAAAATGATTTTTAAATAATTTTATGCATAGAATGTTTTTACGATAAACAGTTGGAAACAAAGTTATGTTAGAAGTCATGAGGACGCTAATTAAAATCTTATATAAAGTATGGTAATTAGTACTTTTATATAATGTATGTATTGTAATTAGAAGTTTTATATATATAATATTTTTTGAAATTATTTTTAGTTTTGCCAAAGACAATTTTGTTCGTTTTGAAATACTATGTGCTTTACTAAGTAATTGGTCATGAGCCACAATATGGATGCGATTATGTCATAGATCTTAGATTACATGGACTACTAGTAGAGCGCAAAATAAGTGCTCAAACGTAGATGGGTATGTGACGTCACATGTCTAAGCGAACATAGCCGACGACAATCGCGGACTCTCCCGATATTTATAATATTTATCATAATAGTTAATTTAGCTCAAACATTATCTGGGATAGTTAGTTGAAAATTTTGTAAGAAATGATATTGTAAATATTTCCCCTGAGAAATAAATGTACATAAAATCGAATATACCTATTAAAATTGGTTTATATATTATAAGGCCTATGTAAGGCACGTAACATAGGACATATCTGTCGGCAATAATCGCTCAAAATTGTGACTTAAGTGTGAACAACAATAATGCAAGTCAAAGCGAAATTGCTGCTGTTTGTGTAAACACGGAGTGTGTGCGGTCATCTTAGATAATAACCTGTCAGTAGTAAGCGGGCCACCCAAGTACCAACACCATCAAGCGAGTCAAAGCGGAATTGCTGCTGTTCGTGTAAAAACGGCGTGTGAGCGGCCTTCTTAGACAATAATCTGAAGCATGCATGGTATCGGTGACAGAGCATCGCTGTCACTATAGGGCGTAACTTACAAAAAACAAACTATAACATTCATTCCAAAACAATCATGGATGAAATTATGAAAGCTCTTAAAAAAATCAGGTGGAACTTGACGACCAGAAAAAAGAGATTCGTAACAGGATATTAGAGGAAAAATTTCTTGCTTTGGAAGAGAAACATGTGAAACTCAAGGAAATAGTAGACAACCAAGAAAAGAGAATCTACTTCCTAGAAAAACAGGCGAGGCAAAGAAATATAGTTTTTTTTTTGGAATCGAAGAACTGGAATCTTCATACGACACTTTAGAGAAACTTATACTCAATTGGTTAGATCTACACTTTTCAATCAAATTAGCAGATGCCGATCTACAAGTATTTAGACGGCTAGGAAAAAATGGCGAAAAACCACGACCCACTCTAGTATCCTTCTCAAATCTCAGCACTAAGATAAAAATATTCAAACAGAAAAAAGCACTGTGCGACACGTGCTACTATATGAAGGAAGATTACCCAAAACAGATCCTAGAAAAAAGAAGACAATTACAAGAACAGCTGAAAATAGAGAGAGAAAATGGTAACATGACTTTCCTAAAATATGACAAACTAGTAATACCTAAACAAACATCCAAAAGAAAGTTTTCTGCCTCGCTATCGAATCTCACAGAGGACATGTCAAAAGGAAGAATTACACAAACAAGCAAAAAAAATAAGCCATCAAGAAATATCGCTGAGAAGATCAAACAGCATTCCCGAAGGAGTAATCAAACCGAGCATGCTAAATTTTCTAACAAAAAATACAGCACAGAGCCAAGAAACTACAAAAAGTAATGCATAGCAAACAGCTGCTCCTCTCCATATAAACTCAACAAACAACTATTCAACGAAACATAACACAACAAATCCTCCAACCCAGTTGGTCACCGTGGAGGATTATGACCACAACCCTCCAAAGAAAACTATAACATCTAGCATCAGAACAACAATAAAACTTGCCTATTCAAAATACTTACATACAATGTCAATGTCATGGACCTGGAAGTCGCCGAATGGACATAAAAACGAGATTGATTATTTTCTCACATCCAAATACGAACATTTACAAACTTTGATGTCTTGAATCTGAACTACCCATCTGACCATCGCGAAATCAGAGGTACAGTAAAAATCTCTAACATAAACCAAGCAGAGCGCGATTTTTCAATGAACCAGTTTGCTAATTCAGAAATGCAAAAGAAATGTAAATTCATAAGAACCATCTTAAATCTACATTACCTGTGCTAGTAAATCAAAAAGGAAGTATATGATACAAACTATTACGATATTATTAGTAACGCTATTTTAGCCAACAACCTGCACATACCAAGACAAGTAAGCAAAAACAAAAATATCACGAAAGAAAACAGTTAAACTGCTACAAAGTAGAAAAACACAACAATCAACCAAACAAAAACGCGTACTATGAAAAACGAACTCTCTGCTTTGTACAAAATAATGAATAAATATAAAAAAATGACCACTTAAAATACAGACAAGACACTATAATGAGCCAACAGCTTTCAGGTAGCACGAAGAAACCATTTAAATCGTACAAATAATTGCTGGATAAAAGAATTAAAAAACCTGGACAAATATATACACAAACGAAAAGACATTGTAACTGTAACTACAGAGTTTTATACTAATCTGTGCAGTGACAATACTAATACTATTTCAACATAATACTAATATTATACTAAATACATAATATTAAAACAATAAAGAAGAGATCGACGAATTCGAAGTGGTAGAAACTATAAAGAAACTACAAAAAAAAACGACGAATCTTTGGAGGAGGCCTATACCCAATCCGGGGTTTTTGCCAACTAACTCTATACAACGCGTACTGTGTTTATATTATATAATGCAACATGTTCTGTATATATACGTTTATGTTAATTTAACAAATCCATGTAAAAATATGTAAAAAGGCAGGGAATAAAAAGGCTTATTTTTTTATTTTATACCCATCTATGTTTGAGCACTATCTACAACGGAGAACATATGAGGACTAGCAGTCCACGTAGTGTAATGTCTATGGATTATGTACATCTTGAGCAACAAATAAATTAAATCACTTTGCGTTTCTTTAAGGGGCAACTTTACCTCCCAGAGCGGGCGCCCACTCATAGTTTGCAAGCAAATTAGAGTTAAATCATATAAATGTTTCTGCCTGTTGACCATTATTTATGTAAATATGTTTTATTTTTATTTTTTTAGCAAAACAACTAGTGACCGAGGTGAGAAACGACCATTCACAGCCATCATAGACCCAGACATCGAGGAAGATGCTGATGACCCATGGGAAGATCCCACATATTCACCAAGTGTGAAAAAAGTAAGACTTTAGTGATTTGTTTATCTTTCTGGAGGATTTGATTATTTTTCTATATGGTATGCAATTTTTATTAATTTGAGAGCACAGGGCAGTTAATGATGCTTTAGATGAAATGGATAACTATCAGTTAAGTTAGTGATTTCATAATTATTTTACAATTTTATGTTGTCTGGTTTCCATATAGAAAACTAATCACTATTATTTTGTGTAAACTAACAAGCATCTATATATTTTATAAATGATCATTTTGCAGGGTTTACTTCGAAGCTAGTTAATTCGGTTTAAGCATCAATGCCGGAATATGCTTATTACTTTATGAATCAAATCTAGGAAAAAATAGGACTCTATTTTTTTCGTATTATAATTGTTTGAATATGATTTTTTATATATTATTTATTTTTACATATTTTATAGTGTACTTGTTGCATTTGAATAAATTTATGAATTAGATTCTTTTTTTTTATTTCAACATTACTAGTCTTTGATGAAAGAGATAAAATAAGTTGCATATTCCAATAATAGGATATGATTAAAATTAAAAAGTTATAATTGGTCAGAATCTTTATTTTTTTAGTTGCTATACATGTGAATATTTACAATGAGATAAATGTCAGAAAAAACGTGTTACGAGATAGGCGACTGCAATTCTAAACCCACTAATTCCCACTATGTATCGAGATGTAAAAAAAATATTTTGCGTTTAAATATTTTCATCACCCCATATCACACTATGATGTTTTTTTTCAGGAATATTCACTTTTAGTTCTAATAGTAGCCTAAATATAGACATATTAATCAATTTAAATATGTATACATTTTTTAAATATTAATAATCAATCATGTATATCAACTGGTAAATAATTCAATTCGGTTTTGAGCTTTCTATTTTTATTTTTAATTTTTTTTTCTCTTCAGGCGAACAATACCAAAAGTGATTTAAATCTAAGCCGTACTAGCAAAAGTAACAAAAATACTCCAAACAGGGCTGCCAATGCTCAAAGGACAAGACCTCAAGCCAAGACCCCAACTTCCAGGAAACTGTCTAGTAGTGACAGTTCGAGTGATGATGAGCCCCTTAAATTATATATTGCTGAGTCGCCCGAAAAAAGGGAAAATAAACGAAAGTTGGACGCGGGGACGGTGAAGACTACAATCGATGCTGATAAGAAAGCTACTTCTAAAGGCGGCGTTAGAGTTCAAGGCTCTAATGAAACTGTGAATAATAAAGTTCCTGGAGGGCAGAATGCTAGGGTGCAACAAAAAGCCGATTCGAGCAGGTAAGAGTAAAACTATACATAATTAGGAGATAAATAAGATATTTTTCAGAAATTAGGCAATAATAGAATATTAGTACGTTTTACTATTCACAGTGGTCCCATCTTTAATTCTGCAAGCAATATGAATATTCATTTTTTATATCTTTTGTAACTTTTAAATGGGTGGACCGATTCGCCGCACAACAGACCAATGTTATGCAAGGCTATGTTATAATGAACTTTCCATACATGATGTGCAGTCCAGCGTTTTTCTCAGGTTGCAGATAGATAACCTCACCTGCCAAAAAACGATCTTAGATAACAGGGTCTTCCTTACTCAGCTTCGATGCAGTGAAGTTAATGTGTAAATCGTCTCAATGCACAGCAAATACATGACACTTTGACAGTATTCATTACGAATCAGTAGCTAATGCATGGATCCTTAACATTGGTCTGTTGCGCGGAAGAATCGGCCCATGAATGTCAAATATGAATCAAATCAAAAAGTTTACACAAAAATAAATTGTTTACAATTCTGTGTAATATTGAAATGCATATTACCAACTTGGTGTACTTGAAAACAGCATTTTGTGATGATGCATTATGTTCATTGGTTTGAATTGTTTCCTGAAATTCTTTCTGAATAAATATATGTGTGAGTGTGTGCGGATACAAATTTTCGTCGACGATTTCGGAAACACCGATTTGAATAATTCAGAAAACATTTGATTCGTATTGATGTGGAGACGTACTGATTAGTTTTGCATATCGAAGATACAGAGCAAAAAGGGCAGAAATTCCAATTAGATCCTAGACATCCGCTCATAGCGTTACGCGTGAGCATGTCGTTATAGCTGATTTGGTTAGCGCGTCACCGCAATTTTCGTTCGCGTTTGTGGATAAGAAAGTCAAAACCGGGTTCGAATCCCAAGTCTGTAATATTTTTTTAATTTTTTTAATACTTTTTATGTTTGTATAGTTGATGAAAATTGTTAACTCAATGCATATATTTCGCGAACTAAAAATTGATGCATTTGAAATAAAATATGTTCATTCTAACAATAAGTCTGCTTAATTTAATTTTGTTTATATATATTTTATTCAAACATATATAAACAATATAGTCTAATCTAATAAGTTTTCACATTTTGTCTACAAGAAACAAATAATTAAAATTATAGTTTTTATAATATTTATTCATAGACATTTTTGTTGACGGGTACGGGAAGTTCCAGCAATTTGCCTTAAGACACGATGCCATACGCCCCACTAGTTTAAAATCAAATAATCTTCAACTTAAGGATGAAAGTCTCTAGATAAACATGGGATACTTAGAAATAAATTTTGAATGCAAAAATATAATCCTGCCGTAACACTTTTAATTAAATTCTTTAGTTAAACCAATAAATTTTTTTTTATTGGTTTAACGTTTATTTAGTTCTATAACTCACACAATTTGTAATTTAAGTAATCGATTAATTTTCTAATTTCTTGCAGCGCTACAAGTTCAACACTCCGGGCCAAACAAGTTCCTGATGATAGCTTATCACAAAAGATGTGGTTGTACCAGATAAGTAAACCAAAAGACGGAAAGAATCGGATTCCAAAGTTGTTAGTTGTTCCTGATCCAGAACTAGTAGTGAAAGAACCACAAAATATACAGGTAAACTAAACTCCATAACTTTTTTTAGGGCATATTGCATGATATTCCCGATATATGTAAATAATAGCCTTATATGCGATTCTGCCACATAACAGACCGATGTTATGACAAGACCATGTTACGCTCCAGCTTCCATACATTATGCTACTGAATCATACTTAATACTGCCAAAATGTCATGCGTTTGCTGTGCATTCAGGCGTTTTACACATAAACTGCAACGTCACTGGTATGTTATGAAGCTGGGTCAGAAAGACTCTGTTATCTAAGATCGTTTTTTTTTTTGACATTTGTGCAGTTCCTTGTTTAGGTTTTCTATCTGAAAAACGCCTGACTGCACAGCAACCACATAACTTTTGTATGAAGTATGAAAAGTTCTTCAAAACATAGCCTTCCATAACATTGGTCTGTTGTGCGACAGAATGGGTCCATTAATCGCCTATAATTGATGACTAGCCATTTTTACAATTGTTATGAAAGAATTGCCATTATTCCCCACTTTTTGTAGGCCTATGACTGTTTTGGGTGTTTATTGAAAGCATAAATAATGAACTCTATTAATTATGAAACGGATCGGCCGATCATCACCAATATTTACGATCACTACCTACACGTTCTTTTAACTATGCCATAATTTGGCTCAGGTGGCGTCCATTAATCACGTAATTGTTTTTTTATGTATTTTTGGAACCCCCCTCCTCTTGGTTTTATGTGGGGATATTCAAAATTACCCCCACCTCCACCACCAAACATTACCTGTATTTTTAATTACGAGAACAAATTGTAAAATTTTTGATTTTTTTGAAAATGTTTGGATTTAAAAAAAAGTACAGGTGAAAAATAAATACACGTGATATCATACTATACCCCTCTCTCCCCCTCGTGATATTTTGTGATTTTTTCTCAAACCCCCCTCGCCCTAGAAACCTCACGTGATTAATGGACGCCCCCTCACGCACACGCACATATAAATTTTCCAATTTGGTTGTAAATCGATTCAGAACGGCTTGGAACGTTGAGAAAACATAAAATTATCAAATCCTAATTCCTGATATAATCATAAACGTCTTTGGGAACTTTTTGACATGATCATGTTAAATAGTAGATTTATTTTATTGGAACTTATTAAATAATTTATTGTAATAGTCCAAAAATCGAATTCGAATTCGATGCTATGCACCACTATTTTCAATTTATAATGACTGGAAATATAAAATCAGGAAATCGGATTTTCTACAATAAACAAACCTTTTTGAGAAGTTAATTAACAATTAATTGCTTATATCAAAGAAAGTGTAGAGATTAATATTTATAACACACTAAACTATAATTTATTTTTTGCAGCCTCCTCCACTGATTCCCGAAGTAACTCCGCAAGAACAATCTCTATGCGACGAGATACGTCCCAAGTTAAACAAGGACTCAGTGAGATGGTTGTCTAGAATACACAATACAATACTTCACAATACTTGTCCAACCAAAACTTCCATAGAGGCACCTGTAATAAATATGCAAGTTGAGAAAATTATCACAAATGTTACAAATGTTACAAATCAAATCCTAGGAAACAAGGAATTGAGAATGTTTGATAATCTAGAAAACATTAATGGAAAAGGTTCCTTGTCCGACAGCAGTAGTAGTAGCAGTGGTAGCAATAAACCTGCAATTAGAGTAAAGACTCCTGGAGAACTCGGTGCTAAGTCTAAAATATTAAATTCTTGTCTGAATGATCATTCATACTTTTTCTAGACAATCAGATTTTAAAGATCTGATTCTAAAGATTTGCTTAAATGACTAATGTGGATCTTGTTACTCTTTTGGAATATTTTTCTGTACATTTGTAAATATCTTGAAATAATATTTAGTTAATATTTATACTAAAATAGCTTAATAAGAATTATGTATTTAGTTATAAAGCAAGTATTAAGATTAATTTTGAAAATAATGAAATGAACTTGTTATTTTATATTTTAGACTCCAAAAAATTATATGCCCTAAATGTACAAATTTACATTTCTATGTTAATCAATTAAATATTCATTTTATAAATGAAGTATATTTGAAAGTATTTTATTGTTTAGCATTGATGAATATCTTTTTATAGGAATAAAATATAATATATAATAATTATGTTTAAGAAAAACAAGCACTGGCACTCCTTAGTTGCCAGAAGGAAGAGTCCGGCTACTAGACTTGGCAACAGGCGACAAAACAAGAACATAGTAGTTCTATGCATACTTCTATGTACTATGTATAGTACACATACATTTAAATATTCAGATTTCATAGAGTGTAAAATTCAAGTGCAATTAATTTTATAGTTAGTTTTTACATTAACCAAAAAGACTTCAAATTTTTTTCTTGAATTGCTCCACGAAAGGCAACATACTCTACTTTTATCTATGGAAGACAAAATCTAACAATATCGTGAAGTTGTAAAGTTAGTAGTAACAACTTCACTTACATGCAAAATAAAGTTTACTTACTTACTCTTCTTTTATCTATGGAAGATAATATACTCTTATCTATTGAAATCAATATACTCTTCTTTTATCCATGGAAGGTAATATACTCTTATCTATGGAACGCTCTCTTTTATTATATACTCATTTTTTCTTTTATCTATGTTTTCTTTTCTTTTTTTGTTCTTTTATCTATGGAAGGCAAAACCCAACAATATCGTAAAGTTAGTGCAACTTCACTTACATGCGAAATGAAGCTTACTTCAACTAATGAAGAATAAGGGTAAATGGAAGGCAATATACCCTAATTTTATCTATGGAAGGTAATATACTCTAATCTATGAAAAGCAATATACTTTTCTTTTATCCACGGAAGGTAATATACTCTTATCTAAAGAAGAATCTCTTTTATTAACTAATCTTCTTTTCTTTTATCTATGTTTTCTTTTATTTTTTTCTTTTATCTATGGAAGGCAATATACTCTTCTTTTATCTATGGAAGAAAAAACCTAACAATATCGTGAAGTTAGTGCAACTTCACTTACATGCAAAATGAAGCTTAATTACTAAATGAGGGCAAATGGAAGGCAATATACTCTTCTTTTATTTATTTATTTATTTTATCCATGGTAGGGCAAATGGAAGGCAATATACTTTTCTTTTATTAACTTCCCGTAGGGTAAGTTATTGTAATGGGTCGAAAATCGAAATTGAAAATTTTTATATTTCTCGACGTTTTGAAGGTCTGAACATTTTGGCATACCTAAGAGTGTGTGTGTGTGTATGTATGTATAGATACAATTTTTTGTCCACGTTTTTGGGCGCACGGATCAACCGATTTGAATGGTTCAAAAAACATTCGATTCCTATTGATAGGGAGATGTGCTGATTAGTTTTTGGCAAAGGCAGGTCCAGCCGATTAGGAGATATGGAGCAAAGAAGTCAGAAAATAAAAATCAAGTTTTTGAGAGATGATCCCAAAAACATTCAAATCGTAATGACGGGGAGAAGGGGTGATTAGTTTTTGACAAAGGCAGGTCCAGCGGTTTCGGAGATACAGAGCTAAATGTGCAAAAAAATGGCAGTTTTTGAGAGAACTAAGCGTTGAATTTGAATGATTCCAAACACTTTTTGTTTGTTTTAACAAAATAATTGATTTTGGAAAAAAAATTGTTGCTTCAAATTTTTTTTTTTTTTTTTAATTTTTTCCAAAAATTTTTTTTTGCATATCGAAAATAATTCAGCTTTTTATTTTAATTCTGTTCTAATATACTTTAAACAAATAATTTCAACTTTCCAATTTAGTTTATATAATTCTTATAAATATAAATAAACAATGTTACAATATTTATAAAAATCTATTTTAAAACATTTAATATTTCTCGATCATTTTGTTACGCTACGGGAAGTTCCAGCAATTTGCCTTAAGGTACGATGCCATACACCTCACTAGTTTATTTATTTATTTATTTATTTTATCCATTGAAGGCAATATACCTTTATCTATGGAAAGCAATATACCCTTCTTTTATCCTTGGAAGGTAATATACTCTCATCTATGAAATGCAATATACTCTTCTTTCATCTATGGAAGGCAATATACTCTCTTTAAGTTATTTATCTATGCTCCTTCTATCTATGGAAGAAAACCTAAGAATACCGTGAAGTTAGTGCAACTTCACTTAAATGTAAAATGAAGCTTACATCTTATATTAATTTATCTATGGCTTACACCTATTTTTTGTTATTTTGACATTGGCAATAATTTTATTTATAATATGTCAAAACTGGTAATTGAGGTTATGTTAGACATAAAATGTAATAATTTTATTTTGTAAATTCATATGCAATTGATTGTGAATTCATATGTTAAAATTTATGATTGTGGTTATGTCAGACTTAAAATGTGACATGAATTATAATTTAATTTAATATTTAACTGGTTGCAAGTGCCATTTTAATTAAAGCAAGTTGCATGCAATTTCCGATATGTGTAATAATTTAATAAGGTTTTGTGCACGTGTGAATAGTTTAAAATAAACAAGTATTTAATTAGTTCAAAACTTTTGCACGTTGATATAGATGGGTGAGTGTATCTCTGAACAATCACTTGAAACTTATGTCTCTTTAGGTTATTCTATTGTATAAACAATTCAACATGCTGCAACAGCTATCTCGACTTGTCATTAAACTAAATATTTATTTCTTTCCCTAAATCTTCTACATATATATAAAAATAAGTCGGGTTTTCCTTTCTGACAATATAACTTTAGAACGCACGAACCGATTTCGACAATTTTGCAATCGCTGGAAATGTCTCGGGCACCGCAAGTTTTATATCTAAGCATCGTGCCTTAATGCAAATTGCTGGAACTTCACGCACTGTAATTAAAAATTCGAGTAATGACATTAGTGAGAATTATCAAAATTATGCTTGGTTAAGTCAACGAGCAATTCTTGCCGCAAAGAATAATGATGTACACGCACTGAATTTTACCATTCAATCAAAAATTGCTAGCGATTTGGTGACATACCAATGATTCCGACTGGTCTTCCGTTTGACTTCAAACGACTGCAATTTCCAGTTCGCCTTGCGTTCGCAATGACAACTAACAAGTCGCAAGGCCAATCGCTTAGTGTTTGCGGGATAAATTTCAAATAGATTATTTAGAAAATCATTGTTTTTCACATGGGCAGTTATACGTTGCCTGTTCACGAGTTGGAAAACCATCCGCTTTGTTTGTATTAATGTCAGACCAAAAAACAAAAAATGTGGTTTACCAAAGAGTACTTCAATGAAACGGATAATTTGCGGATTCACTTTCATTTACTTAGAGAAGTTCAACTAAAAAACACTTCAATTTTGTAATCGAAATAAATTCATTACTGTTGTGTAATAAAATCAAATTTTTTCTTTACAAATATAAAACAAACAAAAAATTTCTTTATCTTTCTCACGAAACCATCTGGTGGCGAAACGGATATATCGTAATAATATAAATATGTTGACTTCACCATCATGTCTCAATAAATATAATCGAACTAATAGACAATGATATTTGTTTACTATTATTAAAAAAAAAACTCAAAATATTATTTTACATAAAAAGTATAGCATCATTACTTTGTTTTAAATGAAAATACTCAACATTTACAGTAAGTTATTTTTTACTTTCTGTGTGGTAAGTTATTGTAATCGTCCAAAAATCGAAATTGAAAATTTTTACATTTGTCGTATGTTGATTCGGGAGCCAGTATTCATCTTGTGAATGACAGTAACAGTTTAAGAGAATACAACAAGAAACCTGATGTGCAGGAAGTAAGGACAGCTAACAATATGCAAATGAAGGTAGTGTCTTGTGGCAGCGTTTGTCTTAGGACAGAGGGTTATGGTCAAGTTTATAATGTTGAAGTACAGGATGCTCATTATGTACCACAATTGTCAGCTAATTTATTATCTGTTAGCGCTCTTACCAGAAAGGGTAACAGGGTTGTATTCAATGATAATAAATGCAAAAAAAATTAACAAAGATAACACTTTGGTTGCAGTGGTGGTACTTACAGGTGGAGTATATAAACTCATAACAAATAATATTAATTGTGTGTTAGTTACAGATCGTAAGAATCCTAAGTCAGGAAATATATGGCATAGACATATTTTGTGTAAAGCGAGTAAAGGCTTAGTGAAAGGGCTCACCATATCCGAGATGGCAACATCAGACATAAATAATTGTATAGTTGGTTGCAAAGGAAAGCAAACTAGATTGCCATTCAAACACACAGGATCAAAATCAGTAAAAGTTCTGGATTTCTTTATTTATGGAAAATATTGAAGATGTGCCTAGCAAGAACCCAATAGAACTAGTAGTGAACAGTGTTTCAGTAGAGATTAATGAAATGCAGCCTGTAAGGAAGAAAAGAATCAAAATGCTAGCAGTGATCATAAACAAAATGTTATAGAAGTACGAAAGTCTAAAAAAAAAAAAGAAGAAAATGTTTGACCATTGTGTCACATATGCGTGTAACAACTTTCAGAGGCCTAGTGCAAAGCAATGTCAGGTGCTTCTAAAGAAGCGATGTAATTAAAATGTTTGTTAATGGAATTAACGGATGTAAATGAGAGTGTATGTATTTACAATGATAGCAAGTCAGTTTTCATACAATCCAGTTTTTAACAAAAGGTCAAAACACATTGATGTAAGACATCATTTCATCAGGGAAGCAATTGCAGATGGTGTAATCGATCTAAAGTATGTGCAGACAAATGATATGCCTGCTGATATATTCACGAAGAGTTTAAGTGTACATAAACATTTGAAGTTTTTAAAGCTGTTAGGTATGAGTACACAAGTTGTTTAGTATAGTGGGGGTGTTGAAGTTTGATACTAAACGCTCTATGCCTACTCTATGTTTAGGTATATATGTTTCTCTTTTGTTTTGTGTTAATACATGTGATTGTTAATAATATTTGTAATGCATGTGATTAGTTAAAGAATATATAATCAGTTAGTCTGTTTTTATTCTTCTGCATACACGGTTGCATTATTATTCACATAAACTTTTAACATAAATTCTACAGTTTTGAAGGTTTCTGAACATTTTGGCATACCTCAAAAAAAATGGATGTGTGTATGTGTATGTGTGTATGGATACATTTTTTCGGTCACGTTTTCGGGCGCACGGATCAACCGATTTGAATAGTTCAAAAAACAATCGATTCCTATTAATAGGGAGATGTGCTCATCAGTTTTTGGCAAAGAGTGCAGAAAATAAAAATTGAGTTTTTGAGAGAACGGAGTATCCGATTATTCAATTGGATCTAAAAAACATTCAATTAGTAATGATTGGGAGAAGTGGTTATTAGTTTTTGGCAAAGATAGGCTCAGCGATTTCGAAGATACATAGCTAAATGTTAAAAAAATTGCAGTTTTTAAGAGAACTAAGCGTCCGATTTCAATGATTCAAAGAACTTTCTGGTGGTTTTAACAAAATAATTGATTTTGAAAAAAAAAATTGTTACAAAATATTTTTTTTGCAATTTTTTTTTAGATTTTTTTTTGTATATCGAAAATAAATCAGATTTTATATAATTCTTATAAATATTAGACAATGTTACAATATTTTTAATAATCTATTTGAAAACATTCAGTATTCTTCGAACATTTCGTTACGGTACGGGAAGTTCCAGCAATTTGCCTTAAGGCACGATGCCATACACCCTAATAGTTTTTTTTATTTTTATTAGGTTTATTTTTTTATATTTGTATAAATAACTTTCAATTTGGTTTAAATTTTTTAGAATAATATTAATACCGGTATTACCGGTTTTAAAATGCAAAAATACCGGTATCGATTTTTTAATCGGTATTGCATATCCTATTCATGACTACCAACTCATACGATTATAACCTGTATAAATTGTGTATTCAAGAAATTAATTTATAATTAAATAATTTTATAATTCTTATTTTGGGGCCAATTCTGCCGTAACATATACAATAATAACATGGCAATGCTATGTTATGCTTGTTTCTTGTTATTGAAAACTGTGAAAATTCAATCTATTTGCTATGCGATCAGGCGTATTAACTTCCCGAAGAAGAAGTTTATTTTCATAAAAAATCCGATTTGCTAAATTTATGTTTTCTTGACGTTTCAAGCCATTCTGAATCGTATGAGACCAAATTTGGAAAAAGTATGAGTGTGTGTAAATCGACGTTTTCTTAAAAACGGCTGGACCGATTTCAACAATTTAAAAACCATTTAATGTATCTCGATGAGGACTAGCGTTTATCAACCTTGCGCGGTCAAGCGAAAGTGAAAAAAAAATTGATTACGTTTTAGCCCGCAATTCTGAATCGATTTTGAAAATTCAAAAACTTTTCGAAAGATATTGGTTGGGAATCGTGCTGATTAGTTTTTTCAGAAATTTAAAAGCCATTTGATGCGACGATCGGCCGAGCCGTTTCTTTGTGATTTGAAAAAAAGTGTTAAACTTTTCGTCCACATTTAAGCTCAAACTACCGAATCGATTTTAAAAAATCAAAAACTGTTCGAAAGATATTAGTTGGGAATGATACTGATTAGTTTTAGATGAAAATCTACCGAGCCATTTTCTTGTAATTAACTGTTGAAAAAAAAAAATTAAGCCGATTTTTATAGAACTTTTTTTGACGATATATATCATGGTCTTATATAACTTATTGAAATATTACGGCCTTACGACATGTAGTTTAATTTAAAAAAAATTTCAAAGTTTCAGAAAATGAGTAATTTTTTTGACGTTTGTTAAAATTAAAATTAGACGATTTACTTGGCACAACGATAGAGTACTTGGTCTTAATGAACATACTGAACCATTGAAGTCCTACGGAAACTGGTTCGATTATAAAAATTATTGATTTGTGACAATTGTGACAACGTGTTCGTTCGTTTTCAATGATGTATGACAAATCCACACGAAATACTTTTAATCACTCATGAATTAATTTATTTTTTGTTGATTAAGTCGATTATTGATATATGTCGAGAAATTTATATAACTTGCCTCAATGCAATATACCTATACCAACTAGTTAATATATAAATCCGTATGTTATAAATGCGCACTATAAAGATGCAGTTATAATAACATTCTCTCTTGCTTTGTTCATATGTGAAATGCGCCTGATCGTACAGCAAATAATATTGAATTTCCACAGTTTCAGACTTCGAATGAAGTTGTTACGACGTTGTCATAACAACGCCATGTTATTGGCTATGTTATAGCAGAATTGGCGCCTTAATATATCATCTCATTATTATGGCATTTTTTTTATTACGATTGAATATTAAAATTCGATTCTTTTAAATAAAACACTTCTTATATCTACATATCTTCTTCTTCTATATATATAAAAATAAGTCGGGTTTTCCTTCCTGACGAAATAACTCCAGAACGCACGAACCGATTTCGACAATTTTGCATTCGTTGGAAAGGTCTCGGGCTCCGCAAGGTTTATAGCTAAGAAAATTAGTTGTGCATGGCATCGTGCGTTAATGCAAGCTGCTGGAACTTCACGCACCGTAATTAAAAATTCGAGTAATGACATTAGTGAGAATTATCAGAATTATGCTAGGTTAAGTCAACGAGCAATTCTTGTCGCAAAGAATAATGATGTACACGCCCTGAATTTCACCATTTAGTCAAAAATTGCTGGCGATTTGGTGACATACCAAATGATTCTGACTGGTCTTCCGTTTGACTTCAAACTATTGCAATATCCAGTTCGCCTTGCGTTTGCAATAGCAAGTCGCAAGGCCAATCGCTTAGTGTTTGCGGGATAAATTTCAAATAGATTATTTAGAAAATCATTGTTTTTCACATGGGCAGTTATACGTTGCTTGTTCACGAGTTAGGAAACCATCCGCTTTGTTTGTGTTAACGTCAGACCAAAAAACAAAAAATGTGGTTTACCAAAGAGCACTTCAATGAAACGGATAATTTGCGGATTCACTTTCATTTACTTAGAGAAAATTCAACTAAAAAACACTTCATTTTTGTAATCGAAATAAATTCATTACTGTTGTGTAAAAAAATTAAATATTTCCTTTTCAAATATAAAACAAACAAAAAATTTCTTCATCTTTCTCACGAAACCATCTGGTGGCGAAACGGAATTCGTCGGGTTTGCTAGTAACTTTATAATAAATCTTCTGTAATTTTACAATTAATATAAATGAGGCGTAGAACAAATTTATTTAAACGATATCACACGTGTTCTGAAATGTCAATTGCATTATCTAATAAAACACAAAACTATTATCAATGTACAAAAATATTATTTATTTAATTATTCAACAATAACATTTGTATAAAACATCTTAAAAACCGACATAACAACAAATAGTATCAATAGTAACAAATTAAGTAACAATAATATAATAATATTTATTTATACATCCACACACACTCACATTATTTGTTTAAAGAGAGACTAGCAAGCACATTAGATAGGAAAGGAAGCTGAATGAATAAAAGATAATTCAAAAAGATAAAAAATGGAAAAGAATTATCTTAATATCTTATCTTTAAACATTTACACGTACTCATTGAACAACGCATGAGATAATTGATAATTTGACAGTTGGTGACACTGTCGACTTAAATCAATTACTCAGGACGTGTTACATAGATTTTTCAGTTATAAAAATATGATTAATATGTATATACAAACGGTTCGACCGCATAAATATATGTATATTACATTATCAATGGTAACCGCCTTCACTTCCGCCTCCGTATTCTTGCGTCTCGTAACCGCCACTCAAGTGCGACAAACCACCTCCAGATGATCCTCCAAAATCATGACCACCTCCGCCGCCGCCGCCGCCTCCGGAGGATACAACACTGTAACCACCTCCACCGCCGCCGCCGGAACTTCCATAACTAGATCCGCCTCCACTTGAACCGCCATAACCACCGCCTCCGCCTCCGCCGCTAGAACCTCCGTAACCAATGGAAGACACTAAAGCACCAGCGTGGCTACCTCCGAAAGATGAACCACCACCACCGCTGCCGCCTCCGAAATCGTGTCCACCACCGAAGGATGAACCTCCAGAAGAACCGCCTCCGAAATCATGTCCGCCTCCGAATGAGGAACCACCGCCGATGTCGTTACCGCCTCCGAAATGCGATTCTATACCACCGCCGCCGCCGCCTCCGCCGGAGGAACCACCGAAGTCGTGTCCGCCGCCTGAGAAACCGCCCCAACCACCGTGATCACCTACAAAAACAACAAAGATGTAAAATAACAATAAAAAATGATTTTTTAACTTCTTGAAAGAGAAGTTTGTTTTTGATAGCAAATACGACTTGCTAATTGTATGTTTTATTGACGTATCAAGACATTCTTAATCGTTTGACACCAGGTGTGACGTGAGCCGATATTTGGCCTTTCGTCGACATTTTTGCTGAACGGCTGGACCGATTTCAATAATTTGAAAAGCATTCGATTAAACTAGGCAAGGTTTTGTGAAATATATTGTTGCAATTTTTATCTAAAGATCCAAATCCCACTTCATATTGATTTACAAGCGTCAGGAATTTCTTGAATCTCGCCTTATGGCACTCACACCAAATTAAAAGTATAAATGGCAAAATTTGTTTTCTACTAACCGCCGCCTCCGCCGCCGCCACCGCCTCCATGGGCGTCACCATAAGTATAGCCTAAGACTTCGTACTCGTCGTGTCCTCCATCGCCGCCTCCGCCTCCGACGTGTTTAGTGTGGTGCACGTGTTTATAAACGGTGTGCGTATGGTGGTGGTGCTTGACTTTATAAGGAACATGGATTATCACTTTCTTGTGGTGGCTGCCACCGCCGCCTCCTTGACAAATTCCAATAACAGCTAGAAGCGCCGTGCAAATTAGCTGAAATAAAGGATGGTGGATTAATTATACATTTAATGTTTAATTTAATTATCAAAAATTGAAAAATGTAAATATTTTTGACATGTTTGAAATTGGCGAAAAACCATGTAGTCCATGGCGTTTTCACGAGGTCGAAGTGAGTGTAAATTTTTTTTATTTTCTAAGTGTTAAAATTTCTGGGATTTGAGCGAGTGAAAAAAGTAAATAGTTTTGACATGTTTGAAATTGAAGAAACGGCTCAGATGATCTTCACATTCAAACTTAAGATCGATGATCGTTTAGCAAAATTACAAATAGTACTTCCTCTTTTATAGCTCTTACCAGACATTGGTTAAAATTTAAAATTATCTATGAAGTTGAGGCAGGACGTGAAAAGTGCCAACTTAATAATTTGTTAACAACCTGAAGTTAGTTTCTATTGTACAATTACCACACAAATGACACAAACTAGTTTTTAAACAATATCTTTTGTATTAAATCAGTAATTTTTGTATTTCATGAGTATTATATAATTGATTGTTTTTATTAATTTTAATTAAGTAAAACTATAAATTATAAAAAAATGATAATAATTATTATATTTATGATATTGAAGGTACTGAGCCGTACGATTTATAATGAAAACATTACTTGTTGATAGAAAAGTTTAAATAAAAATAAAAGTTATGAAGAAAGAAAATGGCTTTTCAGACACGCACAAATGGTAATTAATATATACATGTATATATTCATGCTAAACTGTTATTAATATTGCGTTTCGCTTTCATTATAAATTAATTAATTTTCTTCATAAGATGAAAAGTATACATATGTAATATTTAAGGTTATATATTGCAGTTATTTAAATTTTGCTACAAGAAGTAGTTTAATTATAAAAATCCATAAAAGTTTAAAATAATAAGCTATATTTTAGAAATGAACAGTTAAAAATTGTTTCCTGCCAATTTGAGAAGTTGTTAAGTCTCAACTCTTGTTAACTATCTAAGTACCGCATAGTTCATGAAACTTTCATTAAAGCAAAATGCCACTTACATCAAAGTTACACAAAATATTTTAGCAAAATTCTATATTTCTTTTTCTATTATTTTTGCGCGAGAGTGCGTTAACCTCACTTTCATTTAAATACTCGGAAACGATACGTGATTGGTCGATTAAATGTATTTAATGTAAAAAAAAGAAGCGTATCGGAAATCCCGGTAATTACCTCGTATTTACTTTTTAACATTATAATCGTTTCACTTCAATCAACAAACTAATTAGAGAGAAACAGAATAGTCGAGATCATTGAATCATAGCAACTGAATAATAAACATTTCAAGCCGAAAATTATATGTACTTTGTACCTAATACTGTACTTGTAATAACCCTTTTCACTCGCGAATTGGGAGATTTATATGAATTTTGTCGCCGGAGCGGCGGCATCCTGGTTGAAAGGGTTAAATTTGAATCCCTTTTTTTCGAAATTTGAAACCAACTTAATAATATGACACTTATAATAACCACAATGACGTTGGTAGCGTGTGAAATCCTTTCTGATCGTAAGGATTACCAACAAAACAATGTAAACATACTTGAAGCTAGTTTCAAGCAAAAACAATTCCCTAAGATAATCTTACCAACTTGGTGATATAAATTTGGAAAATAATTAATACGATATTAGTGTTAGGAAATAAATTTAAAACAATGCTACAAAATAATAATTTTTGGAATAAATTATTTTTTTGTAAATTTGTTTAAAAATTTAAATTTTAACATTTTGTGTCGTGTAAGTCGATTTTTGTACCAACCTTAATAATATGACACTTATAATAACCACCGTGACATTAGTTACATGTGACAAACATATTAAAAGATGCCAACTTAGTAATTATAAAATAGAAATAAAAAATATCTAAATAAATAATATGACACTTATTATAACCACCTTGAAGTTAGCTTCGATAAGATTTGCTAATTTGTTTTTCTTGACGTTCATTCTGAATAGTTTGACAAAATTAAAAGAAAAAGTGCGTGACAAAATTATTTAATGAAGAATTCACATAAAGTATAGAATTAGCAGATCGGATTTTCTGGCAAAAAATAAACATCTTAATAATTATAAAATAAAAAGTGTCTAAATAAATAATATGACACTTATTATAACCTCTTTGACGTTTTTAGCCGTTCTGAATTGTTTGACAAAATTAAAAGAAAAAGTGCGTGACATGACTATTTGCTGAAGGATTCATTTAAAGTGTAAAATTAGCATTAGCAACATTTTAATAATTATAAAATAGAAATGAAAAGTGTCTAAATAAATAATAGGACACTTATTATAATTTCCTTGAAGTTAGCTTCGATAAGATTTGTTTTTGTTGGTTTTCTTGACGTTTTTAACCGTTTTGAATTGTTTGACAAAATTAAAAAAAAAAGGATTTACATAGAGTTTAGTAATTAGCAAATCGGATTTTCTGGCAAAAAATAAACATCTATTTCGGGAATTGATTAAATAATTCACCACATGCTTAAACGCGTTATAATTTTGTTTATCATATTTGATGTTGTTGGATCTTTACTGTACATATTAATTATCAACATTTTCACTCGCGAATTCCGAAATTAATATGAATTTTGTCAACGAAATTCAAATACGCACATTGAAAATATTCATAAGTGAATTACATCATGGCACTACAATCAGTGTAGTCCTGAAGAGCTCTAAGGTTTTAATATTGTATTTGAAACATGTTTGAAGGTGACATGCATTTTCTTCAGATTTACTTATTTCATCAACTTCCCGAATAATAAGTTTTTTTGCCAGCAATACAGATTTGCTAATTTTGTTTTCGCGACGTTTCAAGTCAGTGTGAATCCATTGACACCGAAATTGGAAGCAGTAATAGATGTTCTCACAATTTGTATATATTTATATATATATATATATATATCTTAATGAATATTAAACAATTTCTTCTCTAATTAATTCAATTAACAAAATCAACTTTCGTGTTGAACTATTTAGGTTGTTTAGAAATTTAGGACGCGTCTACATTCCGAATATTTTTTTGCGTTTTGGTCGGAACGTTTCTTTGAAAATTATTGACCTGTACTTTTTTACGATTACGTTAAACGATTAAATCGACCATAAAATCGATCCATCATCGATATTTAAATAATGAATATTCATTGGAATAACGGAAGACTGATAACGATTTATTTGTTTATTATCCGTTTATTTCCTGAGTCGTTGTAATTGATTATTGGTGTTGTCAAACAAAAAAATGGTCTAGATTTTGGTTGACAAAAAATTGGGAGCGAGATAGAAAAGAAGATAAGATTATCTTGTACATATAAATAAACAAATATTCATTTAAAATTAATTTAATCAGTACTGAAATCAAATTCTTATATATAGATACCCTAGATCATACTAAGTCTTCTAAATCATACTAAAATATTATGGCCCTACGACAACTCGTTTAACTTTAAAAATTTGTCAAAGTTTGCAAAAATTGGTATCGTTTTTTGCCATTTGTCAAAATTAGATTTTCATCGACGTTTTGTCAAAAACGCCTGAACCGATTTCAGAAATTTAAAAGCCATTTGATATCTCGATGAGGACCATCGTTTGTCAGTTTTATGCGACGATCTGCTAAGCCGTTTCTTTGTCATTTGGAAAAAGTGTTAAACTTTTCGTCCACATTTAAGCTCATACTACCGAATCGATTAAAAAAAATCAAAAACTGATTTTTAAATTGAAAAATTTAAGCCAATTTTTATGAAACTTTTTTGGCGATATATATCATGGTCTTATAGAACTTACTGAAATATTAAGGCCTTACGAAAAGTAGTTTATTTTAAAAATTCAACAAAGTTTGAGAAAATGAGTATGTTTGTTAAAATTAAAATTAGACGCTTTATTTGGTATAACGATAGAGTACTGAGTCTTAATGCACATACTAAACCATTAAAGTCCTATGGAAACTGGTTCAATTATAAAAAATATTGACTTTTGTAAATATGCTTTTAGAAAATACTCCAAGTAAACGTGATCGTTCGTTTTCAATTATGTGTAATAAATCCACTCGGAATACTTTTAATCACTCATAAATTAATTTATTTTTTATTGATTAAGTCGTTTATTCACACATATCAGAAAGTTCATGAAACTTGCCTCAAGGCAAAATACCAATACCTACTAGTTTAATTTAGTTGGCTAGACTGAAATTCTAAAATTTTGCATTGGTTATTATACATATACATAAAACGGAATGTTAATTAATATTTTTCAATAAACTATTTGGGTATAAATCCAAATCGGTAATTTGTAAATATTATTTTGTAAATATATTAATATTTTTACACCCGTTAGTATTTAAGAAATCCGTTAACTAATCCGTTAATTTTTTGTTTACAAATCTCAAATTTATTTTTTGTTTACGCTAATGATAATTTTAAAAATCGCTGCATTAATGAATTGAATAAATCCGTTATATTTATTTATTTATTGACAATTTAAAAAAGTCGTTTGTTTACTAACATCAAATATTTATATCTTTTTATCTGCTAATAATATGTTGAACAATACCTTTGTTTACGATTCACAATAACTTTAGTATTATTATTTTTGCTTTTTAATGAGCTTTTTGCATTCGTTAATCAATCCGTTAATTAATCCGTTAATAAATAAATCAAACAATTTAATAATAGATTCTTCAGTACTTTAAAATTAATTTTGTATCAGTATTATTTTTCTCAATTCCCGAAGGAGAAGAATCTATTTTCACCAAAAATCCAAAATCTGCTAATTTTTTGTTTTTCAAATAATTCTGAATCTTTTGACACCGATGTTGGAAAAGGTATGTGTGACGAAATTTGAACTTTCTTCGATGTTTTCTCAAAAATGTCTGCACCGTTTTTAAAAATATAAAAGGCATTCTGATTAAACACGATCGATATTTTTGCCAGAACTTCTGAATCGATTTTGAAAATTGCAAAACTGTTCGAAAAATATCTGAGGGTAATGGTGCTGATTAAATTCTGTGGTTTCTGTAAATATGAGTCAAGGTTTTTTTATTATGCATGATCTAAATGCAACCTAAAATATTATAGTCCTACAAAAAGTATTTTAGTTAAGATTGTTAATTAAATAATTTCTTCAGTTACAACAACCAAGTGTTTACAAATGTGTACTGGTAACAATTACACTCGTTTTTATCATCCCGCACATATCGCAAAATCCACATCATGTATCTATTTATCTATTTATCTATTTATTTCAATTTACCGCTATTTTGGCCGCCATCTCTCGGTTGCACTGGTCACTAGTAGTATCTGTTCTCTTTCTAAACCACTGAGCTACGAACTGATCTAATTCTAAAAACTAAATGATGCCTTCTCTCATATGTTGCGACGTTTATATACTCTGCACCACGAGTGAAAATATAAGTGAAAGATTCACACATTCACATTCACGTCGTTCGTGTGAACTTGCTCGCTGATTGTGTTGGTTCGCTTGATAGACGTGTGTGGATGCACCCTTAGAAAGGATTGATGGTAATAAGAGGATTGATTTGTAAGGGTGCGTCTAAGTGTACCGAGTGTCATAGGGTAGTTTGTAGATTGTTGATTTTTGGAAACAATTCTTGAATTCATTATTTATATTAATCGAATGGTTTAACAGTTTTGACAAAATGTCCAAATATACTATCAATATTAATATAATAGTTTTATAATTATGATTTTTTTTTTTAATTTCAATAATTATTACAACTGTTAAATAATTAACATCTAGTAATATTGATAATAATATATTAAAGTGATACATTTTAACATTAACATATAACTTGTCACAATCACATTACAATATTTGTTGTTAATTTTAGGGTATACCGAGTTGCTCTAGATTACTCCTAAATCATTCCGAATTAAATGTTGCCGAGATGCTCTGTTCTCTTAAAAACTCTATTTCTATTTTGTGCATTCTTCGCTCCGTATCTCCAAAACGGCTGGACTGACTTTTGCCAAAAACTAATCTCCCTATCAATAGGAATCGAATATTTTTTTGAACCATTCAAATCGGCTGATCCGTGCGCGCGAAAACGTGGACAAAAATTTGTATCCATACGTACACAAACACATCAATTTTTTCTAAGGTATGCCAAATTGTTCAAAAATCTCTGAAACGTAAAGATATGCACAAATTTTCAATTCCTTTTGTTTCAACTCATTTTTCGAGAAGTTAATAAATGCACTTTTAACGCTTAAGTTACGAAGAGATGATCTGTCTAGTTTTCAAATGCGATTTTGAAATATACCGAGTTGCTATGAGGACTACAAATAAATACAGTATTATTTAAGATTCAGTTTTGTACAAATTTTCTTCTTATCTCGTTAATATAGATCAAATGGTTTAAAAGTGACAAGAGACATAATCAATAAACAAATGGGTACAAATAAAATACCCAATAAGGTAAAGAAATAAATGGGTATAATAAAATAGGTACTCAATGGCTGTTATAAATTATCCATTTTTAAATACAATTTCTAAGTATATCTAGTTGTTCTAGAGTTTTTAGTTATAAGAAAACTATTGAGATAAATTAATTCTAAACAAATTTGTCTTTTACCGCAATAATATTAATCTATTGGTTCAAAAGTTACAAAAGATATAATGAATGAATGAATGAATGCACAAAAGCTTTATTAATTCTCTTCTGCACTATTTAGTACAACAAGATTAAGCAAATAAAATAAATAATTTACAATTGTGATTAAATTATTTATTTATAATTACTTTTTTTAATATTAATTATATTTTTGATATTATTTTTGTTTCAATATCACCCAAGTTTGCAACCACTTTTAGCATCGTACCAAAATTTTTCTAGTTTCAAATCAATATTTAATTGGTTTTGTTTTCCACTAAAATTTTTAGTATGTAATATTTTAATTATATATTTTAAATTACAAATACTACATTTGATAATTATTTTATATGGCATTATTAAAATTAAATTTAAGATTTGATACACGTGCTTTAAACATTTAAGTTTTTTGTATGTATTTTTGTGAAAACATATTTGTGATTGAGTTGAAAATCTATTTTATTTGGGTATGTTTTGTTCTTATTTCATTTATTATTAAACGGTAATTTTATATTATAATTATATACATTTTAAATTATAGGGGGAAGTCCCGTAACGCCGGACGGCACCAAACTCCGGACACTCTATTTAACGCGTATTATTTAAGCGAGTATAAATCTTTTCATTTCAAAATACAAGTGAAAGGGGCATGGGGTGCACACAGGTACAGGATCACGCACACGGCCACGGCGAGAGCAGTCCTATCTTATATATAAAATTCTTCTGTAATGATGTATGAATTGATACTTCTTCTAAACGGTTATTCGGATTTGGATAAATCTTTTTAGAGTTTGTCGAGGAAAATTTTAAAGATGTGGGGAAAACTATAGTAATATTGTAGAAATAAATGGAAAAAATTGCAATGAAACAACATATCATTGTTTGACATTGAAAACATTTCGACACATGAGAACTGTCATCTGCCAAAAATGTTAATTTACTTGAAATTTGAATTTAGTTTAAGCGAGCCTAGATAATATTATTATCCAAATTCATGATTATAAATAAAAAAAATGTAGTAACCCTAAATTTTTAATCTACCACAAACTCCTATTTTGTAATATGTTCACAGCATTTTTTAGGAACCATACATCCAATTGGCGTCAATATTTGGGAAACTGTTAGATATATTCTCGGGTATGATTTTGCTTATTTTGATTGAAACCAAGTGGTAGGGGTTGGCCATTCTATTTTTTTTTTTTTTTTCAGTTAATTTTTTTCAATGAACTTAAGTATTTACACGTGACCACTATATTTGCGTCACATAATTATGGAATTTATTAAACTCTTCTTAGATTACTCAGGTTGTTGGGTTATAATTTAAGTAGCTGTGGACTGCATTAATCACTGATTCGTTTTGTATTTGTACCAGTTCTAATTACACTACTGATTTATCTCTAAGTTTTAATTGAAGAAGATATATTTATTTATTATTTATTACGTATGTTGTTTCGCGTACTTTACTTTTAGAAGTGGACAATTAGTCCCATTAAACTCTCCGCTACCACCTTTACCATGGGTAGCAACCATCCCGTGTAAAAGCTCAACGTCATGAAGTTTGCTTCATGGCCAATATAATAAAATAAAAATACGTCCGATCAACCACCAACCCTTAGTTTGTAAGATTTTTATGATAATTTAATTATTTTTTATCTCAATATTATACTGACATTTAATTATATTATACGTATATAGATACTGCAAAATTAAAAAGTTAATTAAGATATAAAAATTAATATAAATATAAGTATAAGAGCCGAAGTAAAATGCTATGATGGTCTTAACAGGGTTGTACTGTATTGTTATATTATAATTATATACATTTTAAATTACGAGGTGTGTTCAAAAAGTACCCGGAATTACTAATAATTAAATTTCGCGGGTCTGGAGTGTCTGATTGTCAAAATTTTTTTTTATTGTGTTGGTATACATGCCCCTAAAGTATGATGAAATTTTCAGCTATATTCACTGTTTACTTTGTCTGTGGTAGTCGCTAAGGTTCGACGTGTTTTTCTGAGCTCGGCGATTTTTACAATGGAAGAATTGAAAAGTCAAAATTTTGCGTAAAAAATGAAATAAAGTGTTGCAAAGTGCAAAAATTCACCAGATATGGCTCCGTGTGACTTTTTCCTATTCCCAAAGTTGAAGAGACCCATGAAAGGACGGCGGTTTTCCTCGATTGAAGAAAATCGCTGAGAGTGCTCAAGGACATATCAAAAAGTGAATATCAAGGGTGCTTTGAAAATTGGAAAAAACGTTGGCATAAGTGTATTATATCTGGGGGGGACTACTTTGAAGGGGACCACATTAATGTAGACGAATAAATAAATATTTTTTTGAAAAAACGAAAATTCCGGGTACTTTTTGAACAGACCTCGTATACTGTTCGAATCGCTTTAAGCAAAGTGTTATTCGGGGACTTAAATTTAGCACCGAGACTCATTTTAGACTTATAATTTATAATATACTAACATTATTACACTTTTTGACTTTTGAAGTATTTAAACTAATTCATAAAATAATTGCTTGAGTATCGAAGCTCTTGATAGAAGGAGAGGGTGAGGCGTGTCTTGAAAGCTCTTTTTCGGACATCTTCGGTTCGTTCCGCTTAGTGAGGTGGCCGATGGCAAAAAACACATATTTTTAACCGAAGACGTCCGAAAAACTCTCTTTCGGACTTCTTCGGTTTGTTCAGCTTAGTGAGATAGCCGATGGCAACAAACACGTTTTTAACCGAAGACGTCCGAGAAGTTCTTTTTGTCTTTGTCGTCTTCGGTTTGTTCCGCTTAGTAAGGTAGCCAATGGGAACAAACACATATTTTTAACTGAAGACGTCCGAAAAGCTCTTTTTCGGACGTCTAACACATATTATTTATACTCATTTTATTCTTAAAGAAAAATTGTCCAAAAAGAACAAATTGTGAGAAATAAACAATTTTTTATCCTTTACCTCTAATAATTATATAAGTAATGACAAGGAATATAATGACATTTAATAATTATGTCACGTTCATTTTATAAATTGTTTATGCATATATATATATATATATATATATTTAATTTTTATTTAAAAAACATTTAGCCACCTGCAACATTTTTATTTATTTACATTCTATATTCTATATTCTTCTTCTTAATTTCTTCGCTTTTTGCTGTTTAGGATTCGATCCAAAGATCCCTGTCGTGTGAATCGGACACGCTACCAAGTGAGCTATGCTTGGCACTTTATGTATATTGTTTATATTATTTTAATTTATATATCAGATTTTAACAAAAAATATTTCATAACAACAGTTATGATAAAAAACTAACCTCATAATCACTTAACGGTCATCATACATTTCATTTTTCATCATATATCCATATTTTTATTATAATATATATTATAATAAAATATTTTATTATATTTTTTTATAGTAATTTTATCAGAAAATTAGGTAAATTATTGCATTGTTTAAACATAAAATGAATAAATCGGACTTTCTGGTGGAAACATAAACTTTTCTTTTGCAAGGTTAATTAACTATAAATGATTTAATACTAAACATTGCTGTAAATAAACAAAATTTTAACTACTATTTTTTTATACATTTCTTATATAAAAATAAAATCGCTTTTGGGGGGAGTCTATTAATTACGTGAGAGATTTTTAAGCATTTTGAATCCCCCCTCTCCCTTGGTGATACGTAGAGATATTTAAAATTACCTCCCTTACTCTGCAAATATCACGTGTATTTTTAGTATACAAAAGAACCTTTTTTTTCTTTGGAAAATTTTGAATGTGTTTTTGAATTGAACAAATAAATTTACGTGATATTTTACTAGACCCCCGTCTTCCTCCACGTGACATTTTGTAATTTCTTGTCAAAACCCCCAATTCCTTTAAGACTCACGTGAATAATGGACGCCCCCTTATATAAATTTAAGGGGGCAATTCTCCAATAAAACAAAAATGTTATTCAACGCAATGTTACGATACAACCTTTGTATGAATTGCTAGTAAAACTGAAAGTTCTTTGAATCATTTCAATTGGACGCTTAGTTCTCTCAAAAACTGCCATTTTTTGCACATTTAGCTCTGTATCTTCGAAATGGCTGGGCCTGCCATTGCCAAAAACTAATAATCACTTCTTCCAATCATTACTAATTGAATGTTTTCTAGATCATTCAAATTGGATGCTCCGTTTACTCAAAAACTCGATTTCTATTTTCTGCAGTCTTTGCTCCGTATCTCCGTAACGGCTGGACCTGCCTTTGCCAAAAACTAATCAGCACATTTCCCTATCAATAGGAATAGAATGTTTTTTGAACCATTCAAATCGGTTAATCCGTGCGCCCGAAAACGTGGACGAACAGTTGTATCCATACATACATACACACACAACCATTTTTTCTGAGATATGCCAAAACGTTCAGAAACCTTCAAAACTTCGAGAAATGTAAAAATTTTCAATTTCGATTTTCGGCCCATTACAATAACTTACCCTACGGGAAGTTAAAGATAAAACATAGTAAAAAACATTTTTTACGAATTCTTCGTTTTTTTGCTATTAAAATGCACATTTTCATCAAATACCATCAAAATTACCCTTTCAAATCAAAATTTATCGTCTAAATTCCTGATTTAACGGATCGAGATTCCATCCGTTAGAAAATCACTTTCGTTAACGACGCAACTTAACTAACGGGTAACGGGACAAGTGCAGTGCAATCGTAATCATCTCGATAAACTTGAAATTGAAGAAAAAAACTAGTAACAGACATAAATTATAATATACATACATATATTAGATACATACATACATAATATATTTTATACATATATATACATATGTGATATAAATACTTTGTACGCGCGTACGCACTGGATTCAAACTACTTTCACTATTAATGAGTTATTTACAAATATATATATATATATATATATATATATGTATATATGTATATAAATATCTATACATAATTATTAGTTCTCAAGTAAATTGACCGCAAACGGTTCCGTATCAATTAATTAATTAGTCGCACAAAATGTTCACGCGAATCTTTCACCATCAGTGCATTTATTTATTACATCTCTTGTAACTTTCGAACCATTCGATTAGTATGATTGATGTATTTGACAAATTTGTTCAAAATTAATGTATTCAAATGTTTTTCTAAGAAGATATCATTATAGAGCTACTCGGAATACTCGGAAATGTATATCTTATATATAAAAATCTTCTGTACGGGTGTATGATTTGATAGTTCTCCTAAACGGTTATTCGGATTTTGGTAATTCTTTTTAGAGTTTGTCAAAGGAAATTTTTAAGATTTAATGAACGATAAAACTATAGTTATATTGTAAAAACAAATGGCAAAAATTACAAAAAAAAAACACTTATCATCGTTTGACATTGAAAACATTTGAACTGTCATCTGCTAGAAATGTCAAATCACTTGAAATTTGAATTCAGCGGAAATTATGAGTTAAGAGAATATTAGAATGTAATATACAAGAAAAATGTAATGTCTATATTATTATTGCCGAACAGCAGCTGAGATGTGCCAGAAATTAATATAATATAAGATGCAGAATATGTTGGCAGATGAAATTATATAATTCAGTTTAATGAAAACGCAATAAGTCCGAAATTGCATATACATTATTTTTGTAAACTTATGCAAGTCATATTATGGTTTACTTTACTGAATTATTTAACAATACAAAAAAAAATATTTCTACTTTTAAAAAAAAATGATTAAAATTTTCTCGCGTAAGTCGTCAATCATCTGCATTCTTCTTCTTTCCGTTCCTTTCAGTTCTTCTATTTTACCTTCCACAACATCGTGTAGGAGCTACACTTTTTGCGGAATGGGTCCGATCCAGTTTCCTTTTTTGTTTAGGATCGTGTTCAGTAAACTCCTTTCTTCACCCACTCTTCTCATGACTTCTTCATTTGTTATCTTGTCAGTCCACTTTATCTTCTCCATTCGCCTCCAGCACCACATTTCAAAACTCTCCAGATAGTTCTTATCGGCCTTTCTTAGAGTCCATATCTCTGATCCCCGCAGAGCTATGCTCCAGACATAGCACGGTTCCAATATACGAGAAGCATGATCTGACCTACCAAATGTCAACTCATATAAGTCAAAACATAACCTAGAAACAAATTTTCCTGTAATCATTAATATATTTTGTAATTCAGGTTTTAATATATATTTATATTGGGCAAATATAGGTTAAGCTTGGTCATATTTTGCATTTTAATAAGGTGGCGTCCATTATTTACGTGGTCGATTTTTTAGGTATTTTTGGACCTCTCCTATTCCTTGTTGATAAGTCGTGTTATTTAAAATTCACCCCCGCCTCACGTGTATTTTTTATTACGTAAAATTTTTCGAAAAAAAAAGTTCTTATTCACGAAAAATCATATATTTTTTTCAATGTTTGGATCTTTTTCGAACTTACCAAATCTCCAACATTGTCAGATGTCTTTGTCTCCAACGTCGAAACTATAAATTAGAAAATCCTAAGTGATACATCCCATAAATCATTTATAATCTCCATCTCATTATCGATCTTATTTATTAAGATTTATATTTCCACTCTCCTATTGTAATTATTATTATTAATTTCTATCTAATTACGAATAGATTTATTTTAAAAAGTAATCACAATGTCGTTATATAACATAATTTGCTTGGTGAAAGATGTATGAATTAAAATCGAATAAAGAAAGTGCAAACAATGGCGAATGTAGACGCGACTCTGTAAGATAATTTCTCTTATGTCATCGAATATAATATTATAAATGCATAACACAATAATAATAGCTTATTGTTAAGATTTTATAAGAATGTTTGTTTAGATCTTTGAAAAAAAATAGAATTTGAAATATTTTTTTTCCAAAAGCACGTATTTTGTCCAAACCCACAGAAAGATGCTTAGTTCTCTCAAAACTTGCCATTTTTGCACATTTTGCTTGGTATCTTCAAAACGGCTGGACCTACCTTTGGCAAACACCAATTCTTCCTGACATTACATATTAAATACTGTTTGGATCATTCAAATCGGACGCTCCGTTCTCTCAAAAACTGAATTACGATTTTTGGCTCTTTTTGCCCCGTATCTTCGGAACGGCTGGACCTGCCTTTGTCAAAAACTAATTAGCACGTCTCTTCATCAATAGGAATCGAATGTTTTTTGAATTATTCAAATCGGTTGATCCGTGTTCTCGAAATCGTCGACAAGAAATTGTATCCGCACATACATACACACACACACATAGGTACATCCATTCTTTCTAAGGTATGCCAAAATGTTCAGAAACCTCTGAAACCTAAAGAAATGCAAAAATTTTTATTTTCAATTTTTTTGCGATTACCCTACGGAAAGTTAAAAATATCTTTTATACCATTCATATTAATCGAATGGTTTAAAAGTTACTTGTTAATTAACAAATATCTTCAGAAACAAATCTTCTTCCATTATCACTAACAATCTCCGTTTAAAATTCATAATCATGTATTTATTCAGAAAGCGAATTAATTTTTTATGTGAATTTATTTTTTGCAACAATGGACGAGCGATTTCTGCACGAGATAAATTATAGGCGAATTATCTTAAAAAAATCTTTCAAAAAAATAATAGAAATTTCTTTTTTTGGTATTGTTGAATTATAATTTATGCCGCCCAAATAATCGATACATTAGAAATTATTTGTATCGATAATTTGCTAATAATCAATCGATTGTTCGTGACAGATTTATTTAAATCTATTTGGTTATGAGAGTAAGACAAAAAAAGTACATGAATAAATCGATTATTTACGCCTTAAGGCTAAACTCCACTTACACTTAGTTTTATATGAATTTAGCAAATTTTCGAGAATTTCATCCTCTAATCAAAAACCGTTTCCATTTCAGTAAATATTATTACAGCTCAGTTTGTAAAGGGGCATTTGATATTTTTAAGTTGGTACTTCATAATTAACTTTATGTAGGGTAAGTTATAGTAATCGCAAAAAAATCGAAAATGAAAATATTTATATATCTTTACGTTTCAAAGGTTCCTGAACATTTTGGCATACCTTAGAAAAATTTGATGTATGTGTGTGTGTATGTGTGTGCAGATACAAATTTTCGTCGACGATTTCGGGAACACTGATCAACCGATTTGAATAATTCAAAAAACATTCGATTCATACTGACAAGGAGACGTCCTGATTAGATTTTGGCGGAGGCAGTTTCTGAGAGATCGGAGCGTCGCATTTGAATAATTCAAAAAACATTTTATTTGTATTGACTAAACAAAGAATTGTTTACATTTTTGGAAAATCAGGTCCAGCAGTTACAGACTCTTAATAAAAATAAGTTAAAAAATGCCATTTGGCGGTCAAAAATGTTCATTGGACATATGCACATCAAATGATCTGATATTTTATAGAGATTTTAATAATGTATACACATTTTGTGTAAATTTTTTTGGGTTCTGTACCAAGATTTCTAATTTTGAAGATTATTTATATGGTTCAAACAAATGTCCCCGTCATTTTTGTCAGTATGGAATAACCGATTTGTATGATTGAAAAAACATTCGATTCGTACTCGATCGCGAAGCGTTTGTGCAAAAGGCACGTTTAGCCGTTTCGGAGGAATGGAGTGCAAAGAGTAAAAGTGGTCATGTAGTTTTTGAAAGAACGGATCATCCGATTAAATTAATACAAAAAACCTTTTGCTTGTGTAGACGGTGTGCAGAAAATGCTTTTGCAAATAATTTTGTAATTTTAAAAAATTTCTAAAAAAAATTCAAAATTTTCAAAAAATTCAAATTTTTCATAATTTTCAAAAAAATCTAAATTTTGAAAAATTTCAAAAAATATAAAAATTAAAAAAAACGATTTCTTACAAAAAGAGAATATTTCGAAATTTTCAAAAAAATAGAATATTGTCAAAAATTTCCATATTCTCAAAATATTTAAAAAAATCGATTTTTTTCAAAAATTCCAAAACTTTTTGAACTTTTTAAAAATTTCAAAAATTTCAAAATTATCCAAAAAATCAAATTAAAACAAAAGAACAATTTTCTTGTAAAAATACATTAATTATTTGTTGAATTCGCTCGTCGCCCAATTTAATATGCACCTATAAATTTATAGTATGTATTTATAATAAATAATCTATTTGAATTTATTTAAAACAATTATTGATTATTTTCATTCCTCAAATCTTTAATTATGGTACGGGAAGTTCCAGCAATTTGCCTCGAGGCACGATGCCATACACCACTAGTTTCTAATCTAAACTATGTCTAATCAAAAACTTTTCATTCAATTTTCAGTAAATATCTATTACTATAGCACAGTTTGTAAAGGGACATTTGATATTTTTAAGTTGGTACCCCATAATTTCGCATAATGTTGGTATGCCTGCAGTCGGTCGTTAAAATGTCGGAAGTGCCGGATGAATTATAAGAAAATGCGATAAAACCGGAACGTTTTATCAGAAAATTGCAAATGTGAAACTTTACGCTCAATTGCTACTGACTCACTTCATAATATTTACAAACCTACAGCACAAACACACAGAAATACATCATAGAAAGACACACACTTTTATATGTCAATTTTAACACGTTGACCATCATGATATAGTATCAAAACTGGCATGGTGCCTTAAGGGAGTTTGCTGGAACTTCCCGTACCGCAATGAAATGTTCGAGGAATATTAAATGTTTTCAAATAAATTAGATTAGTATAAATTCTGTAACATTTTTTAATATTTATAAGAATTATATAAATTAAATTACAAAGTTAAAATTATTTATTTAAAGTATTTAAGTGAGCTTTAGAATTTTGGTCAGAAATAAAATTGAAATCTGAATTAGTTTCGACATGCAAAAAATTTTTTTTTGAAAAAAAATTGAAATATTTTTGTCCCAAAAGCAATTGTTTTGCCAACACATGCAGAAAGTTTTTGAATCATTCAAATCGGATGCTCCGTTCTCTCAAAAACTCGATTTCTATTTTCTGCACTCATTGCTCCGTATCTCCGAAACGGCTGGACCAGCTATCTGTTGATTGTATAAATATATGCACGTGAAACAATAATATATTAAGATGTAAAAAATACAAAAACAAAAATGTCCAAAAGTTCGAAGTCCAAAATAAGAACTAGTATGTTGCATGGCATCATACCTTGGTGAAATTGCTGGAACTTCCCGTAAAGTAATAAAATATTCGAGAAATATTAAATATTTTCAAATAATAAAATTTAGTTTCAGAATTTTAGCCAGATTTAAAATTAAATTTCGAATTATATATAAGGATTAGACGTATTGTCTTTACGATGACACACACACACACACACACACTAATATATATATATATATATATATATATATATATATATATATATATATATTTATATGTCTCAAATATTTAAAATATTTAAAAGTAGAAACTCGCCGAATATGTTTCGCTAGTTGATTTTATGAAAGCTTTTTGTTTAATACTTTTTTCCATTATTTCTAATCGAATTCTTTCATCGTTAAGTCATGAATGAAGTAATTTAAATTATACATTTACAGTAATAAAAATGAATGAGAAATAGTTTTGTAAATGTAAATTTATATAAAATTACATGGGTTCGGAAAAATGATAAAAAATGGTTTAAGTCTGTGCTAAAGAGGATACAATATTTCGCAATTTTCTTTATGACTTTTGGGTACTTCCTTCCGGTATAACTATTATTATTCTAAATTTTTTTCTTATAGTCCATGTCTCTGATCCGTGCATGTTTATTTGTGTGCGTGTGTTTTTATGTGTCCATAAATGAAATATTAAATGCAGTTTTTATGACGAAGTGAAAACAGGTAGCGCCGTGTTTAATGGCGTAGGAAGGAACGTTTTGAATTAGATTGTAAAATTAATTCAACTGAATACATTTATTACAGTTTTGACTGTTTAAATCATAAATTTGCATATTTATTTGCATCGCTGGACAGATATATTTATATATGTATATATCTTATATATAAAATTCTTCTGTACGGGTGTATGATTTGATACTTATCCTAAACGGTTATTCGGATTTTGATAATTCTTTTTAGAGTTTGTCAAAGGAAATTTTTAAGACTTAATGAACGATAAAACTAGTAATATTGTAGAAATAAATGGCAAAAATTACAAAAGAATGACACTAAAAATGTCAATTCACTTGAAATTTGAATTTAGCTGAAATTATGAGCCTAGATAATATTGGGATATTAAGATATTAAAAAATTTGGAACTTTTGAATTGCACACGTGGTACAGGACAACGTCTGTCGGTTCATCTATGATTATACGGATCAGAGATATGGATCCTGAGGAAATAAAACTCTGCAACTAACATAATGAATCTACAAAGGTGGTTTTCTACATTTTGTCATATTATGTTTACAACAAATATAATATTCAGAACTTTTTTATGTTGGTCTTACTTACGATTTAAAAAATGGCGACTGAAATATATTTTTGTATAACGATTGTTATATACTTAAATAAAATAAAAAACGTTTCCGTGCAGTTTGTAGAAT
This sequence comes from Ctenocephalides felis, assembly GCF_003426905.1. NCBI lineage: Eukaryota > Metazoa > Arthropoda > Insecta > Siphonaptera > Pulicidae > Ctenocephalides > Ctenocephalides felis. The sequence goes on from NW_020536999.1 coordinate 87,779,984, forward strand.
GTTATTTTATAAAATATGTATTTATTGAGCAACAAACAATAGAATATGCAAATAAATGCAAATTATATACACACAGTAATTTTATAGAACAATAAAATACAAATAACACGAAGTGGGATATATATATATATGATTTAGTAGTTAATTTTGATGTTGAAATATATGAGTGAGTTCTTGAGGGCGATACATCAAACAAAGAAAAGCCAAAGATTTATAGAATAATCTTTATTTCCAAACGTTTCGACATTCAATTTAATGTCATCATCAGTGGATCTTTGGCTTTTCTTTGTTTGATGTATCGCCCTCAAGAACTCACTCATATATATATATATATATATATATATATATATATATATATATAACTAATTTTTTCAAGCATCGATTCATTAGAGTTAGGAAATTTTAATTTTAATTGATGTACGTTTTAAGTTCTGAATCATCGTGAGTACAACCTCTAAAAGGTAGATTATAATGGCGAATGAACAAAAAATATGCCTCAAAAAAGTATTGATGCAACAAACTTTAAAATAACATAAAAAACCAAAAACATATTTTGCTAATACATTTTTATAAAATTCTTCAATCGTTGCTCTGATTGGTTAGGTAGCAGTTACCTAATGGATTACTTCTAACATTGCATTGTCTTTTGAGTATTGCCAGATAGCTGTTCTTCATATTTTAGAGTTTTGAACCGTTGCCATGGTAACTCATGCGTTACGGAAGTAACCAATAAGGTATCGACGATTCTTAATTATTTCTAAGTTAACTAAAGTACCAATAATTGGCATCGATAACGTCTCTCATGAAAACTCGATTATTATGATTTTTTAGTGTTACCAGATGTCGAAAGTTTATTCTGTAAAGTGAATAAGTTTTGAACCTCTGTGCCTCTAGCATCATTGACTCTGGTTATACATTTAACCTAAGAGCTATCATTGACACTTAACATTTTGTTGCAATCTTTAAAGTCAATTGTAAAAAAATAAAATAATTTCCAAGTGCACCGAGAAAATCCCTTTTGATTAATTGTCCCAGTGGTTGTATTTTTATTGAAATAAATAATAATTGGTTGGATGCCTTGATAAGTTTTTATTATTCATTATGAGGAAGTTCTTAAGTCGTTCTGTTACATTTCTTTCGGACAAAATAAAGAGGAAGGAAATGCATTGAACTCTTTCCGTTCATATTTAACTTAGTAGGTGAATGAAAACGAACGCTCTGCACGCGATCTAATGCATAGAAATATATATATATATATATATATATATATACATGTATAATATATATTATATATATATATATATATATATATATATATGTATAATATATATTATATATATATATATATATATATATATATGGCGCTGGTGGGCCATATATTATTAATTAATTAATTCTTGAATGAAATCACAATAATTTTATTTCAACTCGATAATGACTGTTTATTAATGTCTCAATTGATAAAGATGTTGATATTACATTAAATCAAATCTAAATTTCGATCACGAGAAAACGCTCGTTGGCAAAAAACTCGATACAATATTTTCGATCGTTCTAAAAAGCGCGACAATAATATTCGATCGTATAAAAACAATCAGATCGTTATAGCTTGCTTGATGCCAGATCCGAATCAACGTAGCCCAATATAATTTAGTTTTGTCATCAATTGACGTTATTCAACTGACATCTGTCATATGGTGTTCATTCCGCCATTGTCATCAATTGACGTCCTTCAACTTCATATGGTGTTCATTCCGCCATATATATATATATATATATATATATATATATATATATATATATATATATATATATATATATATGATAAAAATTGTTTCTTGGGCATCCATCCAATAATTAAAAAAAAAATCAGTTTTAATGCAAAGTGTTTTAATTAAGAGAACATACGTTTCGGGTCCAGATTTGACCCATCTTCAGTGCATACAAATAAATTTTAAAAAAATATAACACAAGAACAACACAAAAATGCAACGAAAAAATAAGTATGAAATAAAAAATTGAAAAAACATCAAGTTATGAAAATTTTTGAAAATTGTAAAAATTAAAATAAATAATATGTTTTATTGTAAAAAAGCTTATTCCAAAAACACATCTTGCTAGTTTGGAGACAGAGTTACGTGTGTCTCACACTTGTGTTATGTTTTTTTAAAATTTATTTGTATGCACTGAAAATGGGTCAAATCTGGACCCGAAACGTATGTTCTCTTAATTAAAACATTTTGCATTAAAACTGTTTTTTTTTAATTATTGGATGAATGCCCAAGAAACAATTTTTATCATATTATTTCACCATCTGAAGAAAAACCTCTCGCTTTATATATATATATATATATATATATATATATATATATATATACCAGAACTATTCAGTGATCATTTTGTTTAATATAAATAAACTATGCAAAAATTTATACACAATCTATACATAAGTATAATTGCTATACATCAACTCGGTATACTTTAAAGTTGCTTAAAAACTTATTTAATATCATTAAATAAGAAAATATATATATTGCACTACTTTCACAGCTATCTTCACTCCAATGACACTTTGCACCTTTATGTGACACCGCTTAACATTAACAACTAACTGCAGTGTGGCTACCCTTTAATAAAAGCTAACTTCACTTCGATCCTAATCCTTTAACATATTCTGTTATTTTAAATTATTATTATTATTAACAATTGAATAAAACAATTATCATTTCTATTTATTATAATTTATACAATTTTGTGCGAAATTACGGAATACTAATAATTAAATTGTTATAAAACATTAATAATATTAATAATAATATATAATAAAGTTATTGTGTCAAAATATGCAAAAAATATATACACAATTAAAAAATCTATTTATATATCTAATTATTATACATCAACTCGGTAACTTCAAAATTGCTTAAAAAAATGTTATTGAATAAGAAAATATATATCGTACTACTTTTACAGCTATCTTCACTTCAATGGCACTTTGTACCTTTGTGTGAACACCCCTTAATATTAGCCACTATCTGCAGTGTGGCTATCCTTTAATAAAAGCTAACTTCAATTTGATCCAACTTCTTCTTTTACTTAAAATAATTATTATTAACAATTAAATGAAAACAATTATCATTTCTATTTATTATAATTTATACAATTTTGTGCGAAATTACGGAATACTAATAATTAAATTGTTATAAAACTTTAATAATATCAATAATATTATGTAATAAAGTTTATGTGTCAAAATATGCAAAATGTATACACAATTAAAAAATCTATTTATATATCTAATTATTATACATCAACTCGGCAAACTTTAAAATTGCTTAAAAAAATGTTATTAAATAAGAAAATATATATCGTACTACTTTTATAGCTATCTTCACTTCAATGGCACTTTGTACCTTTGTGTGTACACGCCTTAACATTAGCCACTATCTGCAGTGTGGCTACCCTTTAATAAAAGCTAACTTCACTTTGATCCAACTCCTTCAACATCTTCTGTTATTTTAATTTATTATTATTATTAACAATTAAATAAAAACAATTATCATTTCTATTTATTATAATTTATACAATTTTGTGCGAAATTACGGAATACTAATAATTAAATTGTTATAAAACTTTAATAATATCAATAATAATATATAATAAAGTTAATGTGTCAAAAAATGCAAAAATGTATATACAATTAAAAAATCTATTTATATATCTAATTATTATACATCAACTCGGTAAACTTCAAAATTGCTTAAAAAAAATTTAATATTATTAAATAAGAAAATATATATCGTCCTACTTTCACAGCTATCTTCACTTGAATGGCACTTTGTACCTTTGTGTGTACACACCTTAATATTAGCCACTATCTGCAGTGTGGCTACCCTTTAATAAAAGCTAACTTCACTTTGATCCAACTTCTTCAACACCTTCTTTTACTTTAAATAATTATTATTAACAATTAAATGAAAACAATTATCATTTCTATTTATTATAATTTATACAATTTCGTTATCTGTTCAGCACCATCAGCGTAGCGTGCGAAATTAGGAAATACCAATAATTAAATTGTTATAAAACATTAATAATAATAATAAAGTTATTGTGTCACGGATTGGTTTATGTTTTGAAAATTAGAACATGAGGAAATTGGTAATTAAATATTTTATAATTAAGTAAAATAGAGGTAATTAATAATTAACTGGTAATTAATTTCCTGGATAATAATTATAAGTGCCTTTTTATTTTAAGAAGTTTTGATTGATATAAAAATAGCATTGCACGTGTGTGTAGTAAGCAAACCCGTTGTACTGTTTATAGTGCTTATAACATTATTGCATTTATTTATTATATATCTTGTTCGATTAGTGTAAATGGGGTAAAAAACATTTTGTCCGAATTATCTAGGCTTCAAAACAGATCAAAGGTAAATTCTATGGCACAATACAAAAATCAATACCTATCAGACCATGGTATGAGGAGTTTACTGAATGTCGATCGTTTTTTCGACAATATGTAGACTAAGATTTAACCCTACATACACTCCGTTTCACCTGAGTAGAATTGGGATCAATACCGATCCTAATTGCTATTTCTTGGGTGGAGCGACTAGGGCGGATGGTGAGCACGCCATTATAGATTGCAAAAATGGGAAAAGGGTAGGCAAGAACTATGGAGGGAGACAGTAAGGCAAAAAATCTCTTTTCTAACCAATTTTATAACATTATTGACAAAAAAGGATATATGGTGCGCTATATAATGATATACAATTGAATAGAATAAAAGTGTAAAGATAACTTATAAAATGTATATGACTAATGTACGTGTAAAAATATCTACACTAACTAATCGCAAACAACTCTGAAGAAACGCAGTACAGTTAAACAAAATAAGAAATTTTTTCAAAGATGCACGAACTCCTGTTTACATATTTGCATCATGCAGCATTGATGTCGATTATCCTTAGATCAAAAATATGTTTTAAAAAATTGAAAATAGTGAAGGCACTACTGTGTATGTATATTATAGATGTATATTTAAAATGATCCAATTACTTTCCGGACACCCTCCGGCGAATATTTATGCAAATTTCTAACAAAGTTAAAATATGCTATTTGCGTTTTCTATTAAAACAAAACGAAATGGACATCGATTATTATTTATTGATATTATATATATATATATATATATATATATATATATATATATATCTTATATCGTCTATATAAAATTCTTTAGAACGGATGCATGATTTGATACTTCTTCTAAACGGTTATTCGGATTTTAATCATTCTTTTTAATTTTAGAGTTTGTCAAATGAAATTTTTAAGATGTAATTACAGATAAAACTATAGTACTATTGTAGAAATAAATGGCAAAAATTACAAAAAACAACTTATCATTGTTTGACATTGAAAACATTTGAACTGTCATCTGCTTGAATTGTCAATTCACTTGAAATTTGAATTACAAAATTAGACATTTTGTCGACGACGTTTTCTCAAAATCGCCTGCTCCGATTTGTAAAATGCAAAAGTCATTCTAAGAAGCTCGATAAGGACTTGTTGTTTAGATTAGCAAAAAAATGTATTTTTTTTTATAACATTTTTGCCAAAAATCTTGGTCCAATTTTCAAAAATTAATAATTATTCAGAAAAACTATCAAACTTTGAAATCGTGCTAGTTACTTTTAGTAATAATCGGCTGGGTCTTTTCTTTGCAATCAATTGTTTAATGAATTTATGCAGATTTAGTTCATGATCTGAACAATGCTGAAAAATCATGGATCCACAAAAATGGTTTAATCATGAAAATTCATTAAGATTTGGAATAGTTCACAGTATCCCTAAAAACTTATATGTCCTAAGTGTTCATTAGCTTGAATACTTATGTATCAGACACTGTGCCTCTCACACCTAGTTATATTTGAATCGTATCTACAATATTATCACTATAAGCTAAGAGCACAATTTTACTCATGTATAAGCCTATTAGTCTCTAATCTAAAAATAAATTACAACAAAATACAATTTCGTTGAGCAGCATTCCCTTTCGTTTTCATCTGCAATAAATAGTAATCGAGTCGGTGCGAGCTTATAAATAATAGAAATAAAATAAGATAAGACGCACAAAAAGAACGCGAACGTAATAAGAGACGAGAACGAGTGTGAAGTGCGCGCGAGTGACGGCAGAGTGAACGGCGCGAAGTTAGCAACGGAACACCTGGCGAGCGTTGTGCGAAATGCGAAATGAAAGTGACAGTCATATACCTATTCAGAGATAAAATCTTACAGCAAGGTTCAAAATGTTATTATAAGCATAATAGTTATTTTCAGTTACATGTTTCATAATATATGACACAATGGAGATATCATGAAGCATTTTAAAATATGGGTTCTGACCCTAGACAATATAAAAATACGATTTGTTCATTAGTTCTGATGAGTTCCGCTTATAAATAACATACCTATGCATAAGGTGGCGTCCATTAATCACGTGAGGTTTTTAGGGGGAGGGGGATTTGACAAAAAAGCACAAAATATTAAGTGGGGGAAGGAGGGATACAAAAAGATATCACGTGCTTTTATTTTTTATCTGAATTTAAAAAAATCCAAAGATTTTCAAAAAAATTAAAAAAAATTATCATATTTTTGTAACTAAAAATACGCGTGAGGTTTGGTGGGGGAGGGGGGTAATTTTGAATATTACCACTTATTACAAAGGAGGAGAGGGGGGTTTCTAAAAATCCTTAAAAAGTCGATCTCGTTATTAATAGACGCCTCTAAATTATAACTAATGTTATTTTTCAATTTGTGCCAATTGGCGGGTTACTTTTCAGCCAGATATAGTACAAAAATTTAAAATCGTGTTAAATCTTGTGAGTGGAATGGAAAAAAATGAATATAAAGCCCGGTGCAAAGGACGCCAGTATTTCTTGTGACGTATTACCTGTCTAGTTTTTATCGTAAGGTGAGCGTATGCAAAGAAACTATTACATTGGAATGTAAACTTACTACATATATGTATTAGGACAAATCTATGTAATGATTTTATCTCATATTTATAAGAATTGAATAAAATAATAAAATGCTAGAATCATATTTTACTTTTAAATACGCTGACCTTACGATAATGGTTTAACAGAAAATATGTTACAAGAAATACTGGCGTCTTGGGTACCAGGCTTAAGGTTTTATCTTGAGCAACTTAATTCTAGAGTTGTATGAATTATAAAATATTGCTTTAATATCTTAAACAAATATTTACCGTTTAACTAAAAATAATAATTATTGTTTTTTAAATTACCCTTCACACCAAAGTGCATATACATCAATATGAGCGATGTTAAAGGTGGAGCTACTTTAAATAAAATGATCAGTCTCAATTCCCACACTATATTGGAAATTGAATTCTTTTAAACGGTGTAACAAATTCAGAAAAAAATAATATATAGTATCCTCGGTAAAAGTACAATATTACTTGGATTTTTTCACTCAAAATAATTTCTCCAATAATGCTGCCTATACTTTTTTTAATTATGACTATAATTTTTATAATCGTATCATATTTCAACTGGTTTTTAGTAATTATAATATCTAAATTACATTTTTCTTAGTAATAATTTAATATACATTATTAGCACGGATGCTCCTGGAGTTCTCAGCGCCCGCTAGCCATTTTTTTTCAGCGCCCCCCCCCCCCCCCCTATCATTTTACCTCTTTTAAGGGTTTATCATTAAAATTATTATCATTAATTAATATTTGTCTTTTGAAATATTTTACTTATTTATTTAGGGCATTTTATGCGATTTACTCTATTGAGCAAATCATAGAGAGCAAAAAAATTCTAGTCGTTCATCATTAAACATAACCATAACATAACATTTGTACTTCATGTTGGATTATTTTAATCTAATTTTTTATTAATTGAGAAATCCAAAATTGCATCTTAAACTTCTCCTAATTGATATCGTAAGGGCCGAATTGTATGTATTCATCTTTACTTTCCCATTTGTTATTTTAAAGTAGAATTTTTAACGTTTTTAAAAATATTGTGCAAAGATTAGTAAAAGATGCAAAGAAATTATATATTTCTTGAATTATATTGAGAAAAAAACTATATTGAAAATTTCATATCAAAATCTTGTGTTGGCGCCCCCTAAGGCGTGCGCTCGTATTTTTTGCATTCAAAGTAGGACCGGACCTGATTATTACTTAATTTAATATTTTAAGTGAATTAATTTGTCAAATCCTGTTCATAAGTGTATCATTCAATCTGCCATGCATATACTGTAAATTATATTATTTTAATTTTTGACACGTCTCAGCTGCTTTTTGGTAATAATAATGTAGATTGTAGACATTTCATTTTTACTATTCATAATCATGAATTTATCATACATATTCTAAAATTGTCTAGGCTCATAAGTAGATTAAAATTTTTATCAGATGATAGTTATCATTTGTTTTCAATGCCAAACAATGTCTCAAATATTTTCAATGTCAAATAATGACATATCGTTTTTTGCATTTTTTTCCATTCTACAATATTACTATATTTTTATAATTACATACATCCTAAAAAATTCTCTTAACAAACTTCAGAAAGATTTATCAAAATCCGAATAATCGTTTAGGAGAAGTATATTTACATACATCATTACAGAAGAATTTTATATATAAGATATATTTTGTATGTAAGATATAATTAAGTATCCACGATCGTTTCCCATGCGGGCCCACCCTAACAATCCGCCACGATGTGAATGCCCCTTTCGACGTCCTCCGCATCCAACATTGATACATGAACTTGCTTCAAACCTTTACTCTTACTCAAGGTAAACTAATGCAAAAGAAAAAGAGCAAAACACTCGATTAGTATTGATGTTGTTATTTCTTGTAGTCATGAAGTAAAAAGAAAACTAAATAAAATAGCTAAGCGAACGAGAATGGAGAATTAGAAAAAAAAGGTTAATAGAATCGAAAAAATGACACGAGTGTTCGAATTGCCGCCACTCGCAGTGTATGTACGTTCTATCGTCGTTTTTATAAATCTGTTATATCATTTTGGTTTCTAACAGACTGCACGGCTTATTTAATAAAAACATACCAGGGATTCTCAAACTGTTTAATGAGTTCTGATTAGAATTTATGCATCATAAGAATTTGATCATACTGTTCAAATTCTAATTTGTGTGTTAGTAGAGTTTTATTTCTATTAATCCAGTTTCAGATTTAGAAGCCAATTCTCGGATAAAATAATTATGTTATGTTATTTGTTTCTTTTGTTGAATAATCGCTTTAATTGGTATTCACCAACTGTCAAGAAGCTATGTCTTAATTGCTCGAGTGCTTTACATTATACCAACTTCTAAAGAATTTTTTTTAATTATTTTAATAATTTTTACAACTGTCCTGGAACGGACAACAAGTAAAATATTTGACATAAAACTAAAGGCGTTGGCAAAATACAAATCATCTGACCATTGTCAGTGATTTTTCCAACGGTTTATCCATTATTGATTAATGCAGAAGAAATTTTCTTTTCAATCAGGCCCTGGTACAGTTGTTCTGAAGTTGTCTGGTGAGCAAGTTTGGGTGATCAGCTAGACGATACCTAAACAAAACAACCTCTAAATGGTACAAACGTTAGATTATAACATTAGTTTGACTAATGCAATGAACAAATGATTGTTGCACTTATTATAACATTGTTATTTGACATTATTCTTTCGGTAGAATTGTATCACACTTTACCTAATCTGAATTTTTAAATCGAGTTTGCTCAATTTTTCGTTATCCAGTTAACTTCCCGTAAGGTAAGTTATAGTAATCGCAAAAAATAGAAAATGAAATTTTTTTTATATATTTACGTTTGAGAGGTTTCTGAACATTTTGGCATACCTTAGAAAAAATAGATGTATGTGTGTGCGTGTATGTGTGTGCGGATACAAACTTTCGTCAACGATTTCGGGAACACCGATCAACCGGTTTGAATAATTCCAAAAACATTTAGATTAGATTCGGATAAAGAGAAGTGCTGATTAGTTTTTTGCAAAGGCAGGGTTAGCTGTTTCAAAGATACGGGGCCTTGAAAAATTGCCAAAAACGGTAACTCAGTTTTAAGAGAACCGAGCGTCCGATTTTAATCGTTCAAAAAACATTTTACTTGTATTGACAAGATGAAGAACTGATTACATTTTTGGGAAGGTAGGTCTAGCGGTTTCATTGATTTTGCAGAAAAGTAAAAAGCATGCCTTTTTTTAAATCAAATTTACTTTTCATTACAGTTTTTTTCTCTCTTTTCAATTCAGTTTTCTTGTCAGTAGATTTCTATTTCTGTTTTAGTCAGTTTTTTTTTAATTAACAGTATGATCGTCAGTCGAGTTCTTTCTTCTTAATCTAAATCGACTTTCTATTCTGGAAACTTTTAACAGAAAGTCAAAACTCCGTTTACTCGTCAGTAGAGCTATTTAGTCTTTATTTAAATCGAGCTAGTTCTGTTGTTCTTTATCTGTTTTTTTTTTTCATTTTATGTATTTGTCAGTAGAGTCTTTTTCTAAAAATCTAGTCAGTAAAGTTCTATTTATCTTTACTGAGTCGAATTTCAGTTGTATGTGTCGCATTTAATTCAACTCTATCCGACAGTAGAATTATTGCACCTAATTATTTGACTATTTTGTCTTACTAGTATATATATTAACTTTGATTATTAGTAGATTTATATTGTTTGTTTTTATGTAATCCCAGATTTTTTCCAGAAGAGTTACATTTTTTTCTTGAGCTTTCTTGTCAGTAGACTTCTATTTATCATTTTCAAGTTTTATAGTTTATAATCATTATTTATTTTATTTATTACTTATTTACAATATTTATTACAAACGGTCATATAATCATCGAGTTGTACTTTAACAAACTGCAATTCTTAAATTTATTTTAAAATTAAATATTAATGTACTTAGACACTATTACGCGGTTTTCACTATGTTCAAAGACATGAAGTTAGTAACATAGCCAACATTAAAATGTTAAATACGTTGGTACAATTTTTTTTATTATTATTTTTTTATTTTTTTTTTTATTTTATTACTAGTTTTAACTATAAGATTACACTATAGTCTATCTATAAGTTAAAAGTAATAACTAGTACAAATTAAAATGATAAGTTAGATTTAATAAATTAAAGTTTGAGAACCGCTTTTATTGGTCTTGTGTCGTCTCTTTGTCTTTTTCTCTCTCTTTTCTCTCGTTCAAATTCAAGTTTACTTTCGTTCAAGGAGAATGTCCGTACGAATAGAAGAAGTAGAAGTCGATTAATGAAGGTCCGAGTGAACGGATACGATGTTTGTTCTTTTTTTCCTTTAAAATAGAATTATTTTTGTTTCGATCTATATACACAAATATATATATATATATATATATATATATATATATATTCTTTAATCCGCGACGGAATGTCTGCGAGAGAAAGATCTGATGCATTAATTACCCAGGTCCACAAAATAAAAAAAGGTTGTATTGGGTATGCGAAATAAATTTTCCAATGAGTTTTTCTGTTGAACACAAATCAAAAATCAAAATTTGGAGTTAAACTGCAAAAACGGATACAAATACATTTTTCTGCATGATAATCAAAATCTTATAATTTCTGGGGTTTCCTGACTCATGACCGTATTTTGTTTGCTAATCCGGGAGGAAGAGGGGGTTGGCTAATAACAAACGCTATTAAAAACCAATTAAAAAACTTTTTTTTTCAATAAATCATTTTTTTAATCAGAATTGTGGACTTTTAGTAAGAACTTTATTATTCGATTATATGTAATACTTTTTTATATATGATATTCATGTTTGCTCGCTTTTGAGTCTTATATAAAATTCTATATAATTTTCTTCAAATTAATTTGACCGGGACAATCCGGGACAAAAGATCTAAATCCGGGACAAATACTTTTAAAATAGCCGGAACACAAGGTGGAAATACGGGAGTGTCCCGGTTAAACCGGGATGTTTGGTCACCTTACTGAAATGATTTGTGTTCAATTTTTTTCATAATTAATTTGAAAATAAATAGTATTTGTTTATTTCTTTATAATTCATATTAATTTAGGAATTAATTTTCGAAAAAAAAATGAGACAATCCGGGACAAAAGATATAATTTTGGAGTTTGGGGTCCCAGCCAACGAGGCCAGAATTATTTGTGCAACAGATTACTGCAACGCTTTTTTTTCTGCGTTAAGTATCTTTTTGCCTCTTCCATCAGTAATTTGCAAACATCTTTTCAGATAAATGCAAAAAAGTTTGTATAATATCTAGGGGCAATGAAGAGTAAATATATTTGTAAATTACTGGTGGTAGCTAGAAAAACATACTCAACAGGGCTGAAAAATTGTTACAGAAATCCGTTGCACGGGTCATGGAAGAAAAGATCCGTGAAACCACAGAAATTATAATATTTCAATTATCATGTAAAAATGTCTAGAACGAAGATTTTTATTTCTCCGTTTTTTAGTATTTTTACCCCTAAGTTTATCTTTAGATTCGTGTTCAGTGGTAAAAAGAATTCTCACACCCAACACAGACCACTTTTTTATTTTGTGATAACTACTTTTTTATTTTAGATGATTTTAATTACCATCTAAAAAAAAGTCTAGAAGATTTTGTCGTTTGTAATCTTTCTCGTTTTTTTAATATTTATTTGCTTATGTTGCAGCAATGTGCCCGAAAGACTATCTTCACTTGATCATATTAGAAGCTTATGTTCTTAAGTGAAAATCTAGTATCATACTACTTGATAGCGAGCTTGCGAGCTTACAGTTGAACATACACTTGAGTCGTCTGTGACCACTGTGAAAATACGCCTGGTTGCGCCTTCATTCAGTTGCACGTGTATACAGTAACGTCTGTGGCCGGCTTTACGCGCTGCTTTTCATTGATAAATAGCATAAACAAAGACTACTTTTGGGTTTAAAATTAGTCTGTGATTAAGATTTCGATTGAAATTATTAATTTAAATAAATAAGTACTGATGTGATATATAATTAATATAATATATATAATCAAATGGTAAGTTTTTTTATATTATATATTTTTTATTTTATTTATTGGCATTGCTGCAAAACCTAGAAACAATCTAAAACTAAAACAAGAAATTATTTTTGAATTTATGCAATATCACATATAAAACATGAAATGAAATATTATGAAATATTTATTTAGTTCCATCTATCACGACAAATATTTGAAAATTTTGACTGAAATTAATTTGTAATTTTTTTTTAAATATGTCAAACAACTAAAACACAAACATTTAATATGAACGAAACATAAATACAATTTTGTAGTTATTAATTTATCAACTATCAAACCTAGACAATATTAGAATATAATTTATTCATACCATACTCTTCTTTTATCTATGATTCATACTATTAACTATAATTAAAAACAAACAGTTTTAAATTCTAATTTTACATTTGAAATTAGCGCCATAATGGCGCCATATCAATTTATTAGCTACGAAGTTGGCAACATTATTTGTGAATGTCAAAACGTTACGCGCTCCTTTCAGTTTTAATATTTAGTCTGTGATTTATTTTTGGAGTGAAATTATTAATTTAAATAAATAAGTGGTGATAGTTTAAGTGTAATTAAGTGTTTATAGTTAAAAGAAAAGTGTTGTAAGTGTTGATGTGTTATATAATATATAATCAATTGGTAAGTTTTTTTGTATAATTGTTTATGCTCAGAGCATGCTGTAAAATGTACAAACTAAAGTGGAGAATGTAATTCATTTCTTTATCTGTGATGTAAATCTTGCACAATTCCACATATGTCACATAAAACAAGACAGGGTTTGTTGTAAAGATATCATATTGGGAACATGTCTTACTTGGGTTAAGATTAATAATTTATCTATTTATTTATTTATTTATTCAACGCTCAAGGCAATAATACAATATAATTACATTTTTAAGTGTACAAATTAAAAACTAAAAATAATATGGGAGAAAATTAGAGTATTAATAGATATCTTTGTATATATACATAGCACCTAATATAAACTATATATATATAACACTAAATAAGAACTAATAATATTGGCTTATGCAGCCTTACGTTTACAGAAATTATTATTATTACCTATTATTCGATTAAGCAAATCTCATGGCAAATGACAAGTTGCTAATAGCACTTGATTGCAGATATTGTGCCATACACATTATAGTTAAAATATTTTTAATTCGATAAACCATGCAACCCAGAATTGAGACAAAGTTCTTTGTCTGTGTCGAAAGTATAATATTATATATTCTAGATGACCCGACAGACCTTGTCCTGTATCCATGTCTACAATTTAAAAGTTCCAAATTTTTTAATATCCTATCCTATACTTTTCAATATCCTATTTGATGTTCTGCTTTTGTGATTCATTTATGGTCTTAGCATAAGCAGTATAAGAAATTCAGAAAAAAATAATATAGTATCTGCGGTAAAAGAACAATATCACACTTGATTTTACCGCACAACATAATTGCTTAAATAATTTAGTCTATAATTTTCATAATCTCGTACAATATATTAGTTGCTTTTTGGCAATTTTAATTTCTAAAGTACATTTTTCTTACTAATAATTTAATAAACATTATTACCAATTATTACTTAAGTTCAAATCTTGGATGAATTAATTTGTAATATCTAATTCATATGTGTACTATTCAATCTAAGATCGACTCGCTAAATATTCCATATCCAATGCCAAACAAATGAATTTTTGACACATAAAACAAAATTCTAAATTATTTTTTTTAATAAGTACAAATGTTTTTTTGTATCGTTAAATAATTTAGTAAAGTAAACCAAGATGGGACATGCATGAGTTTAAATAAATAATGCATATGCAATTTTGGACTTACTGCATTATTTATTAAACTGAATTATATAATTTTATATGCCAAATATTTACTGTTGACTGTATCTTGTATTATTTTAATTTCTGTCACATTTACACACAGCTACTTTTCGGCAATAATACTGTAGACATTACATTATCCTTGTATATTAAATTCTAATATTATCTAGGCTCATCATTTCATCTAAATTCAAATTTCAAGTAAATTGACATTTCTAGCAGTTCAAATGTTTTCAATGTCAAACAATAAGTGTTTTTTTTTATTTTTGCCATTTATTGCTACAATATTACCATAGTTTTATCAATCATTGAATCTTAAAAATTTCCTTTGACAAACTCTAAAAAGAATTATCAATATCCGAATAACCGTTTAGGAAAAGTATCAAATCATACACCCGTACAGAAGAATTTTATATATAAGATAATACAAAATGAACTGATTAAATTTATAACAAAATTATATACAAAACTAGCTGTAAATATTGGAGTGCTGGAATTTATGTTACTCACAATCAAAGCTGGGGACATTTCTGAAATTATTTTGTGATTAAATAAGTTGTGCTCGAATTCACTATATAAAACCTTATTTAAACTACAAATTAGTTTCATACTATTATTACTTCTTTTATCAAATTAATATTCTTACAAGTTACAAGAGTTATAATATAATAATGGAGGCCTAATTACCATTTCCTTTATCAACATAATACTTTCAGTCAGAACTTCATACCAGAGGTGTCTGGTATTAGAGATTATAAAACAATTTTCATATATACTTATTGTATTATCTATTTCATTCTACATTTATAAGCCTTATATTTAAATATCTTTATATATCTTCAATCTCTTCATAATATTAAATTCTTTATAATTATTGTCATGACTGGTCATCTTGATGTGGATCAGAAGTTCATTATAAATTTATTACCATAAATTATGGAATGAACTACTCAAGTTATCGATGCTCTTGTAGCTGTATTTAAACTTCTTATTATAATTATCTTCTTCTCTAAAATAAATCAAAATAGAATTAATGATGAATAGTGAAAATAATACTAATGGATGCAACACAGCCAAAAAATATTTGAACCTTCTGTAAATATATTTTTTATTGTTACAAATGTTTTGACTAATGGTACAAAGATGATGCTATTAAAGAAATATTCATTCCAACAGCTAATGATGATGTAATTAATGTAATTCATAAATGCTCGATGAAATTAGCTAAAAATGATGTAAGTGTTATGTAGGTGTAGCTAATGTACTTCTTTAAGCCCGCAAATTTATTATTATGAAAATTTTTTGGGCGATATATATCATGGTCTTATAGAACTTACTGAAATACTATGGCCTTACAACAAGTAGTTTATTTTAAAAATTTATCAAAGTTGTAGAAAATTAGTAGTTTTTTTGACGTTTGTTAAAATTAAAATTAGACGATTTACTTGGTATAACGATAAAGTACTTGGTCTTAATGAACATACTAAACCATTAAAATTTGCTTTTAGTAAATACTCCGGGTTGTCGTGTTCATTCGTTTTCAATTCAGAAATAGAACAAATAAAAGATCAACAAAAACAAGAAATTATAGTAGAAAAGAAGAGCATAGCAAACTATTTAAATAAACACTTTGCAGAAATAGAAGAAAGATTACAGAAAAATATAAAAAAGAATGAAAATACTGAAAAAAACACAACGTCTACTACACATAAAACACTACTGTATCCATCAATGTATCCAACATGTGAAGAAGAAATAAAAAAAATTATAGAAAACATCAGATATTATAACTCCAATACTTACTAAAATTATTAATAAATGCATCGATAAGGGTACTTTCCCAGAATGTTTAAAAACAGCTACAATTAAACCAATTTTCAAAACAGGAGATAAACTGGACCCAAACAATTATAGACCTATCACTGTAACCAACGTCTTATCAAAAGTATATGAAAAAGTCATCAAGAAGAGAATATTACGATTTTTGATAGAAAATGATTCAATAGATAAATACCAATATGGCTTTTTACCAAAATCAAGTACTCAATCCGCCTTAATAGATGCCACTAACTTAATAAATGAACACCTAGAAAACAATAGACACACAATTGCAATATTTATACACTTAAAAAAAGCCTTCGACACTGTAGATCACCAAATTCTTTTTCAGCAACTTAGAAATATGAGACTTGAGGGTACGATGCACAACATAATTCAAGACTTCTTATCTGAAGGAGAAGTAAGGACCAAAATAGGAAAATGCTTCAGCTATAAAAAATGGTCAAATGCGGAGTACCACAGGGAACAGTCCTAGGACCACTATTATACCTAATTTATATTAACAACCTAAAGGACAAAAATTTAGAAGGTAGATACATAGTGTACGCAGATGACACCATGATTATATACGCTGATAAAGATTTGGAGAAACTAGAAAACAAAATCAATGATGACTTAAAGAAATATACAACATGGCTGACAGAAAATAAACTCACTATAAATACAGAAAAAACTAATTATATATTTTTCCGACGTAACAAAATTAAAAAAATAGGCAATATAAAAATATTAATCAACGATACTGAAATAAAAGAAATAGAAAAAACTAAATATTTGGGTATGATTATAAACCAGAAACTAGAATGGAGTGACCAAATTGAAAAAATCAAACAAAAAATTGCAGCATTTTCTGGAGCCATAAGAAGAATACGACATCTTGGAATTAAGAACAAGGAACTAATATTAAAATCTCATATAATCCCGATTATGACGTACGGCATCACGATTTGGAGTCAAACTACAAATAAAAATATAAAATACTACAAAGAATGATGAATAAAGCAATAAAATCAACTTACAATTATCCCTACCTCTACCCGACAAAAGAACTTCTACAAAAGACTAAGAACATACCACTACACAAAACAATAGAAATAGAAAAATGTATACTAATATTCAAAATAAAAAATAACAAAATCAAAACTTGCACCACAATAGAGACAAACCAAGATATACACGACCATCAAACGAGACAAAACCGAAACTTTCACATGAAACATACTAAATCGAGTAAAGGACTTGCTAGTCCTCTGAGAAGTGCAAGCAGCCTTTACAATAAACTACCGGACGAACTAAAGACAATGACAGACCTAAACAGTTTCAAAATTAAATTGAAAAATTACATAAGAGACAAATGAAACAAATGAGTTAAAATCCCTATTTTAAATACTATATTACTTCTGATTTGTAAAAATATTAATTACAATTAAGTATAAGTATGTATGTATGTACGCAAGCGTTCTGTGTGTGTATATATGGGTGTATAATAGTAATAAGTAAAAATATATGTCTTAATGTTTAAGTCTGTTACATAAAATTTAGATTTTATTTTTGTTATAATTGCTGTGATCTCTCATACCAGAACAATTGTCTGACTGAGATACAGTATGTATGAATTATATCAAATAAATAAATAAATAAAAAAAAAAAAAAAACCTTTAACAAACAGACATTTAAGACAAAATTTTAATGTACTTACTTACTTTAATACACTTATATACTTCAAATAAATAATTTTAAATTTGCAATTCAGTTTATATAATTCTTATAAATATTGGACAATGTCCTTCATGTTTAATTCGATTGATTGAGTTTTACTTACTTTTTGAGTTTTATTTACTTTTCTGTAAACATATATAAGTTGTAGTATTCATTACATTTAATATATCTCGAATATTTCATTACAGTACAGGAAGTTCCAGCCTTAAGATGCAATGCCATACACCACTAGTTCCTGTACAAAATAGTATCATTATTTTCCATCTCCTCTCTCCTTCGAATGTAATTTCTTGTGTCTCGTTAAAAGAATAGAATAACTGAACGCTTGTTGACATATATCACACTTATGTGGGAGTTGTTCCCCGGTATGAGCAGCCATGTGTATTCTCAAATAACCGGCTTGCGAGTAAACTTTATTGCACACTTCACACTTATAAGGATTAGTAGCATTGGTACGCGTTGGTTTTGCATTATGAGAAGTCATATGTGCTTTTAGCAAACACGGTTTCCTAAAAGCCTTGTCACAGATACCACAAACAAAAGGCTTATCGTTGTTATGTGTGAGCACATGTTGATTCAAATTACTTTTACTAATGAATTTTTTCTCACATATTTCACATTTATGAGGCCGGGCCCCTTTGTGTGAAAATAGATGCTGGTCTAAATTACGTTTGTAAAAGAATGATCGGTTACATATTTCGCAAGTGTGTGCTCGTACTCTTGCAGGAGCACCCAGGTGTTTTGGTAAGGTTCTCGTATTGGTGAAGCCTTTGCTGCAGATTTTGCGAACAAAGGGACGTTCACCGGTGTGGCTTAGCTTGTGTTTTCGTAAAGCTGCTAGGTGTTTGTAGGATTTATTACATTCTGTGCAATTGAAGAGTCTGTCTGAGCTGTGGACTGTCATGTGTTCTTTTACGTGATAAGCTCTGGAAAAGGCTTTTTTGCAAATTGTGCATTTGTGAGGTCTTTCTTCAGAGACTTGTTCAGTGGTTTTATTATCTTCATGTGACTCTATGATTTCAATATCATCGAATTCTTGTTTTATTGTTTTTTGGTTACTTTCTGTGGTATCACCCATTTCGATTGATTCTGTTTTGATTAGTTGATGGTTTATTGCTTCGGACATTCTTGAAACTCAATTATCTACAAATATTAATTAACACTAATAATTAAAGAAGAAATTTGCAAAAAAATTATAACATATTACTTATTTATTTTACAAAACACAGATAATAAAATAGCATAAAACTTTGACGTTTCAACTGTCAAACATGGCGGACTCTAAAGGTCAACAATAAAGTTTATTATTAACCATAGATAAATAAGTATAAATAGATCGCCATGTCTGGCGATTTGGCATTACTTCAATTTTGATTTATCCAGCGATCTAAAGATGGCAGCACATGTACATAATTTAAATTAACCACTGGTATTACTTCTAGATATTGTTTGCAATACCAAAACTGGTGGTGCATGGCATCGTGCTTTAAGGGCATGCAAAACACACACACACATCCATTTCTTCTGAGGTGTGCCAAAATGTTCAGAAATCTTTAAAACATGAAGATATGCAAAAATTTTCATTTTTGATTTTTGGCCTATTACTATAACTACCCTACGGGAATATTTGATTGTTGTACGGGAAGTTCCAGCAATTTGCCTTAAGGCACGATGCCATACACCACTAGTTTTGTGTTCATATCATTTACAACAATGAAATTATAAAAAATCTTATTGTAGAGTTTAATTAAATTAACAGAATTTACATAAAATATGTTCTGAAAAAAATGTCCCATGAAACTAACATCTGCAAAACAACAAATGCAAACTAGTGCATGGCATCGTGCATTAAGCAAATTGCTAGAACTTACCGTACCGTAATTTAAAATTTTTTAATGCTCTAAAAATTTTTGAAAAATTAAAATATCTGATAATTTTATGTGCATATATCTAAAGATCATATTTGGCCGCCAAATGGCATTTTTTTAACTTTTTTTTTTTGATTTTCGTAACCGCTAGACCTGTCTTCCCAAGAATGCAACAAATTTGTTATAACAAATAAAATATATTTTATCAATACGAATAGTGTTTTTTTGATTTATTCAAATCGGACGCTCAAAATTGCCATTTATCTTACTTTGTACCCCATATCTTTGTAACGACTGACCTGCCTTCGCCAAAAACTAATCAGCACGCCTCCCCATCAATCGAATCGAATGTTTTTTGAATCAATTAAATCGCATGATCCATGCTCTCGAAATCGTGGACTCAAAACGCCTTAACCGATTTCAAAAAATTAAAAACCAATCTATGTATTTTAATGTGTATTATCTTTTCTCAGCTTTGTGCAGCGATTGGCAGAGCCGTTTCTTTGTAATTCGGGGAAAAGTATTAAACTTTTCGCCCACATTTAGGCTCATGCTTATTTATCTATGGGCTCATACTACCGAATCGTTTTAAAAAATTAAAAACTGTTCGAAAGATAATAGTTGGAAATGATACTGATTAATTTTAGATGAAAATCTACCAAGCCGTTATCTTGTAATTAACTGTTGAAAAAAAAATTATGGCGATTTTTATAGAACTTTTTTTGGCGATATATATCATGGTCTTATAGAACTTACTGAAATATAACGGCCTTACGACAGTAGTTTAACTTAAAAAATTCATCAAAGTTTGAGAAAATGAGTAGTATTTTTGGCGTTTGTTAAAATAAAATTAGACGATTTACTTGGTATAACGATAGAGTACTTGGTCTTAATGAGCATACTAAACCATTAAAGTCCAACGGAAACTGGTTGAATTATAAAAAATATTGGTTATTGATTTTCGTTTGTTTTCAATTATATGTAATAATTCCACTCGAAATACTTTTAATCACTCATAAATTTAATTATTTTTTTATTGATCTTGATTATTATTTACATATTTCGGGAAGTTCATGTAACTTGCCTCAAGGCAAAATACCAATATCAAGCAGTTAATTTATCAAATATCAACCCTAGACAATATTATAATATCATTTATTCATACTAGTAACCAGGGCCGGTCCTGGGGTCCTCAGCGCCCGTATGCAAGATTTGTTCTGGCGCCCCCCCCCCTAATTATTTTAACTATTTTAACAGATTTTCATTAAAATTCTATAAACGTTAACGTCAATTTTTTTAATTAATTTTGAATCATTCTGGATTTAGTACACAAAAAATTAGATATAATCTAAAAGCGTAAAAATACATTGATTTTAAACTTATTTAGAAAATCGAGCCGATATGCGGGTTGATTATAATCAAATATTTTTAAATTCTCAATTATTTCTAACGTATGTGTAATATTAATATTTGGGTTTTGAAACATTTAACTTACTTATTGTTGCGATTTATTCTATAGAACAAATCACGTCAAAAGAGCAAAAAAACTAGTCTTTAATTTTTAAACATAACACTCGTATTTCATGTTTTAAATTAAATTTTATTTTAATTTATTTTTTTATTATTTACAATATCCAAAATTGCATCGTAAACTTTCTTCTTATTGGTATCGTAAGGGCCGAGTTGTATTCAGCTTTACTTTTCCATCAGATTCAGAGTATCAGATTGTTGTTTTAAAATTAAACTTTTAACGTATTTTTAAATTACTGTCCTAAGATTAGTAAAAGATGCAAAGATATTACATATTCCCTTAACTATACTGAAACGAACAAATTATATTTGTATCCGTATTATTGCTGCATAGTTAATAATTAAATTATGTATAAAAAAGCTTAAAGATTTTTGTTTCTAACAATAAGTACATTTTGCTTCCATTTTTCATATTTGCTCCATAAACCTAACCACTCATGTCTTCAACGTTCAAAGTTCATCCGATGTGAAACATTCGCAACAAAAATAGAAGTTACAATTCAAATTTTTGCAATAAACAAGCCATTTTCTAAGCACTGACTCCCCATTGTCCATTTTCTCTATTATAATTAGTATATACTTCTTTAACAAGTTCCATTTCAACTAAATCAGCTCGCCATTTTTCACCAATAACGCCCAATAATTAATTTAAACTTTCGTAGGTTGTTTCGTAGGGATTGAACACTAAATAATTTCTTTTTCGATTCCACGTTAACTTCAAACGAAGAAAAAAAAAGTACATTAAACAATAAGGAGAACAATAATTTACAAATTTTCAGAGTTATTATGATTTGGTTAATTGTTTCTATTGATATCTGATTGCAAACTGAATATGCTTTTTGTGTCTCATAGTTAAGTTGGATTGTTTATTATAATCTATTAAGTATTCTAGATTTTATATTTAAAAAAAATATATAAATAATATATTATAAATTTCATTTCCAAAATCGTTTTGGCGCCCTCTAAGGCGTGCGCCCGCATTTTTTGCATGCATTGCATTCAAGGTAGGACCGGCCCTGCTAGTAACTATAATTAAAAACAAACAGTTTTAAATTCTAATTTTACATCTGAAATTAGCGCCATATTAATTTATTAGCTACGAAGTTGGCAACATTATTTGTGAATGTCAAAACGTTACGCGCTCCTTTCAGTTTTAATATTTAGTCTGATTTATTTTTGGAGTGAAATTATTAATTTAAATAAATAAGTGGTGATAGTTTAAGTGTAATTAAGTGTTTATAGTTAAAAGAAAAGTGTTGCAAGTGTTGATGTGTTATATAATATATTATCAATTGGTAAGTTTTTTGTATAATTATTTATACTCATTGCATGCTGTAAAATGTACAAACTAAAATGGAGAATGTAAATCATTCCTTTATCTATGATGTAAATATTGCACAATTTCACATATGTCACATAAAACAAGACAGGGTTTGTTATAAAGATATAGCATATTGGGCATATTGGACATGTGTCTTACTTGGGTTAAGATTAATAATTTATCTATTATTTATTTATTTATTTATTGAACGCCCAAGGCAATAATACAATATAATTTTTTATTTTTAGTTAATATTTATTTATTTGATATAATTCGTACATACTGTATCTCAGTCAGACAATTGTTCTGGTATGAGAAATCAAAGCAATTATAACAAAAATAAATCTAAATTTTATGTAACAGACTTAAACATTAAGACATCTATATATTTTTACTTATCACTATTATATACATAGAACGCTTACGTATTAATTAATTGTAATTAATATTTTAACAGAACAGAAGAAATATAGTATTTAAAATAAGGAATTTTATCTCATTTATTTCATTTATCTCTTATGCAATTTTTCAATTTTATTTTGAAATTGTTGAGGTCCATCATTGTATTTAGTTCGTTA
Source organism: Ctenocephalides felis (assembly GCF_003426905.1). Classification (NCBI taxonomy): domain Eukaryota; kingdom Metazoa; phylum Arthropoda; class Insecta; order Siphonaptera; family Pulicidae; genus Ctenocephalides; species Ctenocephalides felis. The sequence goes on from NW_020536999.1 coordinate 87,803,757, forward strand.
ATTACATTTTAAAGTATACAAATTAAAAACTTAAGATAATATGTGAAAAAATTACTGTATTAATAGATATCTTTGTATATATACATAGCACTTAATATAAACTATAAATATATGACACTAAATAAGAACTAATAATATTGGCTTATGCAGGCTTACGTTTACAGAATTTATTATTATTATTATTAGATAAAGAAAATCTCATGACAAATGATAAGTTGCTAATAGCACATGATTGAAGACATTTACACCAATCAAATTATAGTTAACATAATTTTAATTCGATAAATATGGAACCCAGAATTGAGACAAAGTATTTTTTATATTTGTTTGTGTCGGAAGTATAAAATTATATACATACTAGATGACCCGACAGACGTTGACCTGTACCCACGTACACAATTCAAAAGTTCCAAATTTTTTAATATCCTAACCTACACTTTTTAATATCCTATTTAATGTCCTGCCTTTGTGATTCATTTATGGTCTGAGCATAAGCGGTATAAGAAATCCAGAAAAAAATAATATAGTATCTGTGGTAAAAGAACAATATCACACTTGATTTTACCACACAACATAATTGCTTCAATAATTTAGTCTATAATTTTCTGATAATCTTGTATGATATATTAGTTGCTTTTTTGGCAATTTTAATTTCTAAAGTACATTTTTTTTTCAATACTAATAATTCAATAAACATCATTACTTAAGATCAAATCTTAGGTGAATTAATTTGTAATATCTAATTCATATGTGCACTATTCAATCTAAGATCGACTCGCTAAATATTCCATATCCAATGCCAAACAAATGAATTTTTGACACATGAAACAAAATTGTAAATCATTTTTTTAATAAGTACAAATGTTTTTTTGTATCGTTAAATAATTTAGTAGAGTAAACCAAGATAGAACATGCATAAGTTTAAAAAAATAATGCATATGCAATTTTGGACTAACGCAGTAAGTCCAAAATTGCATATGCATTATTTTTATTAAACTGAATTATTATTTTATTAAACTGAATTATATAATTTCATCTGCCAAATATTTACTGTTGACAGTATCTTATATTATTTTAATTTCTGTCACATTTACACACAGCTACTTTTCGGCAATAATACTGTAGACATTACATTTTCCTTGTATATTACATTCTAATATTATCTAGGCTCATCATTTCATCTAAATTCAAATTTCAAGTGAATTGACATTTCTAGCAGATGACAGTTCAAATGTTTTCAATGTCAAACGATGATAAGTGTTTTTTTTTTGTAATTTTTGCCATTTGTTTCTACAATATAACTATAGTTTTATCGTTCATTAAATCTTAAAAATTTCCTTTGACAAACTCTAAAAAGAATTATCAAAATCAGAATAACCGTTTAGGAAAAGTATCAAATCATACACCCGTACAGAAGAATTTTATATATAAGATAATACAAAATGAACTGATTCAATTTATAACAAAATTATATACAAAACTAGCTTTGAATATTGAAGTGCTGAGATTTATGTTACTCACAATCGAAGCTGGGGACAATTCTGCAATTATTTTGTGATTAAATAAGTTATACGCATCGTATTATCTATTTCATTCTACATTTATAAGCCTTATATCTTAATATAATTTTTTATCTTCAATCTCTTCATAATATTAAATTCTTTATAATTATTGGCATGACTGGTCATCTTGATATGGATCGGAAGTTCATTATGAATTTATTACCATAAATTATGGAATGAAGTACTCAAGTTATCGATGCTCTTGTAGCTGTATTTAAACTTCTTATTATAATTATCTTCTTCTCTAAAAGAAATCAAAACAGAATTAATGATGAATAGTGAAAATAATACTAATGGCTGCAACACAGCCAAAAAATGTTTGAACCTTCTGTAAATTTATTTTCTGATACTATTAATAATATTTTTATTTTGCTAATTATTAAATGTAAAAATATTAAATGGTAAGTTAAATTATTAAATGATCAGTTATCATTTTGCTGATTATTAAATTAACCTTCTTATTACAATTATCTTCTTGACTAAAATAAATCAAAATCGAATTAATGATGAATAGTAAAAATGATACTAATTGCTGCAACACTGTCAAAAAATGTTTGAACCTTTTGTAAATATATTTTTTAATGTTACAAATGTTTTGGCTAGTGGTACAAAGATAATACTATTAAAAAATTTTTCATTCCAACAGCTAATAATGATGTAATTCACAAATGCTCGATGAAATTAGCTAAACATGATGTACGTGATATAATTAATTAACGCTTGATGAAATTAGCTAATAATGATGTAGCTAATGTAATTCTTTAATACTTGATGCAATTAGCAATAAGTAGTCATGATAAAATTTTGTTGAATAATATTTTCCCAGTTATAATTTCCCAGAATTTATCGAAGAATAGATAGTAATATATGAATATATGAAGGTCCGGGGTTAAAAAGGTCCACCACCGATGTGTCAAATACCAGTAAAGTTAAACATTGTTCAACAACAATATTTGAAAGCAAGGGAAAAAAGATGAATAACCAGATATAACCTTGATTTGAAAACGGTAATCTTTGAAATGGCGGAGATAAACGGTAATCTTAAAAAAATCCATAAAAAAAGTATTTTCTTCTGTTGGTAGTTTTTTAGCATTTTAGTTAAAAATGTAATTATTTTGCAAAATACCTTTAAAATTATAATAAGACACCTTTTTGCCACCTGCCCGTTTCAAGTTACCCCGCCTATAGGGTAAAAAGGTCTAAATAACACATTTTTGAAAGACATAAAAAAGCACACTTCTACAATGATGAAGTAGAAGGCAATTTACTGAACGTAGTCAGATAATTGTTCGTTTGATATGTGTTATTTGTTGTGATATAATTGTTATGGTTTTCACAATATAGTTTATATTTGCTCAAAGTCAAATTGGACCTTTGTGCCTCGCCTTGCTCTACATATATACTTTATATTAAATTTACTTTTTTTCACCGAATGTTACTTGAAACTTTTCAAAAAGCAGGTCAAAGAAGAAATACTTAATTCATTTTCTATCTCTCCTCGTAAAAGTTTGAAATTTGTATAGGCTTAGTAGAATTATTTACAATTATACACAAAATGCAGAATCCAAAAAGAAACTGAAAAACTTGAAACGTAATCAATAAGTCGAAAGACCAAAAAAGGCTTGGATGGATTATACTGTTTTCTATAAAAAAGGTATAAATCTTCCAGTTTGATTGTATTGACAAAATATAGACAAACTAATGGGGTTTATTGTTTTTATAATACTTCATTGTATATAGCATTCAAACAACACATCCTTATACACTTAAAGTATTAATATTTTTGATTCTCTAGAAATTGTTTAGAATATACCTTACTTAGCAAAACAACGTTTGCCGGGTCAGCTAGTATGTAATAAATCGACACGGAATACTTTTAATCACTCATAAATTAATTTATTTTTTATTGATTAAGTCGATTATTTACACATATCGGGAAGTTCATGTAACTTGCCTCAGGGCAAAATGCCAGTACCAACTAGTTTATTTTGGGGATTTAATGTGATTTATTCTATTGAACAAATCATAGAAAGCAAAAAAAATCTAGACTCTCTTTATCAAGCTTTTTTAATTAAAATTTTAATCTAATTTAATTTTTCATTATTTAAAATATCTAAAATTGCATCGAAAACTTCTCATAATTTATGTTATAAGAGCCAAATTGTATGTATTTATCTTTACTTTCCCATCGTGTATCAGATTGATGTTTTAAAGTTTAAAAATATTAAATTTAATTATATATTTTTTGAATGATATTGAAAAAACTATATTATAAATTTTATATCTGAATCCCGTTTTGGCGCCCCCTAAGGCGTGCGCCCGCATTTTTTGCATGCATCGCAATCAAAGTAGGACCGACCCTGAATGTAATTAATAAACATATTTTTAACTTCCCGAAGGAGAAGTTTATGTTTTCATAAAAAAAATCCGATTAGCTAATTTTATGTTTTCTCGACGTTTCAAGCCATTCTGAATCGAATGAGACCAAATTTGGAAAAAGTATGTGTGTGTGTGTGCGTGTGCACCAACAGATTTTTTGCCGTAAATCGCCGTTTTCTCACAAACGGCTGGACCGATTTCAAAAATTCAAAATCCATTCGATGTATCTCGATGAGGACTATCGTTTGTTAGTTTTGTGCGACGATCGATTTTGGAAATTCAAAAACAGTTCGAAAGATATTGGTTGGGAATCGTGCTGATTAGTTTTTGGTAGAGATCGGCCGGGCCGTTTTCTTGTAATAAAGTTTTTTAAAAAAAAAACGACGATTTTTATGATTATTTTTTTGACGGTAGATACCAAAGTCTTCTAGATCATACTAAAATATTATGGCCCTACGACAACTGGTTCAGCTTTAAAAATTCGTCAAAGTTTGCTTTTAAAAATTCGTCAAAAATTGGTATCGTTTTTTTGGCATTTGTAAAAATTAGACTTTTGATCGACGTTTTCTCAAAAACGCATGAACCGATTTTAGACATTTAAAAGCCATTTGATGTATTTCGGTGAGGACTATCGTTTGTAAGTTTTGTGCGACGATCTGCCAAGCCGTTTCTTTGCAATTTGAAAAAAAGTGTTAAACTTTTCGTCCACATTTAAGCTCATCCTACCGAACCGATTTTAAAAAATCAAAAACTGTTCGAAAGATATTAGTTGGGAATGGTACTGATTAATTTTAGGTGAAAATCTACCGAGCCGTTTTCTTATAGTTAACTGTTGAAAAAAAAATTTAAGCCGATTTTCATGGAACTTTTTTTGGCGATATACATCATGGTCTTATAGAACTTACTGTAATATTACGGCCTTACGACAAGTAGTTTAATTTTAAAAATTCGTCAAACTTTGCTAAAATTATTGTCGTTTTTTTAAAAGTATGATTGATATTATTTACACATTTTTTTTTTTAAAAGTCGATTATTTACACATATCGGGAAGTTCATGTAACTTACCAACAAAATACCAAGCCAACTAGTTTTAATATGGATATTAAACTTAATCAAATACTACTACTACTCATCCTAAACAAAGTTTTTCTTTTTTTTTTTTCTATTTTCATTCTGCAATCTATAAAAATAATTATATTTAGCAGAGAATGCTGACAAGTTGTTTACAATTGGTTGTTTACAAATTAGTATATTTATAGCGCCCAGTGGCGTATCTACTATAGTTAATATAAAAAAAATTAAAAAAAAACTAAAGACAAATATGGAGAAAAAAATATATAAAAAGTTCAGCCATAATTCTTTTGAGCATTAATGTCTATTAACTTTCAGACTTTAAAGACAAAATTTTAATATACTTAGTTACTTTAATACACTTATATACTTCAAATAAATAATTTTAAATTTGCAATTCAGTTTATATAATTCTTATAAATATTAGACAATGTCCTTCATGTTTAATTCGATTGATTGAGTTTTACTTACTTTTTGAGTTTTATTTACTTTTCTGTAAACATATATAAGTGGCAGTATTTATTACATTTAATATATCTCAAATATTTCATTACAGTACAGGAAGTTCCAGCCTTAAGATACAATGCCATACACCACTAGTTCCTGTACAAAATAGTATCATTATTTTCCATCTCCTCTCTCCTTCAAATGTAATTTCTTGTGTCTCGTTAAAAGAATAGAATAACTGAATGCTTGCTGACATATATCACACTTATGTGGGCGTTGTTCCCCGGTATGAGTAGCCATGTGTATTCTCAAATAACCGGCTTGCGAGTAAACTTGATTGCACACTTCACACTTATAAGGATTAGTTTGCATTGGTTTTGCATTATGAGAAGTCATATGTGCTTTTAGCAACCACGGTTTCCTAAAAGCTTTGTCACAGATTTCACAAACAAAAGGCTTATCATTGTTATGTGTGAGCACATGTTGATTCAAATTACTTTTACTAATAAATTTTTTCTCGCATATTTCACATTTATGAGGCCGGGCCCCTTTGTGTGAAAATAGATGCTGGTCTAAATTACCTTTGCTGAAGAATGATCGGTTACATATTTCGCAAGTGTGTGCTCGTACTCTTGCAGGAGCACTCAGGTGTTTTGGTAAGGTTCTCGTATTGGTGAAGCCTTTGTTGCAGATTTTGCGAACAGAGGGACGTTCACCGGTGTGGCTTAGCTTGTGTTTTCGTAAAGCTGCTTGGAATTTGTAGGATTTATTACATTCTGTGCAATTGAAGAGTCTGTCTGAACTGTGGACTGCCATGTGTTCTTTTAGGTGAAAAGCTCTGGAAAAGGCTTTGTTGCAAATTGTGCATTTGTGAGGTCTTTCTTCAGAGACTTGTTCAGTGGTTTTATTATCTTCATGTGACTCTATGATTTCAATATCATCGAATTCTTGTTTTATTGTTGTTTGGTTACTTTCTGTGGTATCGCCCATTTCGACTGATTCTGTTTTGATTAGTTGATAGTTTTTTGCTTCGAACATTCTTGAAATTCAATTATCTACAAATATTAAGTACTGATAATTGAAGAAGAAATTTGCAAAAATTTATAACATATTACTTATTTATTTTACAAAACACAGATAATAAAATAGCATAAAACTTTGACGTTTCTGTCAAATATGGCGGACTCTAAAGGTCAACAATGAAGTTTATTATTAGCCATAGAGAAATATATATATAAATAGATCGCCATGTCTGGCGATTTAGCATTACATCCATTTTGATTTATCCAGCGATCTAAAGGTGGCAGCATATGTACATAATTTAAATTAACTTTTGGTATTACTTCTAGATATTGTTTTTAATGGTGCATGGCATCGTGCCTTAAGGAAAATTGCTGGTACTTCCCGTACCACAATCAAATATTCCCGTACGGTAGTTATAGTAATAGGCCGAAAATCAAAAATGAAAATTTTTGCATATCTTCACGTTTTGAAGGTTTCTGAACATTTTGGCATACCTCAGAAGAAATGGATGTGTGTGTGTGTTTTGTATGTCCACATTTTTTTGTTCGTTTACGTTTCGTTTCGGGAGGGGTGGGTAATTTTGAATATAACCATGTATCACCAATGGGGAGGGGATTCTAAAATCCTTAAAAATTCGCTCACGTGATTAATGGACACCCCCTAAATGTGCAAAAGTGGCAGTTTTTGAAAGAAGAATTCAAAGAACTTTCTGCTTGTTTTAACAAATTAATTGCTTTTGAAAAAAAAAATTTGTTTAATTTTTTTTTTTCAAAAAGAAATTATTTCTGAATATCAAAAATAATTCCGATTTTAATTTTAATTCTGACTGAAGTTCCAATATATTTTAAACAAATAATTTCAACTTTGCAATTCAGTTTATATATTTCTTATAAATTTTAGACAATGTAACAATATTTATAATAATCTATTTGATAACATTTACTATTCCTCGAACATTTCGTTACGGTATGGGAAGTTCCAGCAATGCCATACACCACTAGTTTTGTGTTAATATCATTTACAACAATGAAATTATAAAAAATCTTAATATAGAGTTTAATTAAATTAACAGAATTTACTTAAAATATGTTCTGAAAAAAATGTCCCATGAAACTAACTTCTGCAAAACAACAAATGCTTTTTTTTGATTTTCGAAACCGCTAGACCTGTCTTCCCAAAAATGCAACAAATTTTTTATTTTATCAATACAAATAATGTTTTTTGAATTATTCAAATGGGACGCTCCGTTCTCTCAAAATTGCCATTTATGTTACTTTTTGCCCCGTATCTTCTAAGCGACTGGACCTGCCTTTGCCAAAAACTAATCCGCATCAATACAAATCGAATGCTTCCTGAATTATTCAAATCGGACAATCCGTTCACTCAAAATTGCCATTTATCTTACTTTTTACCCCATATTTTTGTAACGACTAACTTGCCTGTGCCAAAAACTAATCAGCACGTCTCCCCTTCAATATGAATCGAATGTTTTTTGAGTCAATTAAATAAGAGAAGAGAACATACAGGAGACTGAAAGCTGAAGCGCAGGATCAAAAAGCATGGAAGCAGAGGTTTGGAAAAAAAATGTACATAAAAAGTGTGTAAAAAGGAGAGGGGGGAAATAGTGGTAATGGAAATTATAAACAACGAAGGGTAAGGGAATCATTTATTTCTGGTAGCTCCCACATCATGAATCTGCCTTCGGGCAGACTACAATATGATCCAATGATCCATGAAAATGTATTTATTCTTTCTAGTAGTAAATACAAATATAAAAAAACATTATATTTTGCATTGACATATTCCATTTTCACATCTTAAAGACTATTTCCTCAGTTGCTACATTACAAATATATATTTTGGTTCTTTTACAACAAATACTAATATTTTGCATAGACATCTTCATTTTCATCTCTTAAAGACTTCGTCTTCTGTTTTTTAACTCGTGATCTTATATGATTCATCACATGTTCTTTAAAAGCCCGAGACTGTGTAAATTCTTCATCGCAGATCTCACATTGAAACGGATCCATCCCATTATGCTTCACCATGTGCTTTTTTAACAAGATCGGCCGATTAAAACCTTTTTTACATATATCACATTTATGAGGTCGTTCTTTCGTATGGGCTATCAGGTGTTGTTTTAAATAAGCAGTTTGATTGAATACTTTATCACATAATTCACATTTCAATTGTTGTTTTTTAGTGTGTATAGATTTGTGAATTTTTAGATTAGTCTGTGTCTTGAATGTGCTTTTGCATGTCTCGCATTCATAGGGACGCTCGGAAGTGTGAGTTTCTTTGTGTTTGTTCAAATTTGAGGCTGTTCTGAACGACTTCTTGCATTCATCACATTCATATAAACGTTCTCCGGTGTGGATGTTCACATGTTCCCGTAAGTGACTGGATTGGATAAATGCTTTATTGCAGATGGTGCACACAAAAGGCCTTTCACCAGAATGGGTACGGAGATGTACTTTTAAGGCATCGTTGGTTTTCAGGTTTTTATAACAATACGTGCAGTTGAAAGCTTTACCTATGTTGTGGGTTGTCGAATGGTACTTTAAGCCTTTAAGTGATGTGAACACACGGTTGCAAATTGTACAGGTGTAGATTTTTTGTACTTTGTTTATTTTCAAATCATTATTGTCTGGTGTAATAAAAGTGTCTTGGACTTCCTTAGAAAGTACAATCGGTTCTGATTTGACTTCTGGCACCTTTGAGTCCATAGACATGTTTGTACTAAAACTTTGTAAATAAATAAATTAATTATCGTATGCTGCATATATAATATTTTTATAATATTAAAAACTTATAATTTACAATTTTAACATATATATTTGTTTAATTACGAACGTTTTAAATATAAATAAATCAAGTTCCAATTTTGACATTTACGTTAGTTTACTTATGTTGGCAACACCCTTGAAATGTTCAAGGTGCATCCACACCATAAAGGTGCATCCACACCTGACAAACAAACATAACGCACAAGAAAATACAAAGAAAAACTAGTGGGGTGGGTGGCATCGTGCCTTAAGGCAAATTGCTGGAACTTCCCGTACCGTAACGAAATGTTCGAGGAATATTGAATGTTTTCAAATAGATTATTATAAATATTGCAACATTGTCTAATATTCATAAGAATTATATAAACTGAATTGCAGAGTTGAAACTATTTGTTTAAAGTATATGAGAACTATAGTCAGAATTAAAAATAAAATCTGAATTATTTTCGATATACAAAAAATTAAAAAAAAAAAAAACAATTATTTTGTTAAGACAAGCAGAAAGTTCTTGGAATCAATTGAATCGGACGCTTAGTTCTCTCAAAAACTGCCATTTTTTGTACATTTAGCTCTGTATCTCCGAAATGGCTGGGCCTGCCTTTGCGAAAAACTAATAACCCCTTCTCCCAATCATTACTAATTGAATGTTTTTTAGATCATTCAAATCGGATGCTCCATTCTCTCAAAAACTCGATTTCTATTTTCTGCACTTTTTGCTCCTTATGTCCGTAACTGCTGGACCTGCCTTTGCCAAAAACTAATTAGCACATCTCCTCATCAATAGGAATCGAATGTTTTTTAAACCATTCAAATCAAACCATTCAAAATGTTCAGAAACCTTCAAAACGTCGAGAAATGTAAAAATTTTCAATTCCGATTTTCGGTCCATTACAATAACTTACCCTACGGGAAGTTAACAAACACGAACACGAAGGCATATATCATTCCAAACGAACTTGAACAAACGCCTCAAAGCAGTTAGGGCTTGAATCTTTTTTGTTCGATCATGTTCCGTGAAACGTCAGTATTATTAACTTCCCTAAGGAGAAGTTTATGTTTTCATCAAAAAATCCGATTTGCTTATTTTATTTTTTCTCCACGTTTCAAGCCATTCTGAATCTAATGAGACCAAATTTGGAAAAAGTATGTGTGTGTGTATGTGTGTGCGTGTATGTGAACAGATTTTTTGCCGTAAATCGACGTTTTCTCAAAAACGGCTGGACCGATTTAAAATATTTAAAAGCCATTCGATGTATCCCGATGAGGACTATTGTTTGTTAGTTGTGCGACGATCTGCCAAGGCGTTTCTTTATGAATCGCAGAAAAGTGAAAAATTTTTCGTCTTCGTTTTAGCCCGCAATTCTGAATCGATTATGAAAATTCAAAAACCGTTCGAAAGATATTGGTTGCGAAGCGTGCTGATTAGTTTTGGTAGAGATCGGCCGAACGTTTTCTCGTAATAAAGTTTTAAAAAAAAAAGTTTCGACGATTTTTATGATTATTTTTTTGACGGTAGATACCATTGTCTTATAGATCATACTAAAATATTACGGCCCTACGACAACTCGTTTAGCTTTAAAAATTCGTCAAAGCTTGCAAAAATTAGTATGGTCTTTTTGGTATTCGCCAAAATTAAAACTTTCATCGACGTTTGCTCAAAAACGCCTGAACCGATTTCAGAAATTTAAAAACCATTTGATGTATCCCGATGAGGATTATCGTTTCTCAGTTTTGTGCGACGATCGGCCAAGCCGTTTCTTTGTAATTTGGAAAAAAGTGTTAAACTGTTCGTCTACATTTAAGCTCATACTACCGAATCGATTTTAAGAAATCAAAAACCGTTCGAAAGATATTAGTTGGGAATGATACTAATTAGTTTTAGGTGAAAATCTACCGAGCCGTTTTCTTGTAATTAACTGTTGAAAAAAAATTGAAGCTGATTTTTATGGAACTTTTTTTGGCGATATATATCATGGCGTTATAGAACTTACTGAAATTTTGCGGCCTTACGAAAAGTATTTTAATTTAAAAAAATTATTAAAGTTTGAGAAAATGAGTCGTTTTTTTGACGTTCGTTAAAATTAAAATTAGTCGATTTACTTGGTATAACGATAAAGTATTTGGTCTTAATGAACATACTAAACAATTAAAGTCCTTCGGAAACTGGTTCAATTATAAAAATTATTGATTTTTGAAAATTTGCTTTTAGAAAGTACTCCGACGTTAAGTGTTCGTTCGTTTTCAATTATGTGTAATAAATGCACTGGGAATACCTTTAATCACTCATAAATTAATTTATTTTTATTGATTAAGTCCATTATTTACACATATCGGGAAGTTCATGTAACTTGCCTCAAGGCAAAATACCAATACCAACTGGTTTTTATTTATATCGAAAATAATTCAGATTTTATCTTTATTTCTTGATAAAGTTCTAAAGCTCACTTATACCTTAGATTTAAATAAATCATTTTAACTTTGCAATTCAGTTTATATAATTCTTATGAATATTAGACAATGCTACAGTATCTATAATAATCTATTTGAAAACATTTAATATTTCTCGAACATTCCGTTGCGGTACGGTAAGTTTCAGCAATTCGCCTTAAGGCACGTTGCCATACACCACTAGTTTTATAACAAATGTTGCTACGTCAAAAACAATAATCGACAATTACAAAGTGTATCATTACAAATCAATTATTATTTATGTTAATTAGAAAAAATTAACAATTAGATTAACAATCGCACACGATATCTCCGCCTCGCATGTTGAAAGCAATAAATGTTTCCTTTTACGATTTTGTTTACAACTAATTTCACTTTCATTGGAAGAGATAATTTATTTATGATAAAATAAATGAGTAAATTCACGTAATAATAATTAAGTAATATGAACTAGGTGTAAGTGTTATTTAGTCTCAAGAAATGTTGCATGAACTTTGCGATATAGAAGCAAGAAATCAGTATAATAATTTATGAGTAGTTCATAACTTCATAAACTTCATAAGTATCTGAAAAAATCCGATTTGCTAATTCTATGTTTTCTTGATGTTTCAAGTCATTCTGAATCGTTTGACACTGACATTTTATATGCATAAGTGTGTGTATTTTTATGAAACTCTTGAATAAAACCTCGCGTTTTATGCGATTATCAGCCGAGCATTTTCTTTACAAATTAACACAGGATGCAAATAAAAATTCAACATGAAATGTAGTTAAGTTTTTATTTTTTAGTAAAAACTGTCAAAAATCTATGTATTTGCAGTTCGATCACGTGTATCACGCATAAAACCTAACCTACAAAACACACTAACGCCAAGTAATAATTTTTCATAAGTGCAACTTTCTTATGTCTCCTTGATAACACATACATAAAATTGGTGTATGTGTAAAAACCCTGATTACAGATTAAATACATAGCTTTTTAACAGTTTTTACTACCATAATTTATACGAATAGAACCATAACATAGCATTTCCATAAGATTTCTATTTTATCGAAGAATTGGCTCATGAATATTTTAAAATTGAAGTATATCTAGCATTAATAGTTTCCAACTACATATTAAAAACAATATTTAAAAACACATCACTATTTTTTTTTAAATTAAACAATATTTAGAAATTTCTCTAAAATTATAAATAAGTAAAGTTTTTATCACGGAGCCCGTGACCTTTCCAACAAATGCAAAATCGGTTTGTGCGTTCTGAAGTTATATCATCAGGAAGGAAAACCCGACTTATTTTTATATAATAAAAATACTTGAAATTTGATTTTTTCTCATAATACAAAAATATTGTGTTTTTTTACTGTTTAAGCCTGAAATATGTTTGATTATTAAATTCTAACTGTAAACATTGAAAATCTGACTTAAAACCAACGTAACAGTTACGTAACAACGTGAAACATGTGAAACGAAACGTCAAAATAAAATTTAATATTTTTTTTTACTTACATGTTTTATTATTAGTTTTGTACTGTATATAAATAACTAGTGGTATATGGCATCATGCCTTAAGGCAAATTGCTGTAACTTCCGTACCTTAATAAAATATCCGAAGAATATTAAATGTTTTAGAATTTTAGTTTGAATTAGAATTAAAATCCGAGTTATTTTTTGATATTCAAAAAAAAATTTTTTTTGAATATTAAAAAGAAATTTTTTTTTCTCAAAAACAATTGTTTTGCCAACACAAGTAGAAAGTGTTTTGAATCATTCAAATCGGATGCTTAGTTCTTTCAAAAACTGCCATTTTTTGCACATTTTTTTGGACCACCACTTCTACCCATCATTACGAATCGAATGTTTTCTGGATCATTCAAATCCGTTCTCTTAAAAACTGACATTTTTAGCACTCTTCGCTCCATATCTCCGAAGCCGCTGGATCTGCTTTTAAACATTTTTCAAATATTTTTTTGGCACAAAATACACATTGAAAACCAATTTGTAAATGTAACAAATGAAAAATATATAAGACACATTCATAATAAAATAATTAGGCAAAGTAGAGGCGAACACGCATACATAGGTGGAACTAACCAAAATCTGAGCAAACGCCAGAAATTTGAAACATTCAATCTGCCATACTTATGCTGTATCTTAAATTGTTTTAATTTCTGGCACATCTCAGCTGCTTTTTGTCAATGATAATAAATATATTTCATTTTTCTTATTCAAAATCATGAATTTATTATACATATTTTAATACTATCTAGGCTCATAAGTAAATTGAAATTATTGGCAGATGACAGATTTCATTTGTTTTCAATGCCAAACAATGTCTCTAATATTTTTAATGTAAAACAATGATAAGCAGTTTTTTTGCAATTTTTTTTTCATTCATGTTTACAATTCAACTATATTTCTATAATCACACAGTCCTGAAAAAATCCCTTAACAAACTTCAGAAAGATTTATCAAAATCCGAATATTCGTTTAGGAGGAGTATATTTACATACATAATTTTAATATATAAGATATATATATATATATATATATATATATATATATATGTATCTATTACCTGTACCTGTTTGGTACCAGTCCGGTAAATAGAAAATAGCAACAATATAAAATAATAACAATAATTACTTGAATGTTATAAAAACAATGGACGATAGGAAAAGCACAAACAGTCTTTCGCAGATATCAGTTTTATAAACATCAATAAATATAAATATTATTAAATTAAATGATCGTGGATGTGTTATCATAATTAATATATAACAATAATAATGATAATAATGTTATAAATAATTAATTAATAATATTAAAGTGTATTGATCGACTATAGATTTTAGGACTTGAAACAGAAGTGTTTGAGTTAATATTTTATTTATTTATTTTATTATTCTATTGATACGAAGTTATCTGGATTTTTCAAAAATACCACCTCGTTTATTTGTTTTCTTTTCAAACTTAATAACAAAATAAATATTTTTTTATTTTTATAAATAATTTATTTATTCACAATACTTGCAGTTTTTGTCATTTATAAATAATATTAAATATTTTTAAAAACAAAGTACTAATAATTTAAAATATAATTATTTTGTTATTCAAGATTTTTTTATTAATAAAATAATTCTATTAAATAATTTTAAAATAATATTTAGTATTTACTCTACTGAAACCATAACATAACTTAAATGTTCACAATTTTGCTTCTTTTGTGTCGTACAAATGTAAATGTTTCGTATTTGTTTCGTTCGTAAATAATCTAGTTGTGAATTTAATACTGTGTCATATTTTTATCACGCTTGTGACAATTTTATTGTGTCGGAAATGTTTTACTTTCGTTACTTTTAAAAATTCTCTACCTAAACCATAACATAACTTAAATGTTTGTAATTTTGCTTTTTTTGTATCGTACGAATGTAAATGTTTCGTATTTGTTACGTTCACAAATAATCTAGTTGTGAATTTAATACGATGTCATATTTTTATCACTCTTGTGACTTATATATTGTGTCGTAAATGTTTCACATTTGTTACATTTAAAAATTTGTTTTCAATGTGAAGTTAACGCCGCTAAACAAATTTAAAAAAAAATTGTATTTGTTTCGTTTTTATTACGTTTTTACGAATAACTTTAATGAATCATGAATGTTACATTGATATTTATACAACTTTTGGAACTATTAACAAAACGTATAATTATAACAGAAAATTTAATATTGAAAATTATTTCAGACTTAAATAATAGTATTTATGAATAATATTTTTTTATAAAAAAATGAAATGAATGAAAAAAAATATTTTGAATAAATTTTAAACAAAAATAACATGTGATGAAAACTTTATTTATTCATAATTCTAGAAAAGTTTCTAAGTAGTGTTTAATTTAAATAATAATAGTGTTCAAAATGTTGTTACAAGTGAGTACTTAAGTTATAATTATATTAAGATTATATTAATATGTAAATTAGTAATTAAAAACAAATTAATATTATATTTGAGGTTAATATTAGTTTTGAGATGAAATTGTTATTTAATTAAACTGCTGCTTATAAAAGCATTAATGATGGTTATTATAATATATCATATATTTTTTTTGAAGTAAGTTCACTTGTAAAATATTTTATTTCTTAAAAACCTCTTATCACAGTAGTCTAAATTATTTTTTATTAATAATATTTTTTATAATGTTATAATGTGATTCCTAACTTCATTCCTAAAGATTTTGACACCTAACTTCATTCCTGAAGTTTTTGACACCTACCTTCATTTTTAAAGTTTATGACACCTAACTTCATTTTTAAAGTTTTTGACACCTAACTTCATTTCTAAAGTTTTTGACAACTAACTTCATTCCTAAAGTTTTTGACACCTAACTTCATTCCTAAAGTTTTTGACACCTAACTTCATTCCTAAAGTTTTTGACACCTAACTTCATTCCTAAAGCTTTTGACACCTAACTTCATTCCTAAAGTGATCTTCCATACATAACATCACTTTTGAAATGTAATTTTTATTTAAACATAATTTTTTGACCTCACTTCAAAATTATGAATTTCGTTAAAACCTCATATTGCAAATGTCTAAGTTTCTCTTATTTTTGAAAAATATTGATTTGAAACTATGTTGTTTCAGAATTTTCTAATAATTTCTGCCACCATCATGGTTTGTGCAAATGCGCAAAAAGCAAGGTGAGTTTTAAATAAAAATATCCAAAATGCTGTGTCGTTGTCACGATCGAAATAATAAAAAATATAAATCTTATTCTCGTCTTAATAATAATAATTAATTTAGTCGAGTAGTTTATTTTTATGCCGCTATGTTTTCACAATGGTGCCAACCTAAAAATTGATCGAATTAGAGTGAAGTTAGTTATGAAAACAAAATAAGTGGATTTCCTACTCTTTCATGTAGGGGATTTTGGCTGCAATATGTGCCTTACCTTATTTTTAATAAGACGAGTTAATTTATCACATATAATTAAAAAAAAAGAGTAGCGTAAGGTTCACACGCGATTGAAGTAAAACTTTTTTGCTATTGTACGAGATGACATTTAAGTTAAAAATAAATACATCATATAACAATTTTGAATAAAGTTTATTACTAATGTGGTACACTCGTGATGCACACATTTAATTATGTCAACCATTATAAATATTTATATAGTAAAAATTATAAATTATATATTTAAAATACCTTTAAAAATATTTACAATGTTTGATAATAATAATGTAATTAAAGTCACACATCAGACATGATCGGTTTGTCATTGTAATTAGCATTTAGGACTTGAACTTTTATTAGAGAAATGAAGTAATTGCTGATTAATAAATTCTATAATATTTGTTCACACAGTGAACTTATAACAATCTTAAATAATTTCATTAACGTTCATTAAGTATAAGTATATCTGTATATAAATGATACACAAACTATTGTTGTGCTTGATCTCTTATTTAGAGTAATAAAACTGAATATCAATTTATTCTTCATTATTTATACAAATATGGAACTTTATAATACTTTATGCTCAGGATCAGTAAAATGATTGAATTGTAAGCTTTGACAAGAACAGTTGTTTCACTTGTCATGTAATTAAAATTAACATACATTTATTGACTATTGTTTTTTTGACTATTTCGCTGGCGATACAGTCTCATTCTTTGAGCTACAGCTGCTCAATCTCTCTTGTCTATAAAAATAATTTCCATTTTAATGATCTCAAAAATATATAGTAACCACGAACAATACAAATTACTTCAATAAACTTACATTTCTTACACGTCAGATTTGTTTTATTATTTTCACTATACAATCAAAGGATACTCATACTCACGCGACACGACGATCAATCACAACCGACCTGTATAGAAATGATATCATCGAAAACGAATGTCAAATCATTGGCACCCGACTCGGCCGTAACGAATTTTTCGTTGCATTTGTACAGATTTACTCCCTAGTCGCGCCTAAAGAAGTTTTACTTCAATAAATGAAAATCATATAATACTATGAATAGAATAATCTAAAATGAAACAGCAGTGCCAACACATAAACATTAAGAAACACGTGTGAAGTTAGCATTGGTAAAGGAGCACTAAAGATTACAAATGTGTTTTGGATGTTCTAAATAAATTATTGAATCAATTATGTTGTGTGGTAAAATCAAGTGTGATATTATTCTTTTACCGCAGATACTATATTATTTTTTTCTGAATTTCTTATACTGCTTATATTAAGACCATAAATGAATCACAAAGGCAGGACATCAAATAGGGTATTAAAAAGTATAGGATAGGATATTAAAAAAATTGCAACTTTTGAATTGTAGACGTGGGTACAGGACAAAATCTGCCGGGTTATCTAGTATATATATACATATATTATTTACTATAATTGTAATTGTTTTTTCCAATTTCCATAATTGTTTCGAAAGTTTTTCGCATCGTGTAGGATTCACAAATGGATGCGTTCACTTTCCACATTCGAATCATTCAAGCGTCGAAATGAGGAAAACTAATAAGTTGAAACATTATACTAGAAAATAATAATAATCCATCATATATGTATTCAATTATTTTATTTTATTCAATTCCCGAAGGAGAAGTTGATGTTTTCGCCAGAAAATCCGATTTAGTAATTTTATGTTTCAAGTTATTCTGAGAATTTGCCTTACTGAAAATATTTTTTTAAAAAGCTTTATTTTTTTAAAGCTTTGAAAAGATGTGATTTTTCAGAATCTGGAAATTAAAAAAAAGTGGTATATGGCATAGTGCCTTCAGGCAAATTGCTGGAACTTTCCATACCGAATAAAAATTCGAATCATTTTCGACATTCAAAAAAAATTTTTTTTGAACATTAATTTTTTTTCGTTTCCCAAAACCAATTGTTACAAGCCGAAAGCAAAAAGAAAGTTCTTTGAATCATTCAAATCGGATGCTGGAACTTCCTTTGAAAACTCTTTTTGAAAATTTGTATCCGAACACACATACATCCATTGTTTCTAAGGTATGCCAAAATGTTCAGAAGGTTTTGAAACGTAAGAATTTATAAAAAACTCGATAAAGACAACTCTACCGGCAAACATAAATTTCATTTAGAAAAGTGAAATAGAAGTCTACTGATAAGCAAAATAGATTTATATAAAAACTAGGTGTAAGTGGCAGTATTACATAAGGCAAGTTGCATGAACTTCCTTCCCGACAAGTGTCGACCTATAATTAACTAATAGTGTATGGCATCGTGCCTTAAGGCAAATTGTTAGAACTTTTCGTTTCAAAAGTTATTTTTTTCCAAAAAAATTAAATTTTGAAAAATTAAAATATTTTGTTCAACTTTGAAAAAATTTCATTTTTGAGAATTTTTAAATTTTTGAAAAACAATTTCGAATGATTTTTTTGAAAAAAATATTTTTTTTATATATGAAATATTTTGCAAATTTTGAACTTTTTTCAAAGCAATAGCGTTGCTTTAGCTGCATAGAGATGAAATATGGAAGCGTGTAAGCGCCGCGTCGCAGTCTAACGCATAATGTTACGGAACCCATGGAAATGTAAACAAAATTTATACTTATTGTTAACATTTTTATAAAATATCTGATAATTTGATGTGCATATGTCTAATAATCATTTTTGACCGCCAAATGACATATTTTTAAATTTTTTTACTCGATTTTCGAAACCGCTAGACCTGCCTTCCGAAAAATGTAATCATTTCTTCAAGTTGTCGATATAAGTAAAATGTTTTTTGAAAACTGAGTCCGTTAAAAACTGAGTTACCATTTTTGGCACTTTTTGCCCCGTATCTTCAGAACGGCTGGATATGCCGTGTCCAAAAACTAATCATCACGTATCCTTATCTAGGGAATGTTTTTTTTGAATTATTCAAATCGGTTAAATCGTGTTCTCGAAATCGTCGACGAGAATTTGTATCCGCACACACACACACCTATATTTACATCTATTTTTTCTAAAAATTATTTTCGATTTTTTTGCGATTACTTTAACTTATCCTACGGTAAGTTAATTAGGTGTAAGTGGCAGTTTCTTCCCAAAATGTGTAAACATCTCCACAGTATGAACTATGCACATCCCAAAATTCCTATTTTTACTATATTAAAAAAATTCAAGAATATCAAAAAAAAATATTTTTAGACAGTCTGTAGTTTGTGAAATTAAAATTTTGACACATGAAACGGAATTCTAAATCATTTTTTCAAAAAGTAAAAATATTTTTTTGTATTGTTAAATAATTTAGTAAAGTAAACCAAAAGGCAATATGCATAAGTTTAAAAAAATAATGTATATGCAATTTTGGACTTATTGCATTACTTTTTAAACTGAATTATATAATTTTATTTGCCAAACCATATAGTGTTGACTGTATCTTATATTATTTTAATTTCTGGCAGATCTCAGCTGTTTTTTGGCAATAATAATGTAGACATTACATATTTCTTGAATATTATATTTTAATATTACCTAGGCTCATAATTTCAGCTAAATTCAAATTTCAAGTGAATTGACATTTCTAGCAGATGAAAGTTCAAAAGTTTTCAATGTCAAACAATGATAAGTGATTTTTTGTAATTTTTGCCATTTATTTCTATAATGTTACTATAGTTTTATCATTCATAAAATCTTAAAAATTTTCTTTGACAAACTCTAAAAAGAATTATCAAAATCCGAATAACCGTTTAAGAGAAGTATTAAATCATACATCCGTACAGAAGAATTTTATATATAAAAATATTGTAATGTAGCCGATATTAGGTGTATATCTTTTTACAAATTCAATTTGTTGTATCAAAAAAAGGCAGAAGCACCTAATAATTTCACTTCAAAAATTTCGAGTACAATAAAACATGTATCGTACATAGAATTTTTTTCCCCAAAAAATTCAACCAACAAATTCAACTCTTATTTATACATATTTGTTAAAATTTATTTAATTTCAATATTTTACAATCCAAATTCAGTTACCGAAAAAACTTACAAACTAAACAATTCATAAGCACAACACAATTACTGAATATTATTTTCCAATTCGTTGTATCGACCATTCCTTCTGACACAGAGGGCACCTATTGTTCTGTTTAACCCACAACGACATACAACAATGATGAAACGAATGATTACAGTCACCCCACACTACGACACAGTCTTGCCTTCCAAGAGACTCCTTTTTGCTTTCGGCTTGACACCGGAGACAGGCGTCCATTACTTGGACTCGGCAAATAGCACAGGTGTCACATTCTACGTCCCAACTCCACATCGCTACTGCGTTCCACTTTTTAAGGGTAAACATCTTTTCGGGAACCTGGGATTCGCTATCAGGGACCCAATTCTAGGGGGTAATAGATAATTAATAGCGTAAAAGAATAATGATTGGATTATTACTAATAAACAAAGTGTTAAATTGCAGCCATTTTTTGGCGATATAAAATATAATAATACATTTTAATGATCAAGGCATATTGTATTGTGTATTGTATATTTTTGTATAATTTTTAAACAATTTCCAAATAATTATATATTAGTCAATATACAAGTGCTACTTGTTCAGTTATTTATTAAAAAATTAACCTTATTTACCTGATTGTTTGTAAATGAATTTGTTCCTTCAGACATTTTTGATATTTCTAATTTTTATCTTGAATTTTTTCATAAATTTACTAAATCAATTTATAATATTGAACTACCTATTTTACTAATTCGATATGTATTTGTTTAGAACTTAATAATTATTTATTTTATTTATTATTAATGCTAAAAGAAATAACAACTATAATTAAAATCTTTTGACGTTTACTGACAACTGTCAAAACTGTCAAACATGGCGGCGACTGCAGGTGTGTCAAAATACGAAATTAGGGTGTGGGCGCATGAGTGATAAATTATTTTGTTTTTAACTTTCCAAAGATGAAGTTTTTTTTGTCAGAAAATCCGATTTGCTAATTTTATATTTTTTTGACGTTTCAAGTTAATCCTAATCGTTTGATACCCAACTTGGCAAAAGTATATTTGTGTTTATGTTTGTTTTCTCAAAAATGGCTGCATTGATTTCAAAAATTTAACTAGTGGTGTATGGCATCGTGTCTTAAGGTGGCGTTCATTAATCACATGATCGATTTTTTAAGGATTTTTGGACCCCGCCTTGATGATACATGGTGATATTCAAAATTACCCCTCCCCGACCCCACCAAACATTACGTGTATTATTAGTTACGAGAAAAATTGTATTTTTTTTATTATTTTTGAAATGTTTGGATTTTTAATAAAATTTAGGTAAGAAATAACTACTCGTGATATCTTACTATATACTCCTCCCTCCCATACTTAATTTTTCGTGATTTTTTTTTTCAAACCTTTCCCTCCTCTTAAAAACCTCACGTGATTAATGGACGCCCCCTAAGGTAAATTAATAATGTAATGAAATATTCGAGGAATATTAAATGCTTGGAAATAGATTAATATAAATATTGTAACTTTCATTATTCATATTTTATATACAAAAGATAAGAGTTGAATTGGACTATGACGTTTTTGTAAAGTAAAAACTTAATCAATCGGATTTAAAGGGAAGGACATTGTATAATATTTATAAGAATTATATAAACTGAATTGCAAAGTTAAAATCATTCAAGTTAGCTTTAGAATTTTAGCTAGAATCAAAATAAAAGTCCGAATTACTTTCTATATTTGGTATTTTTGGAAATTTAAAAAAAAATCAATTTTTTTTTTAAAAACAATCTCTTTGTCAACACAAGCAGAAAGTTTTTTGAATCATTCGGATGCTTAGTTCTCTCAAAAACTGCCATTTTTACATATTCAGCTTCGTATCTCCGAAACGGTTGCACCTGCCTTCGCTAAAAACCAGTGACCACTTCTCCCTATCATTACGATTTGAATGTTTTTCGGATCATTCAAATCGGATGCTCCGTTCTCTCGAAAACATGATTTCTATGTTTTGTACTCTTTGCTCCGTATCTCCGAAACGGCTGGATCTGTCTTTGCCACAAACTGTCAAATTGAGTGTTTTAATTTAAAAAAAAAATGAAATCAAACTAAATTATATTTTTTGCATCCCATAAATTTATTTTGAAAATGTAATAGAAATTAAAATAAATTTTTGTTAAAGTTGTTGTTTGTTAAACGGATAAGGCATTTCTCTCATAAAGTTTTTGGTTTTGTCAGAAAACTCGTCTTGCTAAATTTATATTTTCGACATTCTGAGTCGTTTGGCACCGGAATTGGAAAAACTACGTATGTAAGTGAGCCAAAATTGACCTTCAGTCCGCGTTTTCTAGAAAAAAATCCGATGCACTTCAAAAATGTAATAGCTATTTGATGAAACTTGATAATGGTTTACGTGGACCTCTTCATAGATAAACAAGTATAAATGGACCTCTTATTCGTGACCCTATTCAGTCATGCCATTTCTTTGTTGATTTGAATGATCAAAAAAACATTCAGTTCGTAATGATGGGGAAAAGTGGTGATTAGGTTTTGGCAGAAGCCATTCTAGACGTTTTTGCAAAAAAGCAGTAAAATAAGGGTAAAATATGCCATCAACGTTTATGCCGTAAACAGATTTTGAAATTTCAAAAACTGTTAGAAATATATTAGTTGGGAATCATGCTGATTAATTTTTGCTGAAGATCGGACAGTTATTTTCTTGGTATTTATTGTTGTTTTTTTTGTCGTTCTAAATGAAACTTAAAATGATGCTAGAATTCATTGTCTATTAATACCTTAAATTATTATAAACCTACAAAAAGAGGTTGTCTTATAAAAATGTATTAAACATTTGTAATATCGGCCGCATGTTTGGGACGTATAGCATCTTTGATTGTTACATTTATTATAATAATTGACATAACTAAATAAGTACATCAGGTCGATTAATCATCCATATCAGGATATTTATGCAACTCAAGGAAAAATGCTACTTTTTCCTAGTTATAGTTTTTACCGTGACAACGACCCAGCACAAAATATTTTATTTTATTTTTATTAAATTTGTATATGTTCTAGAATAACAGCCATGAAACCAAATGTAGCCGAAAATATAAAAAATGTGCACACCCTAAATCCGGATCCAACTTTAGTTCAACAGAAAAAAATTGAAGCTAAAGCTGAAAAATTAACAAATGATTTAAAAAAAATAGAACAACAGGAAGTCAATACTACTAGATCAAAAGATGTGGATGATAAAGAGAAATTTAAATATTCTTTATTACCTGATCAAAGTGCGTCAAATGGTAGTGTTCTGTATTTTGGACCTGAAGATGGTCGAGATGCTAACGAAACATTAAATACCAAAAACAACCCGGAACCTGATACTTTACCATTGTTGGATTCTGAAGATATAACTGGTTCTAATAAAACAACTTCAAAACGACAAGCCGAGCCGAATATGGAGCGTAGAATCGATCAGGTTCCAAGGATGTACAAAACAGCTCCTACTAAATCCTATACAGTTCTAGACAAACGTGGAAACATGCACACACATACCTTTAGCGAAGAACATATTCACATAAACGATCCTGTGACATCCTCGAGGCCTAAGACAAGTTCCAATAAAAAATCTAGACGTCCCAGGGTACAAAAGCGTACCAAAAGTAGACCCAGGAAGTCTTCAAATTATCCTAGAGATTTTATAGTGCCACCAGTGCCCAAGAATTTGAGAAAGACACCGCCAAGATTTGAGGACTTGAATCAAAACTTTGATGTCAAGGAGAAATTGGCACCAAAGCGGCCACGGAAAGTTAAAAAACAAAAAATCAAAAGCAAAAGCGCGATACCAAGTCCAAAACCACCTCAGAATAAAACTCTGCAAGACTACTTGGTTAAACCAGAAGATATTATTTTGACAACAGAACATACTTATGATATCACCGAAGAACCAATTTATGACGAAGACGATTCTTATCCCTTTCCACTAGATGGACCAATAGTTCTACCTCAAGATTTTCATTTAGATCCTCCAATTCAAGTTGGCGGCGACGTTGCTACACCTGTTCATGATGGATTACATCACAGGCACAAAAATAATCATCACCACGGTTTAAACTCCAACATCAACCATCACGGATCCAACAATAATCAACACAACGTTGGCAGCAACTATCAGAGCCAGAAGTTCGACAGCACTGCACCTGGTGACTACAAAGGTTCACCTAGTAATGTACAAAATCGTGTCAATAAAAACAACCAGAATGTAAACAATCACAATCCGATTCAACCGAATGTTGGAAACAATAGTTATAAAAATAAACCTAGTTCTAATGATAATAATGGTTATAAAAATCAACAAAATTATAATAATCATAACATCGGCAATCATGATTACAGAAATTCTGGTAACGTTGGTTACAAAAAACAGCATAATAATAATCATCATGCTAACGTTGGTAATAATGGTTATAAGAACCATCACAATTACAATGGTGGCAACAAACATCAACACAGCACAGACAATGTTTCTAGTAATTTAAACAATCATAAGCTTGGCAACAACGATTACAACAATCACAAGCCTGGCAACAACGATTACAACAGTCACCATTCTAGTAATTTAAACAACCCCAACGTTGGTAACAACAACTACAACAACCACCATTCTAGTAATGTTGGCAACAACAACTACAACAACCATCATTCTAGTAACAACGATTTTAACAACCATCACCCTGGCAACTTACAGACGGTTAACGTGGGCAATCCTGTAAATTCCATCGACAACAATAATTACTACAACAACTTACTCAGCGACAACCGTCCTAGTGTACAGGCTCAAACATTTCCAGACGTAAACAACTTCCAGGACGTCCAGGCTGATGAATCACGTGACACGAAAAAAGTGGTGCGAATCCGAACCAAGCGACCAACGGAAGCACAGACACAAACCAATACAAAAATTTATCACAACATTACGCAGAACATCAAATTTAATCAAGAAACCAAAACTTATAATGAAAATATTAAAAATACTAATAATACTGAAACTAGTTCAGGAAGTGGTCGACAGGCGGCGGATGGCGCTAAGAGTAAAGTTCAAGGGAATGGTAATAGTAGTCCAAATAGACATGTAAATAGAAATAGTAATGTTAAATTGGTGAGTCAGAATTCAAATTCGCAAAATGGAACGAGGGGGGATGCTAATCCGAGACAGAGGGGCAGTGTTAAATTTGGAGGTTAGGAAGATTGAAATTGGAATGGTTGAAATAATGCCAAATTAAGAATAATTATGTACACTAGTAGGCCTATTCTCGGATAAGTTTGTTTTGGTATTTTATAGTAAAATAAGAGAGAATGAAAGTAGTTGCATATAAGGTAGATTGAGGTCATGCCGTCTACTTGATTTATCTTGCTTCAATATTATTCATATATTCTTTACAGTAAATTGATTTGAGGTTAAGTCGTCTACTTAATTTGCTCTTGGGCTTTTTGATTAAGCTTGCTTCATGATATTACAACTTAATAATACACTTTGATGATGCAAAAATAAGAAACCCAATATGGTCGTTGAAGCTTCTAATCATTTTTGTTCACAAGATTTTTTATTTAGCACGTAAAGCAATTTCCTTGTCTTACCTCAAGCGAGAGCAAACATACCCCAAAATGTGAATTTTGTTAAAATAAACTTATTTTGTGGTTTAATCTTGGATAAAAGAAGTCAAATGGATATATTAAGGTCTTATGTCACATACTCGACTGTTTTAAAACAAATTATCTCATCTTACAATAAACAAGCAGTACGATAAAAGAAAAAGCTTGTTTCAAAGCATTTCAAAGACCACGTCTCTCGATCCATACTGCGCCCTACCACAAATGTAGTACTTCATCTTCTACTTTTCCAAATAGATATTCAAGGGGCAATTCACCAATAAAATATAAATGGTTTGGCAACGCATTGTTACAGTCTTCTCTTCGTAGGAATTGGTAGCAAAAACTGTCAAAAAGCTATGGATTTTCTGTGCGATTAGGCGTTTTACATATAAAACCTAACTTCACGTATATGTTATTAAGGGTGCCTTAGAAAGATGCACCATGATTAGATATTACATAAGATTATTTATTGATTTATTAAGATATAAAAGAATTATTTGTGAGCCTCGTTTATGAAAGTACAATAAACCCCGTTAAGACGATTTTACAAGCTGATGCGAGTGGCGTAAAGTAGCGTGCATTATGCGAGAATAAGTAATAATAATCGTCTTATCGGAGTTCTACTGTATTAAAATATACTAGTTACTTTTATATTGTCAGTAATATTTTATTGTATAAATTTGTTTATCTGTTTTTAATAAATGCTATTTGTTTCACATTTTTTATTGTTACCTTATTATTAGTTTTTATTTATACTTGTTAATTATGGTCACTATGTACTGTATGATTGTTATAAAATATAATTTTATATATAAAAATGTTTATATTCATATTAAATTGTTAGAACTATTAAAGTATGTAAGTAAGTAATTATTTGCTTGTTTGCTTATTATAGATAGACATTTTCACAGTTTTCACTGCCAAGAAACAAGCATGAGATGCCATGACAACGCTATATTATGAGGCAGAATATGGCTAACTTGGAGGATTTCTTCTACAAATAAATGTATATATTGGCTTATAACTTTGAAATTTGTATTAAAACATTAATTTATCACTTTCCATGGGGCACTAAAAGTCCCACTTATCTATTAACTTCTCAAGTCATAATAATCGTCCAAAAATCAACTTTTTTTGCACATTTTTTCGTTCAAGAGGTTTCTGAACATTTTGGCATACCTTAGAAAAAAATTATGTATGCATGTGTGTGTGTTTCGAGCGCACCGATCAACCGATTTGAATAATTCAAAAAACATTCAATTTCTATTATAGACAGACGTGCTAGTTAGTTTTTGACAAAAACTGATCGAGTCGTTTCGGAGACACAGAGCATAGAGTGCAGAAAATAGTAATACGTGTTTTTGAAAGAACGTAGTATGAATGATCCAAAAAGCATTCAATGATGGGGAGAAGTGGTGATTAGTTTTTCGCAAAAACAGGTTGCTTATGGCAGTTTTTAAGAGAACGAAACAACTGCTTTGAATGATGGAAAAAACTTTTTTCTTGTGTTGAAAAGCGAATGTTTTGGGCTTTTTTTAATTTAAAAAAAAATAATTTTTTTAATATCGAAAATAATTCGGATTTTTATTTTAACTGTGGTTAAAGTTCTAAAGCTCACTTATATACTTTAAATAAATAATTTCAACTTTGCAATTCATTTTATATATTTCTTATAAATATTAGACCATTATTAGACTATGTCCTCCATTTTAAATCTGGTTGATCAAGTTTTATTTATTTACCATATAAATATATAAAAGTCCTTCAATTTATAAACTTTTATATTTTGTCTATAAAATATGCGAATAATAAAAGTTACTGTATTTATAATAGTCTATTTGAAAACATTTAATATTACTCGAACATTTCGTTATGTTATGGAAAATTCCAGCAATTTGCCTTAAACACGATGCCATACACCACTAGTTTGATTATTTATTTAAGCATTATGAGATATTTTCATATTAATTAAAATTATTTCAGAGTAATTTATACTTGTTTATCTATGGAGTAATTATAATATGGAACTTCATAAACATCGAAGACACGATAATAATAATTCGTTAAGACCTAATTAAAATTAAAAAAAATACGATTTTTTCTTTTGACAGTTGAAGCATAGAGAACGATAATGTATTAGAAGAGACGTGGCGCTTTTGTTAAATATCAAAGTTATTTGCTAAAGGTGACCTCTCTATACAAAACCCAAAAACATTCTCTATGCTTTCCATTGTCAAAATGTCAAACTAAATACTAATTCTTCTCAAAAGACAATTGTAAACAAAATAATATTTAAGATGTTTAATAACAAAATTTAATGTGATCAGTATGTGCATTATTATCCATTAATGTTATTAATTTGAATAGTGACGAATCAAAAATGTCTGAAGAAGCTACCTGCTCTAGGCCTGAACAGAAAATTAAAATTGAACTAGAAGATTATACAGTAGAAGAGATTCATGATGAAA
Source organism: Ctenocephalides felis (assembly GCF_003426905.1). Classification (NCBI taxonomy): domain Eukaryota; kingdom Metazoa; phylum Arthropoda; class Insecta; order Siphonaptera; family Pulicidae; genus Ctenocephalides; species Ctenocephalides felis. The sequence goes on from NW_020536999.1 coordinate 87,832,569, forward strand.
TTGAGGATGAATTTAATACTGTTGATGATATTATTAAATCTGAGTTGTATACAGAAGATAATGAAACTTGTCTGAAGAATTTTATGAATTCTGAAGTGACGATAGAGGAAGAAATCAAACAGGAGTTAATTCAGACACCCGAATGTGGCCCATCTAATAGATCACTTGAAATACCACTTAACCCAGAACAGCATATGGTAGTTGATAATCGTAAATGTATATATTGTTCAAAGACTTTTCAACATTCAGGTAATTTAAAAGTGCACCTCAGAATCCACACCGGTGAAAAGCCTTTTGCATGCTCAATATGCAATAAAGCATTCATTACCAGATACCTTTTGGGGCAACATGTTCGAATTCACACCAAGGAGCAACCATATAAATGTGATAAATGCAATAAAACATTCACACAACGGAATGGTTTAAAAGCACATGCAAGTGTTCACACAGGAGAACGTAAATACAAATGTGAAATCTGCAAGAAATATTATTCTCAAAGCAGTGTTATGAGGAGACATGCTTTAAGTCACATCGGGAAACGGAATCATCAATGTGAAATATGTAATAAAACTTTTGTTCGAAAAGATCATTTGGCAAAACATATGAGTTGTCATAAACGGGAAGAAGAAATTTTGCCGGATGGTGGTTGAAGCAGGATAAATGTGGTATGATATTGTAAATATTATAGGTGTATGGCATTGTGCCTTAAGGCAAATTGCTGGAACTTCCAGTACCATAACAAAATATTTGAGGAATGTTAAATGTTTTCAAATAGATTATTATAAATACTGTAACATTGTCTAATATTTATTTATAAGAATTATATAAACTATATACAAAGTTAAAATTATTTATTTAAAGTATATAAGTGAGCTTTAGAACTTTAGCCAAAATTAAAATTAAAATCTGAATTATTCTTGATATACAAAAAGTTTGAAATAAAACTTTTTTTCAAAAGAAATTGTTTTGTTAACATAAGCAGAGTTTTTTGAATCACTCAAATCCGATGCTTAGTTCTCTCAAAAACTGCCATCTTTTGTACATTTATCTCTGTATCTTCAAAATGGCTCAACCTGCCTTGCCAAAAACTAATCATCACTTCTCCCAATCATTACAAACTGAATGGTTTCTGGATCATTCAAATCAAATACTCCGTTCTCTCAAAAACTCGATTTATATTTTCTGCACTCTTTGCTCTGCATCTCGGTAATGACTGGACCTGCCTTTGCTAAAAACTAATCACTCCTAATGAATGGTACACTAGGGTGTAAATCTGTACAAATGCAACGGAAAAATCGTTACGGCCGAGTCGGGCGCCAATGATTCGTCATTCGCTCTCGATGATATCATTTCTATACAGGTCGATTGTGATTGGTCGTGGTGTCGCGTGAGTATGATTGCTTTGATTGTATAGTCAAAATAATAAAACAAATAAAAAATCTGATGTGTAAGAAACGTAAGTTTATTGATGTAATTTGTTTTATTCGTGGTTACTATATGTTTTTGATGTTATTAAATTGGAAATTATTTTTATAGGCAAGACAGTTATTACAGTTGCTCAAATAATGAGACTGTATCGCCAGCGAAATAGGAAAAAAACAAGCAGTCAATGAATATATGTTAATTTTAATTACATGAAGCTCATCAAACACAATTACATGATAAGTGAATTTCTGAAAACAATATTAATTTAGGCGTTGTTTAACATAATATTTATCTGCATTTTCATAGATATTAAAAAGTATTAAAGCATTACAGCTTTATTCTATCATGCGGAAGATATATCTTTTTCAGAATTATATCTTAGACACCTTTGGAAATTTAGAGAAAGCCTACATGTTTTTCGATCATAATGGCTATTAAGCATTACAAAGTTGTTTATTTTTATAAATAATGAAGAATAAATTGATATTCAGATTTATTACTCTAAACAAGAGATCTGTGTATCATTTATATACAGATATACTTCATAATGGACATCTATGCAGTTTATTTATTGCTAGTGTTAATAACATTACTTAAGATTATTATATTACAGCTGTCCACTGTGTGAATGAATATTATAGAATTTATTAATCAGCAATTACTTCATTTCTTTAATAAAGTTTCAAGTCCTAAATGCTAATTACAATGACAAACCGATCATGGTTGATGTGTGACTTTAATTACATTATTATTTTCAAACTATATAAATATTTTTAATGCTATTATAAACATATAATTTATAATTTTTACTATATAAATATGTATAATGGTTGACATTAAAAAATGTGTGCATCACGAGTGTTATCATATTACTAATAAACATTATTCAATATTGTTATATGATGTATTTATTTTACTTA
>NW_020536999.1:87835913-87865822 GCF_003426905.1 Ctenocephalides felis
TCGGACCTTCATTAATCGACTTCTACTTCTATTCGTACGGACATTCTCCTTGAACGAAAGTAAACTTGATTTTGAACGAGAGAAAAGAGAGAGAGAAAGACAAAGAGACGACACAAGACAACTAAAGCGGTTCTCAAACTTTAATTTAATAAATCTAAATTATCATTATTATTTGTACTCGAAAAATTGAACAAACCCTATTTAAAAATTTAGATTAGGTAAAGTGTGATAGAATTCTACCGAGAAAATAATGTCAAACTAGTTGGTATTGGTATTTTGCCTTGAGGAAAGTTACACGAACTTCCCGATATGTGTAAATAATCGACTTAATCAATACAATATAAATTAATTTATGGGCGATTAAAAGTATTTCGAGTAGATTTATCACACATCATTAAAAACGAATGTACACTCTATCGTTATACTCAATAAATCGTCTAATTTTAATTTCAACAAACGTCAAAAAACTACTCATTTTCTCAAACTTTGATGATTTTTTAAAACTAAACTACTTGACGTATTGCCGTAATATTTCAGTAAGTTCTATAAGACCATGATATATATCGCCAAAAAAGTTCCATAAAAATCGGCTTAATTTTTTTTAAACAGTTAATTACAAGAGAACAGGTTTTGATTTTTTATAATTGATTCAACGAAGAAATGGCTCGGCAGATCGTCGCACAAACTGACAAACAATAGTCCTCATTGAGATACATCAAATGGTTTTAAAATTTTTGAAATCGGTTCAGGCGTTTTTGAACAAACGCCGATGAAAGGTCTAATTTTGACTAATGCCAAAAAAACGATACTAATTTTTGCAAACTTTAAAGAATTTTTAAAAATAAACGACTTATCGTAGGGCCGTAATATTTTTGTATGATCTATAAATACTATGGGTATCTACCATAAAAAAAATCATAAAAATCGTCGAAAAAAATTTTTTAACACTTTATTACAAGAAAAAACGGCCCGGCCGATCTTTACCAAAAAATTAACCAGCACGATTTTCAATATCATTCGAATAGTTTTTGAATTTTCAGAATCGATTCAGAATTGCGGGCTAAAACGTGAACGATTTTTTTTCATTTTTTGCGTTTTATAAAGAAACGGTTCGGCCGATCGTAGCGCAAAACTGACAAACGATAGACCCCATCGAGATACATCGAATGGCTTCTAAATTTTTGAAATCGGTCTAGCCGTTTTTAGGAAAATGTCGATTTACAGCAAAAAATCTGTTCACATACACACATATTCTTTTTCCAAATTTGGTCTCGATAATTCGATACAGAATGACTTGAAACGTCGAGAAAACATAAAATTAGCTAATCGGATTTTTTGATGAAAACATAAATTTCTTCTTCGGGAAGTTAATAACAATGTTATAAGTGCAACAATTTGTTATCACTTACGATAGCACACGCGTGAAGTCAAACTAATTTTATATTCTAACGTTTGTGCCATTTGGAGGTTAGGTTTTAGAAGTTGGTATAGTGTAAACCGCTCGACCGACAGGAAAAATATAGCGTCTTGAAAAAATATAGTTTGTGAATACCAACTGGACAAAATCGTTTGCCAAATTTTTTATGTTTTGATATGTTATGATGTTAAATGTAATGTTATATATATTTGTATTTGTAATTCATATGTCCTGCCATTAATATTAGTGATGTTGGTCATGGTGTTTTTCCTCGCACTATCTCATATGTCCGTCATTTTTATGTTCATGTTAAAAACTATGTAAAATAAACTTATTAAAATAAACATTAAAATAAATTAGTATATTTTGAAGGAAGCGTTTTATTTTTACCATCAACTATGCGATTATTCATCAAAAGAGACCGATAACATAACTAGTTGTTTTATTCGAGAATTGGCCTATGAATTCCGAAACTTGATTAATAAAAATAAAACTCCATTAACACACAAATTAGAATTTGAGCAGTATGATGAAATTCTTATGAGGCATAAATTAGAATCAAAACTCATTAAGCAGTTTGAGAATCCCTGGTATGTTTTTATTAAATAAGCCGTGCAGTCTGTTAGAAACCGAAATGATATAACAGATTTATAAAAACGACGATAGAACGTACGTACATGAGTGGCGGCAATTTCGAACACTCGTGTCATTTTTTCGATTCTATTAACCTTTTTTTTCTAATTCTCCATTCTCGTTCGCCTAGCTATTTTATTTAGTTTTCTTTTTACTTCATGACTACAAGAAACAACAACATCAATACTAATCGAGTGTTTTGCTCTTTTTCTTTTGCATTAGTTTACCTTGAGTAAGAGTTAAGGTTTGAAACAAGTTCATGTATCAATGTTGGATGCGGAGGACGTCGAAAGGGGCATTCACATCGTGGCGGATTGTTAGGGTGGGCCCGCATGGGAAACGGTCGTAGACACTTGATTATATTAACATATTAACATATCTTATATATAAAATTCTTCTGTAATGGTGTATGTAAATATGCTCCCTCTAAACGATTATTCGAATTTTGATAAATCTTTTTGAAGTTTGTTAAAGGAATTTTTTAAGATGCATGTGATTATAAAACTATAGTAATATTGTAGAATTAATTGAAAGAAATGCAAAAAAACGATATGTCATTGTTTGACATTGAAAATATTTGAGACATTGTTTGGCATTGAATACAAATGAAAACTGTTATCTGCCAAAAATTCTAATTTACTTATGAGCCTAGACAACATTAGAATATGTATAATAAATTCATGATTATGAATAGGAAAAAAGAAATGTCTACATTATTATTGCCAAAAAGCAGATGCATGGCAAATTAGATAATACACTTATTAACAGAATTTGACAAATTAATTCACTTAAAATATGAAATGAAGTAATAATCAGGGCCAGTCCTACCTTGAATGCGAAGCATGCGAAAAATTCGAGATCACGCCTTAGGGGGCGCCAACACGAGATTCGGATATGAAATTTTTAATACAATTTTTTTGTCAATATCATTCAAGAAATATATAATTTCTTTGCATCTTTTACTAATTTTTGCACAATACTTTCAATATACGTTAAAATTTTCACTCTAAAAACAACAAATAGGAAAGTAAAAAGGAATACATACAATTCTGCCCTTACGATATTACTTAGGAGAAGTTTAAGATGCAATTTTGGATATCTCAATTAATAAAAAAATAGATTAAAATAATCCAACAGTACCAGTGTTATGTTAGGTTAGGTTTAATATTGCTCAATAGAATAAATCGCATAAAATGCCCTAAATAAATAAGTAAAATGTTTCAAAAGCCAAATATTAATTAATAATAATAATTTTAATAATAAACTGTTGAAACAGTTAAAATAACACGGGTGGAAGGGGCTTTAGAAAAAAATGGCATGGCATCCCTGGTAATAATGAATATTAAACTATTACTAAGAAAAATGATTGAATTATTAAAATTCCATATTACAAAATAGATAGGAGGATGAAAATTTAGGGCTGTATGTGTTTTGTAGTTGCTCATTATACAAATGCAAAATGAATTAAATTAGTCTAGAAAATTAAAAATAAGTCTTAGGAGTGACACTTGAGTTTCGGTACTTGATGTGTGTCAACACTCAGGCAGTTCAAACAAGTAAAGCACATAAATTAATAATTAGAAAATTAATTTATTAGTCAAAATAATACACAAGCTATAATTTATAATTATTGCATTTCTAGATTTAAGTTGCTCAAAATGAAGCCTTAAGCCTCACGCCAGTATTTCTTGTAACATATTTTCTGTCAAACCTTTATCGTAAGGTGAGCGTATTTCAACGTAAAATATGACTCTAGCATTTCATTATTTTATTATTATTATTATATTCCATTCTTATAAATATAAATATGATAGATTACATAGATTAGTCCTAAACTCCTAATACATATATGTTTTAAGTTTACATTCCAATAAAAAACTTGACAGAAAATACGTCACAAGAAATACTGGCGTCGTGTGCACGAGCTTTATATTCAGTTGTTTTTATTATTTTATTTTTTACCATGGCTCGCCTGTAGGTAAGCGGTTAAGAGCGATAGGACTTGTTTTAGAGGTCCCAGGTTCGATACCCACTTCGAGCAGCCTGTTGTCAGGCAACAGTGACAACGATTTTCACTTGGAAATATAAATAGCAATATGTTTCCAAGTGAAAATAGCCCTCACTCGGCATTGTTGCACCATACTTGCCTTATTAGAGAGATTGTAATAAAAATTTATCATACAGAGATGTGACAACTGTTTTGGTTGCCATCTATAATAAAACAAAAGTAGTTTGTATGATATTAATCACAACAGCTCATAGAACCCATAAGTTCTGATCGCTGTTCAAATAAAATAAAAAAATAAAAAAAAAAAATTACTATAGGGTTTACCACGGTTTTAAATTTTCGTACTATATCCGGCGAAAAGTAACCCGCCAACTAGCACAAATTTAAAAATAACTTTAGTTATACTTCAGGCGTATGTTATTTATAAGCGCAATTCATCAAAACCCATTAGTTACTGTTATCTCTGTTGTGCCATATTTTGTGAAACATTTAATGAGAATAGCTATTACACTTGTAATGACATTTGGAACATTTTTTATATTTTTAATTTTTTTTATTATTTTGAAGTAAAACTTCTTTAGGCGCGATATGGGTGTAAAAATTTCTTTAGGCTACACGGGTGTAAATCCGTACAAATGCAACGAAAACGCCAACGTGTAGTTGAACACTACGACGCCGTAAGCGCTGATGTCGCGAGTATCCACTCCCGTCATGTCATGCGTAAGTCGAGCGCTAAACCCTATATGAACTTGCATTAATTGAATCGCGTTTTTTATGTTATGTCCTCATGGAATAAGACTTTTCTTAGAGAATAAATGTGTCATGGAATATAATAAATTTATACTGAATCTCGTTGAAGACAAAATAATATCTACTGCCACGGATATTTATGTAGGTTGCCATGCGACAGATCAACAATCATACATTCGTCAGCAGTTTCAAAAAAATCGGTTATTGAGTTAGTATGAAATAATTTTAGTTCTGAATAAATTTTACATAATAACAACTAATATTGATGTAAGTGATGGCTTAGCTAATGGTTGTGTAGGAAAATTAGTGTACTACATAGAACGTGGCGATAATGATGAACTTCTACTTTTATGGTTTGAATTTCCTGGTAAGATAGGTAACAAAATTAGGAAGAAAGCTGCACATCATATTCAAACTCTTAATATCAGTAGGACAGCTGTGCCGATTCTCAGGAAATCATATTTGTCAAAAGAAATCATTTTCCTTTAGTGTCTGCTTGTGCACTCACAATACACAAATCACAAGGTGGTACTTTTGATAAAATTGTATATGAATACAATAAAACACATAATCAGCAGCTTCTATATGTTGCATTATCACGAGTTACCAGCATTAATGGATTGTTCATCATTTCTAAAACAACGACAAAAAATTTTATAATGGAAGAAAACGGCCAGCAGGATTAACGGACTTAAAAACTGAATTCCAAAGACTTTCAACTTGTAGATTAATAACACAAGAAGAAAAATTGAGTGAGATAATAAGTTTGAACGACATTTCATTGTTTTCCTTTAACTGCCAAAGTTCTGCAAGATAAAGTGCTACAACATTGTACGTTTTTGTTATTTTCGAAAACTTGGATTAATAATGAAGAACGAATTAATATTCAGAACTATTACTGCGTTACTCAATACAAACGATCAAACTCAAGAGCAGGTGGTGTAGCTGTCTAATGTCTATCATTCATGTTCAGATACTGTTCATAATGCCACTCCTATGCAGTTTCTTGCGCCAACGATATTACTGGATATTCCTAATGAAATTACACAAGTAGGTGATATTGCAGTTGTCCGCTGTGTGAACACACAGAATCAAACATTGATTATAGTCGTCCTTTAAATTTCTCCCAATAAAAACATATCAAATATTATTAAATTTCTTCATCAGCAGTTACTTCATTTTTCTAATGAGGGTGCAAAACTTTTAAACACTAATCACAACGAGATACCATTAATTCTTGCTGGAGATTTCAATGTCAATTTTCGTTCAGAAGAATCTCAACCATTAATTGATTTTTTAAATAATAAATTTAATTTAACAATGAATAATTCTCCATTTGATTCAACCACAAGGTATGGCTCGACTATTGATGCAGTTTTCTCCAGAAATGTACATAGTTTACAAAGCAAAATTTATGTTTCTCATTTCAGTTATCACAAACCTATTATATCATATATGAAATATGATAGCAATTAATCTATCGTTGTTGTTTTAAACTGTGTTATTGATGTTATGTGATTATTAATAAATGATTTTTAAAATTCAAATATGATGTTTTTTATTTTTATCTTAATTGCCTACTCATACAATATTAAAAGTTTTACTTCAATCGCGTGTGATCCTTACGCGCACTCTTTTTTTTTAATAACATTTTACTACTGTTCTGAAACGGACAACAAGTAAAATATCTGACATAAAACTGAAGGCGTTGGCAAAATACAAATCATCTGACCATTGCCAGTGATTTGTCGAATGTCTTATCTATTGTCGATTAATGTAGAAGAAATTTTCTTTTCAATCGGGCCCTGGTAGAGTTGTTCTAAAGATTTTGAACCTTGCCATAAGATTTGTATCCGATAATAGACATATCACTGTCAACTTCAGGAAGCACGCATTTCGCAGAACGCTCGCCAGGTGTTCTGTTGCTAACTTCGCGCCGTTCACTCTGCCGTCACTCGCGCGCACTTCACACTCGTTCTCGTCTCTTATTACGTTCGCGTTCTTTTTGTGCGTCTTATCTTATTTTATTTCTATTATTTATAAGCTCGCACCGACTCGATTACTATTTATTGCAGATGAAAACGAAAGGGAATGCTGCTCAACGAAATTGTATTTTGTTGTAATTTATTTTTAGATTAGAGACTAATAGGCTTATACATGAGTAAAATTGTGCTCTTAGCTTATAGTGATAAGATTGTAGATACGATTCATATATAACTAGGCGTGAGTGGCACAGTGTCTGATATATAAGTATTCAAGCTAATGGAACACTTAGGACATATAAGTTTTTATGGATGCTGTGAACTATACCAAATCTTAATAATTTTTTATGATTAAACCATTTTTGTAGATTCAGATCATGAACTAAATCTGCATAAATTCATTAAACAATTGATTGCAAAAAAACGACCCAGCCGATCACTGAAAGTAACCAGCACGATTACCAACTTTGACGTTTTTTTTAAGTTTTTAATTTTTGAAAACTGGATCAAGATTTTTAATAAAAATTACAATTTTCTGCTAATCAAATCAACAACAAGTCCTTATCGAGCTTCTTAGAATGACTTTTGCATTTTACAAATCGGAGCAGGCGATTTTGAGAAAACGTCGTCGACAAAATGTCTAATTTTGTAATTCAAATTTCAAGTGAATTGACAATTCAAGCAGATGACAGTTCAAATGTTTTCAATGTCAAACAATGATAAGTTGTTTTTTGTAATTTTTGCCATTTATTTCTACAATAGTACTATAGTTTTATCTGTAATTACATCTTAAAAATTTCATTTGACAAACTCTAAAATTAAAAAGAATGATTAAAATCCGAATAACCGTTTAGAAGAAGTATCAAATCATGCATCCGTTCTAAAGAAAAATTTTATATAGACGATATAAGATATATATATATATATATATATATATATATATATATATATAAAATATCAATAAATAATAATCGATGTCCATTCGTTTTGTTTTAATAGAAAACGCAAATAACATATTTTTACTTTGTTAGAAATTTGCATAAATATTCGCCGGAGGGTGTCCGGAAAGTAATTGGACTATTTTATATACACATCTATAATATACATACATAGTTGTACCTTCACTATTTTCAATTTTTAAGAACATATTTTTGATCTGAAAGGATAATCAATATCACTGCTGAATGCTGCTGGTACGTAGCTAGGAATTCGTGAATTAAACCCTTGAAAATATTCCTTATTTTGTCTGACTGTACACCTCTTTGATTTAGAGTTATTTGTGATAAGAAAAATTGTACATAATTTTTTATTTGTTGACTTTGTATACACGTACATTAGTCATATACATTTTATAAGTTACCTTAACGCTTTTTCTCTATTTGATTGTATATAATTATATAGTGCACCATATATACTTTTCTTTGTCAATAATGTTATAAAATTGGTTGAAAAAGAGATTTTTTGCCTTACTGTCTTCCTCCATAGTTCTTGCCTACCCTTTTACCATTTTTGCACTCTATAACGGCGTACTTAGCATCCGCCCTAGTCACTCCACCCAAGCAATAGCAATTAGGATCGGTATTGATCCCAATTCTACTCAGGTGAAACGGAGTGTAAGTATGGTTAAATCTTAGTCTACATATTGTAGAAAAAGCGATCGACATTCAGTAAACTCGTCGAACCATGGTCTGATAGGTATTGATTCTTGTACTGTGCCATAGAATTTACCTTTGATCTGTTTTGAAGCCTAGATAATTCGGACAAATTTGTTTTGTACCCCATTTACACTAATCGAACGGTTTTAAAGTGACAAGATATATAATAAATAAATGCAATATTGTTTAAAGCACTATGAATAGTACAACGGATTTGCTTACTACACACACGTGCAATGCTATTTTTATATCAGTCAAAACTTCTTAAAATAAAAAGGCACTTATAATTATTATCCAGGAAATTAATTACCAGTTAATTATTAATTACCTCTATTTTACTTAATAATAAAATATTTAATTACCAATTTCCTCATGTTCTAATTTTCAAAACATAAACCAATCCGTGACACAATAACTTTATTATTATTATTAATGTTTTATAACAATTTAATTATTGGTATTTCCTAATTTCGCACGCTACGCTGATGGTGCTGAACAGATAACGAAGTTGTATAAATTATAATAAATAGAAATGATAATTGTTTTCATTTAATTGTTAATAATAATTATTTAAAGTAAAAGAAGGTGTTGAAGAAGTTGGATCAAAGTGAAGTTAGCTTTTATTAAAGGGTAGCCACACTGCAGATAGTGGCTAAAGTTAAGGTGTGTACACACAAAGGTACAAAGTGCCATTGAAGTGAAGATAGCTGTAAAAGTAGTACGATATATATTTTCTTATTTAATAATATTAAATCATTTTTTAAGCAATTTTGAAGTTTACCGAGTTGATGTATAATAATTAGATATATAAATAGATTTTTTAATTGTTTATACATTTTTTGCATATTTTGACACAATAACTTTATTATATATTATTATTAAAATTATTAATGTTTTATAACAATTTAATTATTAGTACTCCGGAATTTCGCACAAAATTGTATAAATTATAATAAATAGAAATGATAATTGTTTTTATTTAATTGTTAATAATAATAATAATTTTAAATAACAAAAGATGTTGAAGGAGGTGGATCGAAGTGAAGTTAGCTTTTATTAAAGGGTAGCCACACTGCAGATAGTGGCTAATATTAAGGTGTGTACACACAAAGGTACAAAGTGCCATTGAAGTGAAGATAGCTGTGAAAGTAGTACAACATATATTTTCTTATTTAATGATATTAAATCGTTGTTTAAAGCAATTTTAAAGTATTCCGCATAGTTATTATAACATATGTATAGATTTTTTAATTTTGTATATTTTATACATATTAAACGAAATGATCACTGAATAGTTGTGCTAAAATTTTGACTATATATATATATATATATATATATATATATATATATATATATCTGCATTCGATCGCGTGCAGAGCGTTCGTTTTCATTCACCTACTAAGTTAAATATGAACGGAAAGAGTTCAATGCACTTCCTTCCTCTTTATTTTGTCCGAAAGAAATGTAACAGAACGACTTAAGAACTTCCTCATAATGAATAATAAAAACTTATCAAAGCATCCATCCAATTATTTAAAAAAACGAAGGTAGTCACTTTACACACTTTACACATGCTCTAAATAATAACGTTTCGATTCCTGGTTTGACTCATGTTTAGTCCGATAGTAAAGATACATAGAAAATCTAAAAATACATAAAAAACCTATATCTCAACAAAAAGTCAACCACTGGGGCAATTGACCAAAAACTTATTTTACTTCATTTTTACTTTCTTCATTGACTTTAAAAATTGCAACAAAGTCTTTAGTGTCAATGATAGCTTGTAGACATGTATAACCATAGTCAGTGATGTTAAAGATGTCATGGCACCGGTTCAAAACTAACTCGCTTGCGACATCTGGTAACACTAAAAAAATCATAATAAACAAATAACTTTTGTGAGCACTAAGCGGAGAAACGTTATCGACGCCAGTTATTGGTACTTGAGTTAACTTAGAAATGATATTTATCTAGAATTGCTGATAACTAATTGGTTACGTCCGTAACGCATAAGTTACCATGGCAACGGTTTAAAACTCTAACAATATAAAGGACAACTTCTTATTCTTATCTGGCAATACTGAAAAGATAATGCAATATTAGAAGTAAACCACTGACAATGAGCACCTGATCAATCAGAGCAATGACTGAAAAATTATATAAAAACGTATCACCAAAATATATTTTAAAGTTTTTTTATGATATTTTAAAGTTTGTTCTAAAGACAACTTCTTAATCTACCTCGGGCAATACTCAAAAGATAATGCAATGTTAGAAGTTATTCACTGAGTGCCTGATTAATCAGAGCAACGACTGGAAAATTATATAACAAAGTATCACCAATATATGTTTTTGGTTTTTCTGTTATTTTAAAGTTTGTGGCAATAATACTTTTTTGGCGCATATTTTTTTGCTCATTCACATTTATAATTTGCTTTTTAGAGGTTGCACTAACGAAGAGTCAAATCAAAACTTCAAACACATATTAATTAAATTTTAAATTACCCAACTCTGATGAATGGATGCCTGAAAAACTTATATATATATATATATATATATATATATATCCCACTTCGTGTCATTTGTATTTTATTGTTCTATAAAATTACTGTGTGTATATAATTTGCATTTATTTGCATATTCTATTGTTTTGTTGTTCAATAAATACATATTTTATAAAATAACATTCTACAAACTGCACGGAAACGTTTTTTATTTTATTTAAGTATATAACAATTGTTATGAAAAAATATATTCCAGTCGCCATTTTTCAGTAAGACCAACATAAAAAAGTTCTGAATATTATATTTGTTGTAAACATAATATGACAAAAGGTAGAAAACCACCTTTGTAGATTCAATATGTTCGTTGCAGAGTTTTATTTCCTCAGAATCCATATCTCTGATCTGTCTGATAATTTTGCAATTCACTTCTTCAAAACGAGATACGTTTCGTTCTTCAGTAAAGTGTTTTTTCAAAAAAATCAAGTTTGATCCTTAATAAAGTTCTATTGAATCAAAATAGCTCATCAGTAGACTTCTATTTCTTTTCATGTTCGTCAGTAGATTTTGTTCTCTTCAAATCAGAGACACATGGATTCCACGGAAAACCGATAAAAACTACTTCCAGATGTCGTGGCGTAGAAGGGTAATAGTCCACCGACAAGGTTACAAATTAGAAAACAAATTTCATGAATGAGGGAGGAAAGGCAGAAACAGGATTGTGAGAAGAAAAGGAAACTGGATCGGAATATATAGAAATTAACTGAAGAGTTTTTCAAATGAAAAAATGACCAAATGAAAAAATACCAAATGGACTCCAATAAATAGAGGAATAGTATTGGATGAGTTCCATAATATTTTGAAAAATAGATATTTAAATTATATATATATATATATATATATATATATATATATATATATACTAGATGACCCGACAGACGTTGTCCTGTACCACGTCTGCAATTCAAAAGTTCCAAATTTTTTAATATCCTAATATCCCAATATTATCTAGGCTTATAATTTCAGCTAAATTCAAGTTTCAAGTGAGTTGACATTACCAGCAGATGACAGCAAATGATTTCAATGTCAAACAATGATACGTGATTTTTTGTAATTTTAGCCATTCATTTTTACAATATTACTATAGTTTTATCTTCTATATATATAAAAATAAGTCGGGTTTTCCTTCCTGACGAAATAACTCCAGAACGCACGAACCAACAATTTTGTATTCGTTGGAAAGGTCTCGGGCTCCGCAAGGTTTATAGCTAAGAAAATTAGTGGTGCATGGCATCGTGCCCTAACGCAAATTGCTGAAACTTCACGCACCGTAATTAAAAATTCGAGTATTAAAAATAATCAATAATTGCAATTGTTTTAAATAATTGCAAATAGATTATCTTCTATATATATAAAAATAAGTCGAATTTTCTTTCCTGATCAAATTTCTCCTTTTCAAATATAAAACAAACAAAAAATTTCTTCATCTTTCTCACGAAACCATCTGGTGGCGAAACGGAGTTCGTCGGGTTTGCTAGTCGTTCAATAAATTTTAAAAATTTTCTTTGACAAACTCTAAATAGAATTATCAAAATCCGAATAACCGTTTAGGATAAGTATCAAATCATACACCCGTACAGAAGAATTTTATATATAAGATATATACATATATATATATATATATATATATATATATATATATATATATCTGTCCAGCGATGCAAATAAATATGCAAATTTATGATTTAAACAGTCAAAACTGTAATAAATGTATTCAGTTGAATTAATTTTACAATCTAATTTAAAACGTTCCTTCCTACGCCATTAAACACGGCGCTACCTGTTTTCACTTCGTCATAAAAACTGCATTTAATATTTCATTTATGGACACATAAAAACACACGCACACAAATAAACATGAACGGATCAGAGACATGGACTATAAGAAAAAAAATTAGAATAATAATAGATGTACCGGCAAGGCCGAAAAATAAAAAAGAACTGCGAAAAGTACCCAAAACTTACAAGGAAAAATATTGTATCCTCTTTAGCACAAACTTAAACCAAATTTAATCATTTTTCCGAACCCAAGTAATTTTATATAAATTTGTATTTAAAAAGCTATTTCTCATTCATTTTTATTACTGTAAATGTATAATTTAAATTACTTCATTCATGACTTAACGATGAAAGAATTCGATTAGAAATAATGGAAAAAAGTATTAAACAAAAAGCTTTCATAAAATCAACTAGCGAAACATATTCGGCGAGTTTCTACTTTTGAATATTTTAAATATTTGAGACACAAATATATATATATATATATATATATATATATATGTCATCGTTAAGACCATAGTCTAAATATTAGACTCTAATCCTTGCAGATCGAAATAACATTATTTTTTTCAAGAAAAACCGGCGTAATTTATATTTTAATAAAAGTTTGCTAAACCCTTTTCCCTCGCAAATTGCAAAAATAATACTGAAATAATAACAAAATTATTTTTGTCGTTTTGTAATTTCTTTTCTATTTTTTTTATTTCCAATTTCTTTTTGAATATAGAAAATAATTCAAAATTTAATTTTAAATCTGGCTAAAATTCTAAAGCTAAATTCTATTATTTGAAAATCTTTAACACTCGAATATTTCATTACTTTACGAGAAGTTCCAGCAATTTGCTTTAATGCACGATGCTATACACCGCTAGTTTCAGTGATTGAATTATAAAAGTATTTTATTTTACAAACGTTTTCGTGCGCACGGACCAACGAATTTGATTGGTTCAAAAAACATTCGATTCCTATTGATAGGAAGATGTGCTGATTAGTTTTTGGCAAAGGCAGGTCCAGCCAATTAGGAAATACGGAGCAAAGAATGCAGAAAATAGAAATCGAGTTTTTGAGAGATCGGAGCATCCGATTTGAAGGATCCCAAAAACATTCAATTCGGGGAGAAGGGGTGATTCGTTTTTGGTAAAGGCAAGTCCAGCGGTTTCGGAGATACAAAGCTAAATGAGCAAAAAATGGCAGTTTTTGAGAGAACTAAGCGTCCGATTCGAATGATTCCAAAAACTTTCTGCTTGTTTTAACAAAATAATTGATTTTGGAAAAAAAAATTTTTGCTTCAAAACTTTTTTTTAAATTTTTTTTCCAAAAAATTTTTTTTTATATATCGAAAATAATTCAGATTTTTATTTTAATTCTATTCTAATAACTTTAAACAAATAATTTCAACTTTGCAATTCAGTTTATATAATTCTTATAAATATTCGACAATGTTACAATATTTATAATAATCTATTTTAAAACATTTATTATACCTCGATCATTTCGTTAGGGTACGGGAAGTTCCAGCAATTTGCCTTAAGGCACGATGCCATACACCCCACTAGTTTTCTAGGAATTTGGTCCAAAAAAATGTTTTTCTTTGATACATTAATTTTCTTGACACATTATTAACTAAATTATCTAATTAAGTTACCATTGCCCAAGTGAAAATGTTTCTGATATTGTGGTGGTCAACGTGTTAAAATTGACATATAACCGTGTGTGTCTTTCTATTATGTATTTCTGTGTGTTTGTGCTGTAGGTTTGTAAATATTATGGAGTGAGTCAGTAGCAATTGAGCGTAAAGTTTCACATTTGCAATTTTCTGATAAAACGTTCCGGTTTTATCGCATTTTCTTATAATTCATCCGACACTTCCGACATTTTAACGACCGACTGCAGGCATGCCAACATTATGCGAAATTATGGGGTACCAACTTAAAAGTATCAAATGTTCCTTTACAAACTAAGCTGTAATAATAGATACAAATAGATTACTAAGATGAAAAGCTTTTTGATTAGAGAATGAAATTCTCGATAATCTGTTAAGTTCATATGAAACTAAGTGTGAGTGTAAGTGGAATTTTGCCTTAAGGCATGTGCATTCATGTACTTTTGAAGTAAAACTTCTTTAGGCGCGACTAGGGTGTAAATCCGTACAAATGCAGCGGAAGTCTGTTGCTAAACTGTTCGTCATTCGCTCTTGATGAGATCATTTCTATACGGGTCGATTGTGATTAGTCGTCGTGTATGTGAATAGAGATCTGTCGTTGCATGCGTACCGGCATCAACGTTGTATGTGTGCCGATATCAACAAGGAAATCGGCATAGATAAATAAACATTTTAAAGTTAGTACGTAGTACAAATCTTGTTTTAATGAAAAATGCCTGAATCAAAAGAATATTTTACCCTGTTCCTTACAAATTATTTCTATAACATTCGTAGTTTCTATAAATCTTTGAAGTTATTAAAATGAAAAATATTTTTTAGGCAAGACATTACAGCTGTTCAAAGAATGAGATTGTACAGCCTGCGAAACAGTAAAAAAATACAAGCAGTCAATGAATGTATGTTAATTTTAATTGAAGGTCTTCAAACACAATTACATGATGAGTGAAGTTGCGAAAACAATATTTGTTTAGGCGTTATTTAACATAATTCACTGTGTGAACGAATATTATAGAATTTATCAATCACCAATTACTTCATTTCTCTAATGAAGGTTCATTTCTAAATGCTAATTACAATGGCAAACCGATCATGTCATATTTGGAGTGTGACTTTAATTACATTATTGTCTTTAAATATTATACATATTTTAATGCTATTATAAATATATAATTTATAATTTATCATTATCTAAATGTGTATAATGGTTGATACTAATAAATGTGTGCATCATGAGTGTTACCATATTATTAATAAACATTATTCAAAATTGTTATATGATGAATTTATTTTTACTTAAATGCCATTTTGTACAGTAGCAAATAAGTTTTACTTCAACCGCATGTGAACCTTACGCGCACTCTTTTTTTTGTTTTACTCACGTAACCAAACAGACTAAAACGAAGCAGTCACGAACAATCGATTGATTATTAGCAAATTATCGATACAAATAATTTCTAATTTGTCGACTATTTGGGCGGCATAAATTATAATTCAACAATACCAAAAAAAGAAATTTCTATTATTTTTTTAAGATTTTTTTAAGATAATTCGCCTATAATTTATCTCGTGCAGAAATCGCTCGTCCATTGTTGCAAAAAATAAATTCACATAAAAAATTAATTCGCTTTCTGAATAAATACATAATTATGAATTTTAAACGGAGATTGTTGGTGATAATGAAAGAAGATTTGTTTCTGAAGATATTTGTTAATTAACAAGTAACTTTTAAACCATTCGATTAATATGAATGGTATAAAAGATATTTTTAACTTTCCGTAGGGTAAGTTATAGTAATCGCAAAAAAATCGAAAATAAAATTTTTTGCATTTCTTTAGGTTTCAGAGGTTTCTGAACATTTTGGCATACCTTAGAAAGAATGGATGTACTTATGTGTGTGTGTATGTATGTGCGGATACAATTTCTTGTCGACGATTTCGAGAACACGGATCAACCGATTTGAATAATTCAAAACACATTCGATTCCTATTGATGAGGAGACGTGCTAATTAGTTTTTGACAAAGGCAGGTCCAGCCGTTAGAGAGATACGAAGCAAAGAGTGCAGAAAATAGAAATCGAGAGAACGGAGCATCCGATTTGAATGATCCAAAAAACATTCAATTCGTAATGACGGGAAGAACTGATAACATTTTTGGGAAGGCAGGCCTAGCGGTTTCGGAGATACAATAAAAAAGTTAAAAAAATACCATTGACATGCACATCAAATTATCAATTTGTTTTCAAAAATTGTAAAGTTCTCAAAAACCTATTTTTTTGAAGTTCTCAAAAAATTGATTTTTTTTTTTAATTTTTATTTTTGGTTCGGAAAGTTCCTTAAGTCACGATGCCATGCACCACTAGTTTCTATATTAATTTATCTTAATGCAGTACTAAAATGTAATACTGACGTTTTATATTTTTGTTCAAATGCATCACTTTTATATCTCCTCCATAAACATTGCACTATTCGATTATTATGAATGAGGTGAATTTTTTTTTCAAAATTATCAAATCTCCAACTTTGTCTGATGTTTTTGTCTCCAACATCGGCACCATAA
This sequence comes from Ctenocephalides felis, assembly GCF_003426905.1. NCBI lineage: Eukaryota > Metazoa > Arthropoda > Insecta > Siphonaptera > Pulicidae > Ctenocephalides > Ctenocephalides felis. The sequence goes on from NW_020536999.1 coordinate 87,852,918, forward strand.
ATTGGAAAATCCTAAGTGATACGTCCCATAAATCATTTATAATCTCCATCTCATTATCGATCTTATTTATTAAGATTTATATTTCCACTCTCCTATTGTAATTATTATTATTAATTTCTATCTAATTACGAATAGATTTATTTTAAAAAGTAATCACAATGTCGTTATATAACATAATTTGCTTGGTGAAAGATGTATGAATTAAAATCGAATAAAGAAAGTGCGAACAATGGCGAATGTAGACGCGACTCTGTAAGATAATTTCCCTTATGTCATCGAATATAATATTATAAATGCATAACACAATAATAATAGCTTATTGTTAAGATTTTATGGGAATTGATGTATTTTATTATAAATAAATCGATTTTATGTACAAAATAGTTTTTTTAGGTTATGTAGTCTACTCATTTTTTGCCTTAAGATATTTTTTGATAAGACATATTTCAAAGTCTTATGAGCTCTCTATGCAATAAGATTATTTATGCATATACGAGTGTGGGATGATACTTGTGCAATTTTTTTTTAATTATTTTAATAATTTTTACAACTGCCCTGAAACGGACAACAAGTAAAATATTTGACATAAAACTAAAGGCGTTGGAAAAATGCAAATCATCTGACCATTGCCAGTGATTTGTCGAAGGTCTTATCTATTGTTGATTAATGCAGAAGAAATTTTCTTTTTAATCGGGTCCTTGTAGAGTTGTTCTGAAGTTTTCTCGCGAGCAAGTTCAGCTAGGCGATTTCTATATTTGTGTGAGTAAGCAATTATTTCATCCTTAACTGTGCTAGTACCTGTGTCTTTGTGTATTAACTAATTGGAACATACTTGGGTGCTTTCAAAATTTCTTTTAATAACTTGTTTTGAAATCTTTGAATTATTAAAGAGTTGGAGTTAGAAGTTGATCCCCAAAGCTGTATGCCGTATGTCCAAATTGGTTTAATGATGGCTTTATAGAGGTAAATTTTATTATGCGTGTCAAGTTTTGATTTTCGTCCGAAGAGCCAATAATATCTTCTTCTGGTTTCTTCAAGCTTCTTCCTCTTTTTCTTAATGTGTTCTTTCCAAGTTAGTCTCTGGTGCCAATTTGCTATCGATTTTCGATTCCAAGTTTATGCAAGTCTTTAAATTCACGATTTGAACGCATGTGGCAACACCTGTCATGTTTTCAAGATATCCGTTATTAGGGGGCGTCATAGACCTTATATGACTGCTAGTCGAGCGCAAAATAGGTACTCAAGCATGTGACGTCATATGTCTGAGCGAACATTGCCGACGACAATCGCGGACTCTTCCGATTGATTAAATATCATATGTTGTGTGTATTACTATCCTATTCTATACTTTTAATATCCTATTAATAATTTAGTCTATAATTTTTATAATCTCGTACGATATATTAGTAGCTTTTTGGCAATTATAATTTCTAAACTACATTTTTCTTACTAAAAATAAACTAATAAACATTATTGTTTATGTTCAAATCTTAGGTGAATTAATTTGTAAAAGTAAAAGTTTGTAAAGTTCATATGTGCACTATTCAATCTAAGATCAACTTGTTAAATATTTCATATCCAATGCCAAACAATGAATTTATGACACATGAAACAAAATTCTAAATCATTTTTTTGATAAATATGAAAATGAATTTTTTTATATATATTTACGTTTCAAAGGTTTCTGAATATTTTGGCATACCTTAGAAAAAATGGATGTATGTGTGCGTGTGTGTGTGCGGATACAAAATTTGTCGACGATTTCGACAACACCGATCAACCGATTTAAATAATTCAAAAAACATTCGATTCGTATTGATAATAAGACGTGCTGATTAGTTTTTGGCGAAGGCAGGTCTAGCCGTTCCGAAGATACGGAGCAAAAAGTGCCAAAAATGGTAACTCAGTTTTTAAGAGAACGGAGCGTCCGATTTTAATAATTCAAAAAACATTTTACTTGTATTGACAAGATGAAGAATTGTTCAAATTTTTATGAAGGCAGGTCTAGCGGTTTCGGAGATCTAATAAAAAAAGTAAAAAAAAAAATGCCATTTGGTGGTCAAAAATGATCATTAGACATATGCACATCAAATTATCAGATATTTTATAGAGATTTTAACAATAAGTATAAATTTTGTTTACATTCCTATGGGTTCCGTACCAATGTTTATCCGTTAGACGGCGACGCGGCGCTTACGTGCTTTGACATTTTGTCTCTATGCTGTTCAAGCAGTACGTTTGCTTTAAAAAAAGTTCACAATTTCCAAAATGTTAATCGTTTCTAAAAAAAGAATAATTTTTGGTACGGGAAGTTCCAGCAATTTGCCTTAAGGCACGATGCCATGCGCTCCACTAGTTTGTATAGTTAAATAATTTAGTAAAGTAAGTAAAAATGCGACATGCATAAGTTTAAAAAAATAATGTATATACAATTTTGGACTTATTGCGTTATTTATTAAACTGAATTATATAATTTTATCTGCCAAACACATATACTGTTGACTGTATTTTATATTATTTTAATTTCTGGCACGTCTCAGCTGCTGTTCGGCAATAATAATATAGACATTACATTTTTCTTGTATATTACATTCTAATATTCTCTTAACTCATAATTTCCGCTGAATTCAAATTTCAAGTGATTTGACATTTCTAGCAGATGACAGTTCAAATGTTTTCAATGTCAAACGATGATAAGTGTTTTTTTTTTGTAATTTTTGCCATTTGTTTTTACAATATAACTATAGTTTTATCGTTCATTAAATCTTAAAAATTTCCTTTGACAAACTCTAAAAAGAATTACCAAAATCCGAATAACCGTTTAGAGACTATCAAATCATACACCCGTACAGAAGATTTTTATATATAAGATATACATTTCCGAGTATTCCGAGTAGCTCTATAATGATATCTTCTTAGAAAAACATTTGAATACATTAATTTTGAACAAATTTGTCAAATACATCAATCATACTAATCGAATGGTTCGAAAGTTACAAGAGATGTAATAAATAAATGCACTGATGGTGAAAGATTCGCGTGAACATTTTGTGCGACTAATTAATTAATTGATACGGAACCGTTTGCGGTCAATTTACTTGAGAACTAATAATTATGTATAGATATTTATATACATATATACATATATATATATATATATATATATATATATTTGTAAATAACTCATTAATAGTGAAAGTAGTTTGAATCCAGTGCGTACGCGCGTACAAAGTATTTATATCACATATGTATATATATGTATAAAATATATTATGTATGTATGTATCTAATATATGTATGTATATTATAATTTATGTCTGTTACTAGTTTTTTTCTTCAATTTCAAGTTTATCGAGATGATTACGATTGCACTGCACTTGTCCCGTTACCCGTTAGTTAAGTTGCGTCGTTAACGAAAGTGATTTTCTAACGGATGGAATCTCGATCCGTTAAATCAGGAATTTAGACGATAAATTTTGATTTGAAAGGGTAATTTTGATGGTATTTGATGAAAATGTGCATTTTAATAGCAAAAAAACGAAGAATTCGTAAACATGTTTTTTTACTATGTTTTATCTTTAACTTCCCGTAGGGTAAGTTATTGTAATGGGCCGAAAATCGAAATTGAAATTTTTACATTTCTCGAAGTTTTGAAGGTTTCTGAACGTTTTGGCATATCTCAGAAAAAATGGTTGTGTGTGTATGTATGTATGGATACAACTGTTCGTCCACGTTTTCGGGCGCACGGATTAACCGATTTGAATGGTTCAAAAAACATTCTATTCCTATTGATAGGGAAATGTGCTGATTAGTTTTTGGCAAAGGCAGGTCCAGCCGTTACGGAGATACGGAGCAAAGACTGCAGAAAATAGAAATCGAGTTTTTGAGTAAACGGAGCATCCAATTTGAATGATCTAGAAAACATTCAATTAGTAATGATTGGAAGAAGTGATTATTAGTTTTTGGCAATGGCAGGCCCAGCCATTTCGAAGATACAGAGCTAAATGTGCAAAAAATGGCAGTTTTTGAGAGAACTAAGCGTCCAATTGAAATGATTCAAAGAACTTTCAGTTTTACTAGCAATTCATACAAAGGTTGTATCGTAACATTGCGTTGAATAACATTTTTGTTTTATTGGAGAATTGCCCCCTTAAATTTATATAAGGGGGCGTCCATTATTCACGTGAGTCTTAAAGGAATTGGGGGTTTTGACAAGAAATTACAAAATGTCACGTGGAGGAAGACGGGGGTCTAGTAAAATATCACGTAAATTTATTTGTTCAATTCAAAAACACATTCAAAATTTTCCAAAGAAAAAAAAGGTTCTTTTGTATACTAAAAATACACGTGATATTTGCAGAGTAAGGGAGGTAATTTTAAATATCTCTACGTATCACCAAGGGAGAGGGGGGATTCAAAATGCTTAAAAATCTCTCACGTAATTAATAGACTCCCCCCAAAAGCGATTTTATTTTTATATAAGAAATGTATAAAAAAATAGTAGTTAAAATTTTGTTTATTTACAGCAATGTTTAGTATTAAATCATTTATAGTTAATTAACCTTGCAAAAGAAAAGTTTATGTTTCCACCAGAAAGTCCGATTTATTCATTTTATGTTTAAACAATGCAATAATTTACCTAATTTTCTGATAAAATTACTATAACCTTGCATAAAAATATGGATATATGATGAAAAATGAAATGTATGATGACCGTTAAGTGATTATGAGGTTAGTTTTTTATCATAACTGTTGTTATGAAATATTTTTTGTTAAAATCTGATATATAAATTAAAATAATATAAACAATATACATAAAGTGCCAAGCATAGCTCACTTGGTAGCGTGTCCGATTCACACGACAGGGATCTTTGGATCGAATCCTAAACAGCAAAAAGCGAAGAAATTAAGAAGAAGAATATAGAATATAGAATGTAAATAAATAAAAATGTTGCAGGTGGCTAAATGTTTTTTAAATAAAAATTAAATATATATATATATATATATATATATATGCATAAACAATTTATAAAATGAACGTGACATAATTATTAAATGTCATTATATTCCTTGTCATTACTTATATAATTATTAGAGGTAAAGGATAAAAAATTGTTTATTTCTCACAATTTGTTCTTTTTGGACAATTTTTCTTTAAGAATAAAATGAGTATAAATAATATGTGTTAGACGTCCGAAAAAGAGCTTTTCGGACGTCTTCAGTTAAAAATATGTGTTTGTTCCCATTGGCTACCTTACTAAGCGGAACAAACCGAAGACGACAAAGACAAAAAGAACTTCTCGGACGTCTTCGGTTAAAAACGTGTTTGTTGCCATCGGCTATCTCACTAAGCTGAACAAACCGAAGAAGTCCGAAAGAGAGTTTTTCGGACGTCTTCGGTTAAAAATATGTGTTTTTTGCCATCGGCCACCTCACTAAGCGGAACGAACCGAAGATGTCCGAAAAAGAGCTTTCAAGACACGCCTCACCCTCTCCTTCTATCAAGAGCTTCGATACTCAAGCAATTATTTTATGAATTAGTTTAAATACTTCAAAAGTCAAAAAGTGTAATAATGTTAGTATATTATAAATTATAAGTCTAAAATGAGTCTCGGTGCTAAATTTAAGTCCCCGAATAACACTTTGCTTAAAGCGATTCGAACAGTATACGAGGTCTGTTCAAAAAGTACCCGGAATTTTCGTTTTTTCAAAAAAATATTTATTTATTCGTCTACATTAATGTGGTCCCCTTCAAAGTAGTCCCCCCCAGATATAATACACTTATGCCAGCGTTTTTTCCAATTTTCAAAGCACCCTTGATATTCACTTTTTGATATGTCCTTGAGCACTCTCAGCGATTTTCTTCAATCGAGGAAAACCGCCGTCCTTTCATGGGTCTCTTCAACTTTGGGAATAGGAAAAAGTCACACGGAGCCATATCTGGTGAATTTTTGCACTTTGCAACACTTTATTTCATTTTTTACGCAAAATTTTGACTTTTCAATTCTTCCATTGTAAAAATCGCCGAGCTCAGAAAAACACGTCGAACCTTAGCGACTACCACAGACAAAGTAAACAGTGAATATAGCTGAAAATTTCATCATACTTTAGGGGCATGTATACCAACACAATAAAAAAAAATTTTGACAATCAGACACTCCAGACCCGCGAAATTTAATTATTAGTAATTCCGGGTACTTTTTGAACACACCTCGTAATTTAAAATGTATATAATTATAATATAACAATACAGTACAACCCTGTTAAGACCATCATAGCATTTTACTTCGGCTCTTATACTTATATTTATATTAATTTTTATATCTTAATTAACTTTTTAATTTTGCAGTATCTATATACGTATAATATAATTAAATGTCAGTATAATATTGAGATAAAAAATAATTAAATTATCATAAAAATCTTACAAACTAAGGGTTGGTGGTTGATCGGACGTATTTTTATTTTATTATATTGGCCATGAAGCAAACTTCATGACGTTGAGCTTTTACACGGGATGGTTGCTACCCATGGTAAAGGTGGTAGCGGAGAGTTTAATGGGACTAATTGTCCACTTCTAAAAGTAAAGTACGCGAAACAACATATGTAATAAATAATAAATAAATATATCTTCTTCAATTAAAACTTAGAGATAAATCAGTAGTGTAATTAGAACTGGTACAAATACAAAACGAATCAGTGATTAATGCAGTCCACAGCTACTTAAATTATAACCCAACAACCTGAGTAATCTAAGAAGAGTTTAATAAATTCCATAATTATGTGACGCAAATATAGTGGTCACGTGTAAATACTTAAGTTCATTGAAAAAAATTAACTGAAAAAAAAAAAAAAAAATAGAATGGCCAACCCCTACCACTTGGTTTCAATCAAAATAAGCAAAATCATACCCGAGAATATATCTAACAGTTTCCCAAATATTGACGCCAATTGGATGTATGGTTCCTAAAAAATGCTGTGAACATATTACAAAATAGGAGTTTGTGGTAGATTAAAAATTTAGGGTTACTACATTTTTTTTATTTATAATCATGAATTTGGATAATAATATTATCTAGGCTCGCTTAAACTAAATTCAAATTTCAAGTAAATTAACATTTTTGGCAGATGACAGTTCTCATGTGTCGAAATGTTTTCAATGTCAAACAATGATATGTTGTTTCATTGCAATTTTTTCCATTTATTTCTACAATATTACTATAGTTTTCCCCACATCTTTAAAATTTTCCTCGACAAACTCTAAAAAGATTTATCCAAATCCGAATAACCGTTTAGAAGAAGTATCAATTCATACATCATTACAGAAGAATTTTATATATAAGATAGGACTGCTCTCGCCGTGGCCGTGTGCGTGATCCTGTACCTGTGTGCACCCCATGCCCCTTTCACTTGTATTTTGAAATGAAAAGATTTATACTCGCTTAAATAATACGCGTTAAATAGAGTGTCCGGAGTTTGGTGCCGTCCGGCGTTACGGGACTTCCCCCTATAATTTAAAATGTATATAATTATAATATAAAATTACCGTTTAATAATAAATGAAATAAGAACAAAACATACCCAAATAAAATAGATTTTCAACTCAATCACAAATATGTTTTCACAAAAATACATACAAAAAACTTAAATGTTTAAAGCACGTGTATCAAATCTTAAATTTAATTTTAATAATGCCATATAAAATAATTATCAAATGTAGTATTTGTAATTTAAAATATATAATTAAAATATTACATACTAAAAATTTTAGTGGAAAACAAAACCAATTAAATATTGATTTGAAACTAGAAAAATTTTGGTACGATGCTAAAAGTGGTTGCAAACTTGGGTGATATTGAAACAAAAATAATATCAAAAATATAATTAATATTAAAAAAAGTAATTATAAATAAATAATTTAATCACAATTGTAAATTATTTATTTTATTTGCTTAATCTTGTTGTACTAAATAGTGCAGAAGAGAATTAATAAAGCTTTTGTGCATTCATTCATTCATTCATTATATCTTTTGTAACTTTTGAACCAATAGATTAATATTATTGCGGTAAAAGACAAATTTGTTTAGAATTAATTTATCTCAATAGTTTTCTTATAACTAAAAACTCTAGAACAACTAGATATACTTAGAAATTGTATTTAAAAATGGATAATTTATAACAGCCATTGAGTACCTATTTTATTATACCCATTTATTTCTTTACCTTATTGGGTATTTTATTTGTACCCATTTGTTTATTGATTATGTCTCTTGTCACTTTTAAACCATTTGATCTATATTAACGAGATAAGAAGAAAATTTGTACAAAACTGAATCTTAAATAATACTGTATTTATTTGTAGTCCTCATAGCAACTCGGTATATTTCAAAATCGCATTTGAAAACTAGACAGATCATCTCTTCGTAACTTAAGCGTTAAAAGTGCATTTATTAACTTCTCGAAAAATGAGTTGAAACAAAAGGAATTGAAAATTTGTGCATATCTTTACGTTTCAGAGATTTTTGAACAATTTGGCATACCTTAGAAAAAATTGATGTGTTTGTGTACGTATGGATACAAATTTTTGTCCACGTTTTCGCGCGCACGGATCAGCCGATTTGAATGGTTCAAAAAAATATTCGATTCCTATTGATAGGGAGATGTGCTGATTAGTTTTTGGCAAAAGTCAGTCCAGCCGTTTTGGAGATACGGAGCGAAGAATGCACAAAATAGAAATAGAGTTTTTAAGAGAACAGAGCATCTCGGCAACATTTAATTCGGAATGATTTAGGAGTAATCTAGAGCAACTCGGTATACCCTAAAATTAACAACAAATATTGTAATGTGATTGTGACAAGTTATATGTTAATGTTAAAATGTATCACTTTAATATATTATTATCAATATTACTAGATGTTAATTATTTAACAGTTGTAATAATTATTGAAATTAAAAAAAAAAAATCATAATTATAAAACTATTATATTAATATTGATAGTATATTTGGACATTTTGTCAAAACTGTTAAACCATTCGATTAATATAAATAATGAATTCAAGAATTGTTTCCAAAAATCAACAATCTACAAACTACCCTATGACACTCGGTACACTTAGACGCACCCTTACAAATCAATCCTCTTATTACCATCAATCCTTTCTAAGGGTGCATCCACACACGTCTATCAAGCGAACCAACACAATCAGCGAGCAAGTTCACACGAACGACGTGAATGTGAATGTGTGAATCTTTCACTTATATTTTCACTCGTGGTGCAGAGTATATAAACGTCGCAACATATGAGAGAAGGCATCATTTAGTTTTTAGAATTAGATCAGTTCGTAGCTCAGTGGTTTAGAAAGAGAACAGATACTACTAGTGACCAGTGCAACCGAGAGATGGCGGCCAAAATAGCGGTAAATTGAAATAAATAGATAAATAGATAAATAGATAAATAGATACATGATGTGGATTTTGCGATATGTGCGGGATGATAAAAACGAGTGTAATTGTTACCAGTACACATTTGTAAACACTTGGTTGTTGTAACTGAAGAAATTATTTAATTAACAATCTTAACTAAAATACTTTTTGTAGGACTATAATATTTTAGGTTGCATTTAGATCATGCATAATAAAAAAACCTTGACTCATATTTACAGAAACCACAGAATTTAATCAGCACCATTACCCTCAGATATTTTTCGAACAGTTTTGCAATTTTCAAAATCGATTCAGAAGTTCTGGCAAAAATATCGATCGTGTTTAATCAGAATGCCTTTTATATTTTTAAAAACGGTGCAGACATTTTTGAGAAAACATCGAAGAAAGTTCAAATTTCGTCACACATACCTTTTCCAACATCGGTGTCAAAAGATTCAGAATTATTTGAAAAACAAAAAATTAGCAGATTTTGGATTTTTGGTGAAAATAGATTCTTCTCCTTCGGGAATTGAGAAAAATAATACTGATACAAAATTAATTTTAAAGTACTGAAGAATCTATTATTAAATTGTTTGATTTATTTATTAACGGATTAATTAACGGATTGATTAACGAATGCAAAAAGCTCATTAAAAAGCAAAAATAATAATACTAAAGTTATTGTGAATCGTAAACAAAGGTATTGTTCAACATATTATTAGCAGATAAAAAGATATAAATATTTGATGTTAGTAAACAAACGACTTTTTTAAATTGTCAATAAATAAATAAATATAACGGATTTATTCAATTCATTAATGCAGCGATTTTTAAAATTATCATTAGCGTAAACAAAAAATAAATTTGAGATTTGTAAACAAAAAATTAACGGATTAGTTAACGGATTTCTTAAATACTAACGGGTGTAAAAATATTAATATATTTACAAAATAATATTTACAAATTACCGATTTGGATTTATACCCAAATAGTTTATTGAAAAATATTAATTAACATTCCGTTTTATGTATATGTATAATAACCAATGCAAAATTTTAGAATTTCAGTCTAGCCAACTAAATTAAACTAGTAGGTATTGGTATTTTGCCTTGAGGCAAGTTTCATGAACTTTCTGATATGTGTGAATAAACGACTTAATCAATAAAAAATAAATTAATTTATGAGTGATTAAAAGTATTCCGAGTGGATTTATTACACATAATTGAAAACGAACGATCACGTTTACTTGGAGTATTTTCTAAAAGCATATTTACAAAAGTCAATATTTTTTATAATTGAACCAGTTTCCATAGGACTTTAATGGTTTAGTATGTGCATTAAGACTCAGTACTCTATCGTTATACCAAATAAAGCGTCTAATTTTAATTTTAACAAACATACTCATTTTCTCAAACTTTGTTGAATTTTTAAAATAAACTACTTTTCGTAAGGCCTTAATATTTCAGTAAGTTCTATAAGACCATGATATATATCGCCAAAAAAGTTTCATAAAAATTGGCTTAAATTTTTCAATTTAAAAATCAGTTTTTGATTTTTTTTTAATCGATTCGGTAGTATGAGCTTAAATGTGGACGAAAAGTTTAACACTTTTTCCAAATGACAAAGAAACGGCTTGGCAGATTGTCGCATAAAACTGACAAACGATGGTCCTAATCGAGATATCAAATAGCTTTTAAATTTCTGAAATCGGTTCAGGCGTTTTTGACAAAACGTCGATGAAAATCTAATTTTGACAAATGGCAAAAAACGATACCAATTTTTGCAAACTTTACAAATTTTTAAAGTTAAACGAGTTGTCGTAGGGCCATAATATTTTAGTATGATTTAGAAGACTTAGTATGATCTAGGGTATCTATATATAAGAATTTGATTTCAGTACTGATTAAATTAATTTTAAATGAATATTTGTTTATTTATATGTACAAGATAATCTTATCTTCTTTTCTATCTCGCTCCCAATTTTTTGTCAACCAAAATCTAGACCATTTTTTTGTTTGACAACACCAATAATCAATTACAACGACTCAGGAAATAAACGGATAATAAACAAATAAATCGTTATCAGTCTTCCGTTATTCCAATGAATATTCATTATTTAAATATCGATGATGGATCGATTTTATGGTCGATTTAATCGTTTAACGTAATCGTAAAAAAGTACAGGTCAATAATTTTCAAAGAAACGTTCCGACCAAAACGCAAAAAAATATTCGGAATGTAGACGCGTCCTAAATTTCTAAACAACCTAAATAGTTCAACACGAAAGTTGATTTTGTTAATTGAATTAATTAGAGAAGAAATTGTTTAATATTCATTAAGATATATATATATATATATATATATATATATATATATACAAATTGTGAGAACATCTATTACTGCTTCCAATTTCGGTGTCAATGGATTCACACTGACTTGAAACGTCGCGAAAACAAAATTAGCAAATCTGTATTGCTGGCAAAAAAACTTATTATTCGGGAAGTTGATGAAATAAGTAAATCTGAAGAAAATGCATGTCACCTTCAAACATGTTTCAAATACAATATTAAAACCTTAGAGCTCTTCAGGACTACACTGATTGTAGTGCCATGATGTAATTCACTTATGAATATTTTCAATGTGCGTATTTGAATTTCGTTGACAAAATTCATATTAATTTCGGAATTCGCGAGTGAAAATGTTGATAATTAATATGTACAGTAAAGATCCAACAACATCAAATATGATAAACAAAATTATAACGCGTTTAAGCATGTGGTGAATTATTTAATCAATCAAGAAAGAGATGTTTATTTTTTGCCAGAAAATCCGATTTGCTAATTACTAAACTCTATGTAAATCCTTTTTCTTTTAATTTTGTCAAACAATTCAAAACGGTTAAAAACGTCAAGAAAACCAACAAAAACAAATCTTATCGAAGCTAACTTATTTTTATATTTATTTATTTATAACTATTATTTATTTAGACACTTTTCATTTCTATTTTATAATTATTAAAATGTTTATTTTTTCGCCAAAAAATCCGATTTGCTAATTCTACACTTTATATGAATCCTTCAGCGAATCACATTAAGAAAAATCACATTAGCAAATTTTATCGAAGCTAACTTCAAAGAAGTTATAAAAAGTGTCATATTATTTATTTAGACACTTTTTATTTTATAATTATTGAGATGTTTATTTTTTGCTAGAAAATCCGATCTGCTAATTCTTTATGTGAATCCTTCATGAAATAATTTTGTCACGCACTTTTTCTTTTAATTTTGTCAAACTATTCAGAATGTTTAAAAACGTCAAGAAAAACAAATTAGCAAATTTTATCGAAGCTAACTTCAAGGTGGTTATAATAAGTGTCATATTATTTATTTAGATATTTTTTATTTCTATTTTATAATTACTAAGTTGGCATCTTTTAATATGTTTGTCACATGTAACTAATGTCACGGTGGTTATTATAAGT
>NW_020536999.1:87866822-87990298 GCF_003426905.1 Ctenocephalides felis
TAAACAATACTACAATGGGTGAAAAATTACTACAATGTTTGTAAACAATACGACAATGTTTGTAAAATACTACAATGGGTGTAAATTACTACAATGTTTGTAAAATACTACAATGGGTGTAAAATTACTACAATGTTTGTAAACAATACTACAATGGGTGGGAAAATTACTACAATGTTTGTAAACAATACTACAATGGGTGTAAAATTACTACAATGTTTGTAAACAATACTTCAATGGGTGTAAAATTACTACAATGTTTGTAAAAATACTACAATGGGTGTAAAATTACTACAATGTTTGTAAACAATACTACAATGGGTGTAAAATTTCTACAATGTTTGTAAACAATACTATAATGGGTGTAAAATTACTACAATGTTTGTAAACAATACTACAATGGGTGTAAAATTACTACAATGTTTGTAAACAATACTACAATGGGTGTAAAATTACTACAATGTTTGTAAAAATACTACAACGGGTGTAAAATTACTACAATGTTTGTAAACAATAAGACAATGGGTGTAAAATTACTACAATGTTTGTAAACAATACTACAATGGGTGGAAAATTACTACAATGTTTGTAAACAATACTACAATGTTTGTAAAAATACTACAATGGGTGTAAAATTACTACAATGTTTGTAAAAATACTACAATGGGTGTAAAATTACTACAATGTTTGTAAACAATACTACAATGGGTGGAAAATTACTACAATGTTTGTAAACAATACGACAATGTTTGTAAAAATACTACAATGGGTGTAAAATTACTACAATGTTTGTAAAAATACTACAATGGGTGTAAAATTACTACAATGTTTGTAAACAATACTACAATGGGTGGAAAATTACTACAATGTTTGTAAACAATACGACAATGTTTGTAAAAATACTACAATGGGTGTAAAATTACTACAATGTTTGTAAAAATACTACAATGGGTGTAAAATTACTACAATGTTTGTAAACAATACTACAATGGGTGTAAAATTACTACAATGTTTGTAAACAATACTTCAATGGGTGTAAAATTACTAGAATGTTTGTAAAAATAAACAATACTACCAAGCCTGGCACGCGTGCCGTAGGTTGCCGATGCCTGGTCTAGATCATACTAAAATATTACCGCCCTACGACAACTCGTTTAGCTTTAAAAATTCGTCAAAATTTAAAAGCCATTCGATGTATCTCAATGAGCACTATTGTTTGTCACTTTTGTCCGACGATCGGCCGAGCCGTTTCCTTGAAATTTGCAAAAAAGTGTTAAACTTTTCGTCCACATTTAAGCTCATTCTACCGAATCGATTTTAAAAAATCAAAAACTGGTCGAAAGATATTAGTTGGGATTGATGCTGATTAGTTTTAGGTGAAAATCTACTGAGCCGTTTTCTTGTAATTAACTGTTGAAAAAAAAATTAAGCCGATTTTTATGAAACTTTTTTTGGCGATGTATACCATGGTCTTATAGAACTTACTGAAATATTACGGTCTTACGACAAGTAGTTTAATTTTAAAAATTCATCAAAGTTTGAGAAAATGAATAGTTTTTTTGACGTTTGTTAAAAATAAAATTAGATGATTTAGTTGGTATAACGATAGAGTACTTGGTCTTAATGAGCATACTAAACCATTAACGTCCTAGGAAAACTGGTTCAATTATGAAAATTATTGATTTATGAAAATTTGCTTTTAGAAAATAGTTAACGTGTTCGTTTGTTTTCAATTGTGTGAAATAAATCCATTCGGAATACTTCTAATCACTCATAAATTAATTTGTTTATTATTGGTTAAGTCGATTATTTACACATATCGGGAAGTTCATGTAACTTTCCTCAAGGCTAAAGACCAATACCAACTAGTTTTTATTTATTATTATGAGCATTTTTCTTTTTGATTTATATTTATTTATATTTATATACTTAACTATTTTATTGTTTTCATTTTATATATTATGTTTTACATTTTAGACTTTTATTTTCAAATTTTAATTTGTATTTTCAACAGTTTACATTTTATTATTATAGATATGTGTATTTATTTTTATGTTTTTTTTATATTTATATTTTTATTTTAATTTATATTTTTATTATTATTTTTATTATTTTTAGTATATGTATTGATTTTTTGTTGTTTTAGTATATAATTTTTAAAAGTTTTGTTTGTTTCTTTTTTATTCATATTTTTAAATTTCATGTTTATCATTTTAATTTTTATTTTTAGTGTTTTTAGAATTATGTATCACATTTATTTTTATTCAATTTCATTTTTAGTAACTGTCGATGTCATTTCGAATTGACCATGGTTAATGCTGTATTGGGGAATCCCTCCTTTTTCTTGCTGACCATCGACGAGAAAAATTCAAAGGAGAAAAGAAGCGGGTAAGGCTACATTAAATACTTGGATTTTAGTCTCTGCATAAAGCAAGTCTTTATTAGTAATAAATTGGTGAAGATTTTTTTTCTCGCGTTTGTTGTATGACAATTACATTACTTTTTCCATTTTTACTCTTTTCAATCCATAAATACGTTTCACTTGCAACCTGGTTATTATTGCATTGTGTAATAAATTGTTATCTAGTATTCTTGGCTTTTGGATGAAGATGTAATATCTGAAGATATCTGTAGATTTTTTTGGCTTGTTTGAATAGACTTTACTTTTTTAATAATATTGAATTGACTGTAAAAAATGTATATTTTTTGACATGTTTGAATAGAATTTCCTTTTTTTAATAATATTGAATTGACTATAAAATATAGATTTTTTTAACATGTTTGAATAGAATGAATAGTGTGGACTATTCTAGTACTACCGTATGAAAATCAAGGATTTAGGATTTATTTATTTGAACAATTCACCATATTTAATTTATTCTCCAGTAACTTTTCTCTTTTGTAATATAATTTTTTTTCAGCTATTGAAACCGTTACTCGATACCAGTTCAACTAATATTCATAGAAGCAAATTAATAATTTTCCAATCGACGATCAAAGCTATAAATGCACACTGAAGACGACGACTGTGATAAGTTTGATAAAAACTTCTCAAAAATATTAAATGTAAGAATTTTGTGGTCTTTGTTATTTTTGCAATTTTTATTATTACATTTTATTATTTTTGATATTGTTTTCTTATTAACTTTCCATAGAGTAAGGTTATTGTAATTGTCCAAAATTTTTTCATCTACGCTTTCGGGCGCATGGTTCAGCCGAATTGAATAGTTTAAAAAACATTTAATTTCTATTGATAGGAAGATGTGCTGATTAGTCTTTGGTAAAAACAGGTCCAGGCGTTTCGGGGATGCCGAGCTAAATGTGAAAAAAATAAGTCTTTGGAAGAACTATGCCGTACACCACTAGTTATTTTTAATATTATTCTCTTATTATATTTTTTATTGCCCTTTGTTGTTTTTATTGCACTTTTTTGTTCTTGTTCTTCTAATATTATTTCTATTATTCACAAATTTTATTTATTTTATTCATTATTTTATCATCATTTGTACTTTTGTATTATATTTTATTCCTAATTCTTATTGTTGCTAGATATTACTTAGCTGTTGTAACTGATATTGAAATAAAAAAAACACAAATTGCGGTGTTTTTGATTCATAACTAACATCTTTATTTTCAGATCCAGATGCGAATTTATCTATCTCTTTTGTACGTCTAGGGTATGTATTACAATGACGCAATTCTTTCTACTCTATATATTCACTCACTTCAAGTATGTCAAAAATATTAACATTTTTCACTCACGTAAATATTGAATTTAGTCTTCTGTCAATTCTGATATCAATACATATTTTATGTTCCTAGTTTTTTTTACATAGTGAACTATTGTACTTTTTAACAAGTTATTTGTTCTTTTTATTATTATTATTTTTTTTTTTTTTGAAACCTTCAGCATTATTTGTCAATGCTTCTAAATTTGATATTTTTCCTGAGGTCAATACGCTTTTCTCTCCTTAGTTTATAATTAACTTCCCGTAGGGCAAGTTATAGTAATCGCAAAAAAATCGAAAATGAAAATGTGTGTGTGTATGTGTGTGTATGTATGTACGTGTGTGTATGTATGTGCGGATACAAATTTTCGTCGACGATTTCGGGAACACGGATCAACCGATTTGAATAATTCAAAAAACATTCGATTCGTATTGATAAGGAGACGTGCTGATTAGTTTTTGGCGGAGGCAGGTCTAGCCGTTCCGAAGATACGGGGCAAAAAGTGCCGAAAACGGTAACTCAGTTTTTAAGAGAACGGAGCGTCCGATTTGAATAATTCAAAAAACATTTCACTTGTATTGACAAGATGAAGAATCGATAAAATTGTCATGAAGGTAGGTCTAGCGGTTTCGGAGATATGGAGGAAAAAGTAAAAAAATGAGCCATTCGGCGGTCAAAAATGATCATTAGACATATGCACATCAAATCATCAGATATTTTATAGAGATTTTAACAATAAGTATACATTTTGTTAACATTCTTATGGGTTCCGTACCAATGCTTATGCGTTGGACAGCGACGCGGCGCTTACGCGCTTTATATTTTGTTCCTATGCAGTTAAAGCAGTACGATAGCTTTGAAAAAAAGTTCAGATCTTCCACAATATGTCAAAATAAAGAAAATTTTTTTTTTCAAAAAAAAAAGAAATTAAAAAAATTTTTTTTTTTTTTAAAATTTTTTTTCAAAAAAAAGTAATTTTTTGTCCAATTTAGTTTCTCAAAAATCTTATTTTTTCAAAGTAATTTTTTTTTCAAGAATGTTAATCGTTTTTAAAAAAATAATAATTTTTGGTACGGGAAGTTCCAGCAATTTGCCTTGAGGCACGATGCCTTAATTGCCTTAAGACAGAATTCCACTTACAGCTAGTTATTATTATGTTATTATTAGTCATTGAGAAATTATTAGACAGTTTTTGTGAATCTTTATTGTAAATGCTTCTACACTATTTCTATGTAGTTGTTATTTATTTTAGTTCATTAAGTAATTAATATTGATCATTTATTGTAAATTTGTCATTCCATTGTAAATACTTTCTCTTAGTTACCTACAATTGTAAAATTATAATACTTTTTGTTAAGCAATAATTAGTAAAAATAATTTTTACATTTATAACATGTCACTATTAATTTTAATTTAATTGTTATGTAAAAATGTTTGAAATATTTGAAAATATATTTTGTTCATTCATTTTATGGCCTTTGCCATGGCAAAGGTGACCAAAGCAGGGGGCTGTCATATTTGTATGTGTTTGAGTACGTGTGAGTGAATGAGAAGCGTTCGCGTTCGTCGACTTTAGAATACCGTGTCCACGGTCGACTAGCGATCACAGCGTGAAATGGGCGATCGTGGCATATGCCGGACTTTGGAAAACAGGATTTCAAACTTCCCCTCGTGGCTGACACCTTATCGTGGTGAGGGGGTCCAGTTCAGCGATAACCGTCCAATTGCCAAGAGCAGCCGTCTACTTTAGCACGTTTGTATACTAGTTATACTTCAAGGAATAAAAATTATTTAGTTGAGTATATTTCAAAATGCAATCCACATTGTATGTGGGTGTCAATTTGAAATTCAAATTTCAAATCCAATTGAATTAATAAATATATTTACTTGTTCGAACTGCATCTTATTTTCGAAAGTTTACTAAATACGCGATAGATGTCGCATACCCTATTCGTATGCATTTTTCAATAGCACATTCTCTGAAATATAGAATGCATGTGCCTAAGCTAACCGTCCATCGCTGCTATCAGGTATTAGAGCTTCGGTCTTGCTTGATGAATATTCTACCGAAACTTTCTATTTATTTCATTTTGATAATCTATGCGCTTTAGAAGCGAATGAAAATTGTGGATGTTTTGACATATTTTGATTTGAGTGAAATTTTCTTTTTTCAAAACAATTTTTTTCTCAAAAAGTGGAAAATCTTGGACCAATTTTTCACGAAATTAAAAGTGAAAAAGATGCATGTGGGTGTTTCCAAAAAATTTTTTTTGACAAATCCAATTTTTTTCTCCCAATCTTTTTGACCAAAAATTTTTTTTCCCAAAATTTTTTTGAGAAAAAAATTTTTTGTCAAAAAAATTTTTCTCTCAATTTTTTTCACCAAAAATTTTTTTTCCAATATTTTTTGAGAAAATATTTTTTCTCCCAATTTTTTTGATTTTGATTAAAGAAACGTATTGGTAATTTTACTGTGAACACGGTGAACCTACCAGTTATTATAAAACATGGCACGAGATGGCGCCAAACATAAATGCATTCGGCATTTATGCATACAGCACACGCTTCGAAATACTGCAAGGTCGATTATGAAATAACGACCTAGCTGCTGTTTTATTGCACTTGGTACAATGTACTGAGTGTCAACTCAACTTTTGCCAGGAGCAAAATTTGATTGGGTCGACTCATCTGGACCTTTTTTCTTGGATCCGACTTTGGTCGACCGGGTCTCTAGTCGACTAGCGATCGCGACAGATTTCAAAGTTGTCGTCGATCTCCGAGTTAGATTCAGTTTTGGCATAAAATATTGAAGGATAAATGTTAATTTATTTGAAAAGTTTAAATACAAGCTTTTACTAAATTTTGTTATTTTTTTCCATTTCTAACTCTCGTTGTGCTGTACTGATGACAAGTTATATATTTTTTACAACTCATAACGCACGCTGTGCAGTACTGTCTGCACAGTTAATAATTAAATTCCTTTTATTGCTTCTCGCGTACGGTACACCCTTGTGGCGGTACCCGCATCGCCACCCCGCCTCATTCAGCGACATTTCTGTCGCCCTTTAGGGCTTGCGGTGGCTGAGGCATACATTTTTTTTGTTGAGGAACACGAATAACGATACATTTTCCCAACGAATGGCAGGGTTTGCAATGCTAAAGATTTTTTTTTTTTTTTTTTTTTTTTTTTTTTAATTTCAATAATTATCACAACTGCTAATTTATTAACATCAAGTAATATTGATAAATAATAATATAAATTTAAATAAATAAAAGAGCAAAGGATAAAATTTACATGAAAATAATATCCGTAATATGATTTAATGTAAAATATAAGCAAATAATAATAAAAATAAGATTAATAAATAATATAAATAAAATTTCCGAATAATAAAATAATACTAGAAAAATAATAAAATATAACAAAATAACAATAATAGAAATAGTAAGATAATAATAATAATAATAATAATAATAATAATAAAAATAATAATAGTAATAATAACAATAATAATAATAATAATAATAATTTACAAATTTATAAGATCATTTGAAATTTTTCGTTTTAGTCTTGTAGGGCGCGCTTCTGAGTATACTTTGTTGGCCAAGTAATTTGGGTGCTCGTCTATTCTTTTTTTGTAAAATTTTGCTAAAGATGATGCCAAGGAAGTGTGTCTTAAGCCACAAGATACTTGTTTGAGTATTTTGAATGCACAAGGTAAGGCAAAATAATTTTTGGTCCTACAAACTTAAACTTCTCATCCTCTATATAACTATATAACTTAATTTTTCAATAAATGTTCAAAATTGTGAATCGATATAATTATTATATCGATATATATATAATCGATTAATTATTATTATATTATATATTTCAAGTAGTATTTAAATTATATCGAAATTGCGCATAAAATAAATGGCACAACATTAAAAGTAGAATCATTCCAACAATCGATGTATAAATTTATATATCATAAAAAAATGAAATATAAAAACTGACCCCGCTCGCGGATTCGAACTCGAAACCCAACGCAATAACTACCGCCTACGCAATCTAACGATTTAACGATCTCGACCACTAGCGTCTCTTGTAATTATCAATTATATAACGTCAAATTGTATAACTTGCAGTTTTAGACATGTCGAGATGGCGCCAAATGGCATATGGCGCACGCTTCGAAATACTGCGAGTTCGACTATGAAACATCGACCCAACAGACGTTTCGTCGCACAGCGGTCTGTCTGTCCGTTTCGTCGCACTCGAGTTGCAAAACTCGGGTGTCTAAGAGTCCCAGTGACCAGCTTTAATGTCAAGTGAGAATCAATCACTTCTGCCAGGCCTCACTTTAGCATCATGCCTCGAGGTCCTCTGGAGCAGAACCTGATTCGGTCGTCTCATCTTGATTGTTGTGATCGCGGGCTCGGGAGATAACGGTATGGTGCCTCTATCTTCTCCCGTTGTCTGCGGCTATTGGGGGGCACTGACAGCAGGGGGCTGTCAGTTTTGTGTGTTGTGTGTTGCATGTTGCATGGTGTGCTAGAGTACGTATGAGCGAGTGAGAAGCGTTCGCGTTCGTCGACTTTGGAAGACCGGGTCCAGAGTCGACTGGCGATCGCAGCGTGAAATGGGGGGATCGTGGCATATGCCGGACTTTGGAAAACCGGATTTCAAAGTCTTTGTCAATCTCAGAGTGAATCCTCCCCCTCGTGGCTGACACCTTATCGTGGTGAGGGGGTCCAGTTGGACGATAACCGTCCAATTGCCAAGAGCAGCCGTCTACTTTTCTATACTACTTATACTAGTTATACTTCAAATTTAATTGAATTAATAAATATATATATTTACTTGTTCGAACTGCATCTTATTTTCGAAAGTTTACTAAATATGCGACAGATGTCGCATCCATTATTCGTATGCATTTTTCAATAGCACATGCTCTAAAATATAGAATGCATGTGCCTAAGCTAACCGTCCATCGTTGCTTTCGAGTATTAGAACTTCGGTCTACTTCATGAAGATTCTAACGAAACTTTTGATTTATTTTAATTTCTCAATTTGATTCTATGCGCCTTTGAAATGCGTGAAACATGTGGAGTTTTGACATGTTTTGAAATAATCCATATTGTTGTACATGGAAATACAAGTTTTTAAATTTAATTGAATTAATAATATATAGTATAGATTTATTATATATAGAAAATATAGACTTGTTTAAACTGCACCTTATTGCTGAAAGTTTACTACATATGCGACAGCGTCCATAATTCATTCATATGCATTTTTCAATAACACATTCTCTTAAATATATAGAATGCATGTGCCTTTGCGGGTATTAAAATTTCGGTCACCAAATTTTTTTTCCAAAAAACTTTTTTTCCCAAAATTTTTTTGACCAAAATTTTTTTCCAAAAATTTTTTTCACCAAAATTTTTTTTATCAAAATTTTTTTTACCAAAACTTTTTTTCCCAAAATTTTTTTGACCAAAATTTTTTTCCAAAAATTTTTTTCACCAAAATTTTTTTTACCAAAATTTTTTTTACCAAAATTTTTTTGACCAAAAATTTTTTTGTCCATAAATTTTTTTGACTAAAATTTTTTTGACCAAAATTTTTTTGACCAAAATTTTTTTGACCAAAAATTTTTTCGACCAAAATTTTTTTCACCAAATTTTTTTTCAAAATTTTTTTTTTTAAATTTTTTCGACTAAAAATTTTTTTGACCAAAATTTTTTTGACCAAATTTTTTTCACCAAAAATTTTTTTTCCAAGATTTTTTTAATTTTTTTAAGAAAAAAATTTTTTGACCTAAAACTTTTGCACCGTACCTAATTATTTATTTCAAATAGTGATACAATAATAATATTAATTAATATATAACTGTTACATTTTGATTAAAGAAACGTATTGGTAATTTTACTGTGAACACGGTGAACCTGCTAGTTATTATAAAACATGGCACGAGATGGCGCCAAACATAAATGCATTTGGCATTTATGCATACAGCACACGCTTGGAAATACTGCAAGGTCGATTATGAAATAACGACCTAGCAGCTGTTTTATTGCACCTGGTACAATGTACTGAGTGACAACTCAACTTTTGCCAGGAGCAGAATCTGATTAGGCCGTCTCATCTGGACTTTTTTTTTGAATGCGACTTTGGTCGACCGGGTCTCTAGTCGACTAGCGATCGCGACAGATTTCAAAGTTGTCGTCGATCTCCGAGTTGGATTCATTTTTGACATAAAATATTGAAGGATAAATGTTAATTTATTTGAAAAGTTTTATTTTAGCAAGTTTTTTTTTATTTAAACATTAAAATTTTTTATTAGATTTTGTTATTTTTTTCCATTTCTAACTCTCGTTGTGCTGTACTGATGACAAGTTATATATTTTTTACAACTCATAACGCACGCTGTGCAGTACAGTTAATAATTAAATTCCTTCTATTGCTTCTCGTGTACGGGACACTCTTGCTGCGGTTTTTTTTTTTTTTTGGTATATGAATAACGATACGGATCTGACTAACATTTTCTTAGTTGTATTGCACGTCGTGTGCCATGGCGGTTACCCAAAATAATTTTACTGATAATTTTGTGTTAGCGGTTATCGGTTACCATATCTGAATTTACTGAAAATGTTGTGTCAGCTCTGTATTTTCCTGTCTGTTTTGCACGTCGTGCACAACACAAAAGTTTTAGTCGACGTGCTGTCAAATGTAAAAATGTGACTGTTCTCCTGATACATCGAAACAATTTTGACGAGATTTATTTTAATTCATTTCGCCATTTTAATTCAAAATTGTGACTGTTCCCCTGGTAGAATAAATGATTTTAGTACGAAAAATATTCAATTTTATACAAAATCTCGTCAAAATCGTTTTGATGTATTAGGAGAACAGTCACATTTTGACATTTGACAGCACGTATGAGCGCCATTTTAATTCAAAATTGTGACTGTTTCCCTGGTAGAATATATGACTTTAGTACAAAAAATATTCTATTCCATACAAAAACTCGTCAAAATCATTTCATTCTACCAGGGGAACAGTCACAATTTTGAATATAATTTTGTTACGATTTGTTGGGGTTTTGCGCACGACGTGCAGTACAGCTAGAAAAATGTTAGTCATATTCAGAATGTTGCAAGTGTGCCCTACTAACACTCTGTTTCTCGATTGAAACAAGTTGAACTGAGGGCCACTTTTGTACGGGACCCACTGGTGCGGATACCGCACCGATACTCTAGGGAATACTCGCAACATTCTGAATCTGACTAACATTTTTCTAGCTGTATTTTCTAGCACATCGTGGGTAAAACCCCAACAAATCGTAACAAAATTATATTTAAAATTGTGACTGTTCCCCTGGTAGAATAAAATGATTTTGACGAGTTTTTGTATGGAATTGAATATTTTTTGTACTAAAGTCATATATTCTACCAGGGGAACAGTCACAATTTTGAATTAAAATGGCGCTCATACGTGCTGTCAAATGTAAAAATGTGA
Source organism: Ctenocephalides felis (assembly GCF_003426905.1). NCBI lineage: Eukaryota > Metazoa > Arthropoda > Insecta > Siphonaptera > Pulicidae > Ctenocephalides > Ctenocephalides felis. The sequence continues at coordinate 87,878,059 of NW_020536999.1, forward strand.
CTGTTCTCCTGATACATCGAAACGATTTTGACGAGATTTTATATGGAATTGAATATTTCTCGTACTAAAATCATTTTATTCTACCAGGGGAACAGCCACAATTTTGAATATAATTTTGTTACGATTTGTTGGGGTTTTGCGCACAACGTGCAGTACAGCTAGAAAAATGTTAGTCAGATTCAGAATGTTGAGAGTATTCCCAGGAGTGTCGGTGCGGTACCCGCACCAGTAGGTCCCGTACAAAAGTGGCCCCCAGTCCAATTTGTTTCAATCGAGAAACAGAGTGTTAGTAGGGGCACACTCGCGACATTCTGAATATGACTGACATTTTTCTAGCTGTACTGCACGTCGTGCGTAAAACCCCAACAAATCGTAACAAAATTATATTCACAATTGCGACTGTTCCCCTGGTAGAATAAAATGATTTTGATGAGATTTTGTATGGAATTGAATATTTTTTGTACTAAAGACATATATTCTACCAGGGGAACAGTCACAATTTTGAATTAAAATGGCGCTCATACGTGCTGTCAAATGTAAAAATGTGACTGTTCTCCTAATACATCAAAACGATTTTGACGAGATTTTGTATGGAATTGAATATTTTTGTACTAAATCCATTATTCTACCAGGGGAACAGTCACAGTTTTGAATTAAAATGTGACTGTTCTCCTAATACATCAAAACGATTTTGACGAGATTTTATATGGAATTAAATATTTTTGTACTAAAATCATTTTATTCTACCAGGGGAACAGTCACAATTTTGAATATAATTTTGTTACGATTTGTTGGGGTTTTACCCACGACGTGCAGTACAGTTAGAAAAATGTTAGTCAGATTCAGAATGTTGCGAGTGTGCCCCTACTAACACTCTGTTTCTCGATGGAAACAAGTTGGACTGGGGGCCACTTTTGTACGGTACCGCACCGACACTCTAGGGAATACTCGCAACATTCTGAATCTGACTAACATTTTTCTCGCTGTACTGCACGTCGTGCGCAAAACCCCAACAAATCGTAACAAAATTATATTCAAAAGTGTGACTGTTCCCCTGGTAGAATAAAATGATTTTAGTACAAAAAATATTCAATTCCATATAAAATCTCGTCAAAATCGTTTTGATGTATTAGGAGAACAGTCACATTTTAATTCAAAACTGTGACTGTTCCCCTGGTAGAATAATGGAATTTAGTACAAAAATATTCAATTCCATACAAAATCTCGTCAAAATCGTTTTGATGTATTAGGAGAACAGTCACATTTTTACATTTGACAGCACGTATGAGCGCCATTTTAATTCAAAATTGTGACTGTTCCCCTGGTAGAATATATGACTTTAGTACAAAAAATATTCAATTCCATACAAAAACTCGTCAAAATCATTTTATTCTACCAGGGGAACAGTCACAATTTTAAATATAATTTTGTTACGATTTGTTGGGGTTTTACCCACGATGTGCAGTACAGCTAGAAAAATGTTAGTCAGATCAGAATACGTCAGATACATCGAAACGATTTTGACGAGATTTTATATGAAATTGAATATTTTTCGTACTAAAATTATTTTATTCTACCAGGGGAACAGCCACAATTTTGAATATAATTTTGTTACGATTTGTTGGGGTTTTGCGCACGACGTGCAGTACAGCTAGAAAAATGTTAGTCAGATTCAAAATGTTGAGAGTATTCCCAGGAGTGTCGGTGCGGTACCCGCACCAGTAGGTCCCGTACAAAAGTGGCCCCCAGTCCAATTTGTTTCAATCGAGAAACAGAGTGTTAGTAGGGGCACACTCGCGACATTCTGAATATGACTGACATTTTTCTAGCTGTACTGCACGTCGTGCGTAAAACCCCAACAAATCGTAACAAAATTATATTCAAAATTGCGACTGTTCCCCTGGTAGAATAAAATGATTTTGATGAGATTTTGTATGGAATTGAATATTTTTTGTACTAAAGACATATATTCTACCAGGGGAACAGTCACAATTTTGAATTAAAATGGCGCTCACACGTGCTGTCAAATGTAAAAATGTGACTGTTCTCCTAATACATCGAAACGATTTTGACGAGATTTTGTATGGAATTGAATATTTTTGTACTAAATCCATTATTCTACCAGGGGAACAGTCACAGTTTTGAATTAAAATGTGACTGTTCTCCTAATACATCAAAACGATTTTGACGAGATTTTATATGGAATTGAATATTTTTGTACTAAAATCATTTTATTCTACCAGGGGAACAGTCACAATTTTGAATATAATTTTGTTACGATTTGTTGGGGTTTTACCCACGACGTGCAGTACAGTTAGAAAAATGTTAGTCAGATTCAGAATGTTGCGAGTGTGCCCCTACTAACACTCTGTTTCTCGATGGAAACAAGTTGGACTGGGGGCCACTTTTGTACGGTACCGCACGAACACTCTAGGGAATACTCGCAACATTCTGAATCTGACTAACATTATTCTCGCTGTACTGCACGTCGTGCGCAAAACCCCAACAAATCGTAACAAAATTATATTCAAAAGTGTGACTGTTCCCCTGGTAGAATAAAATGATTTTAGTACAAAAAATATTCAATTCCATATAAAATCTCGTCAAAATCGTTTTGATGTATTAGGAGAACAGTCACATTTTAATTCAAAACTGTGACTGTTCCCCTGGTAGAATAATGGATTTAGTACAAAAATATTCAATTCCATACAAAATCTCGTCAAAATCGTTTTGATGTATTAGGAGAACAGTCACATTTTTACATTTGACAGCACGTATGAGCGCCATTTTAATTCAAAATTGTGACTGTTCCCCTGGTAAAATATATGACTTTAATACGAAAAATATTCAATTCTATACAAAATCTCGTCAAAATCATTTCATTCACCAGGGGAACAGTCACAATTTTGAATATAATTTTGTTACGATTTGTTGGGGTTTTGCGCACGACGTGCAGTACAGCTAGAAAAATGTTAGTCATATTCAAAATGTTGCAAGTGTGCCCCTACTAACACTCTGTTTCTCCATTGAAACAAGTTGGACTGGGGGCCACTTTTGTACGGGACCCACTGGTGCGGGTACCGCACCGATACTCTAGGGAATACTCGCAACATTCTGAATCTAACTAACATTTTTCTAGCTGTACTGCACATCGTGGGCAAAACCCCAACAAATCGTAACAAAATTATATTCGAAATTGTGACTGTTCCCCTGGTAGAATAAAATGATTTTCGTACGGGACCTACTGGTGCGGGTACCGCATCGACACTACTGGCAATACTCTCAACATTCTAAATCTGACTAACATTTTTCTAGCTGTACTGCACGTCGTGCGCAAAACCCCAACAAATCGTAACAAAATTATATTCAAAATTGTGGCTGTTCCCCTGGTAGAATAAAATGATTTTAATACGAAAAATATTCAATTCCATATAAAATCTCGTCAAAATCGTTTCGATGTATCAGGAGAACAGTCACATTTTTACATTTGACAGCACGTATGAGCGCCATTTTAATTCAAAATTGTGACTGTTCCCCTGGTAGAATATATGACTTTAGTACAAAAAATATTCCATTTCATACAAAAACTCGTCAAAATCATTTTATTCTACCAGGGGAACAGTCACAATTTTGAATATAATTTTGTTACGATTTGTTGGGGTTTTGCGCACGACGTGCAGTACAGCTAGAAAAATATTAGTCAGATTCAGAATGTTGCGAGTATTCCCTAGAGTATCGGTGCGGTATCCGCAACAGTGGGTCCCGTACAAAAGTGGCACTCAGTTCAACTTGTTTCAATCGAGAAACAGAGTGTTAGTAGGGGCACACTCGCAACATTCTGAATCTGACTAACATTTTTCTAGCTGTACTGCACGAGAGTTAGAAATGGAAAAAAATAACAAAATTTAGTAAAAACTTGTATTTAAACTTTTCAAATAAATTAACATTTATCCCACAATATTTTATGTCAAAACTGAATCTAACTCGGAGATCGAAGACATCTTTGAAATCTGTCGCGATCGCTAGTCGACTAGAGACCCGGTCGACCAAAGTGGAATCCAAAAAAAAGTCCAGATGAGACGACCCAATCAGATTCTGCTCCTGGCAAAAGTTGAGTTGACACTCAGTACATTGTACCAAGTGCAATAAAACAGTTGCTAGGTCGTTATTTCATAATCGACCTTGCAGTATTTCGAAGCGTGTGCTGTATGCATAAATGTCGAATGCATTTATGTTTGGCGCCATCTCGTTCCATGTTTTATAATAACTGGCAGGTTCACCGTGTTCACTGTAAAATTACCAATACGTTTTTTTAATCAAAATGTAACAGTTATATATTAATTAATATTATGATTGTATCACTATTTGAAATAAATAATTAGGTACGGTGCAAAAGTTTTCGGTCAAAAAATTTTTTTCTCAAAAAAATTTTGGTCAAAAAAATTTTTGGAAAAAAAATGTTGGTCAAAAAAATTTTTGGACAAAAAAATTTTGGTTAAAAAAATGTTGGAAAAAAAATTTTGGGAAAAAAAATTGGGAGAAAAAATTTTTAGAGAAAAAATTTTGGGGAAAAACATTTTTGGTCAAAAAAATTTGGAGAAAAAATTTTGGACAAAAAATTTTGGAGAAAAAAATTTTTGGTCAAAAAATTTGGGAGAAAAAAATTTTTTCTCAAAAAAATTTTGGTCAAAAAAATATTGGAAAAAAATTGGGAGAAAAATTTTTTTTCTCAAAAAAATTTTGGGAAAAAAAATTTTTTTCTCAAAAAAATTTTGGGAAAAAAAATTCGGAGAAAAAATTTTTTTCTCAAAAAAATTTCGGGAAAAAAAATTTTGGGAAAAAAAATTTTGGACAAAAAAATTTTGGGAAAAATAGGGAGAAAAAAATTTTGGTCAAAAAAATTTTTTCTCAAAAATATTTTTGGACGGAAAAATTTTGGAAAAAAATTGGGAGAAAAATTTTTTGGTCAAAAAGATTGGGAGAAAAAATTTGGATTTGTCAAAAAAATTTTTGGAAACACCCACATGCACCTTTTTCACTTTTAATTTCGTGAAAAATTGGTCCAAGATTTTCCACTTTTTGAGAAAAAAATTGTTTTGAAAAAAGAAAATTTCACTCAATTCAAAACATGTCAAAACATCCACAATTTTCATTCGCTTCTAAAGCGCATAGATTATCAAAATGAAATAAATAGAAAGTTTCGGTAGAATATTCATCAAGCAAGACCGAAGCTCTAATACCTGATAGCAATTCAATTTTTTTTCAATTCAAAGACTATATATTTCAATATATAAAAGTATGTACATTGCATATTATAACATGGGTTTATTACCCGTAGGTATTGTATCCTTCATTGGATTTGGTTTTTCAAACAATAATTAAAGTATATGTAAAACTTTTTGACAAATCGTGTGGCAAAAAAGAGGAAAGAAACTTTTTCTCCCAAAAAAAACCACAAAGCAATATTTATAATAATAGTTAATTATACAAATAAAAAGAAAAACAAAAATAAAAGATTTATTCTCATCCAAGTATCAATTACCGCTATGGGTCGATCAGTATATATTTTGGCATGGCGTAATTGCCATACCAAATATCGTCCCTTGTGTATTGGCCGAGGCCCGCGATGTTAACATTAGGATGATCCCCACATTTTAGATAAAAATTCTCAGTGAGCTTTTTTATAAAGTCTAGTATGGTTGGTAAGTCAGTCTGTTTGTGTATGTATTTTGAAGAGTAGTAATGTCTAGTCAGTGGGTTCCTTATTTTGTTGAGTACGAGTCGTAGTGTCTTATTTTGTAATGTCTGTAGTTTTCGTAAGTTAGTCTTAGTCGTCGCGTTCCATGCCGGAGCGGCGTATGTCAGTATCGGTCTTATTAGTGTCAAGTAAAGTGTTCGCTTGTTCTTCACGCTTAGCGGGCTGTTCTGGTTCAAGAGAGGTCTCAGTAGATTCAACATCCCGTAAGCCTGTCCAATTTTTGTATTAATATGTTTTGTGAAGCTGAGTCTATGGTCCAGGGTCACACCAAGATATTTGACATCCTTCGACCACTCAACTTCACAGTCCAATACTTTAATTTTGTCCAAGTCAGTCAGTCTAGTCATGGCATTTTGGCTCTTTGTAAATAAAATTGCCTCCGTCTTTTGCGGATTGATTTTAATCTGCCATTTGTCAGTATATTTCATCAGCTTGTCTATGTGTGTCTGTATCTTTGTAGTCAGTAGCGTCGGTGATCGTGATGATTTGTATATGGCAGTGTCGTCAGCAAACGTCAGTAACGTTGTGTCGGAGTCAGTGGGTATGTCGTGAATGTAGACGTTAAACAAGGACGGTCCCAGGATCGAGCCCTGCGGTACTCCCGCCGTCACTTGTTTAACCGTCGAAAGTCCGTTGTCTACTTGTACAGTGAAGTTACGGTCTGAAAGGTATGAGTGTAAAGTTCTCGTTATGTATGGTGGAAAGTTGAGTTGGATAAGTTTATGTACAAGTCCGTCCATCCAGATGGTGTCAAATGCCTTCTCAAAGTCGAGTAACACCAATCCGGTATGGTTTCGTCTGTTGAAGTTGAGTACTGTATTTTCTATGAGTTTTGTCAGTGGGTGTAGTGTAGAGTGTCGTTCTTTGAATCCGTATTGTGTGTCAGGTATAATTTTGTTGTGTCTTATGTGTTTGTTAAGTCTTTTGAGTAGTACCTTTTCGGCTACCTTACTCATTGTGTTGAGGAGGCTGATCGGTCTGTAGTTCTGTGGTACGTCTGGCTGTTTCCTTGGCTTCACTATTGGAAATATGATGGAGGTTTTCCAAGAAGCGGGAAAGCAGCCTTTTGTCATTAGTCTATTTATTATGCGCGTAAGTAAAATGTAGGCGTTCGTCGGCAGTTGTTTAAGTATTATGTTTTGTAGTCCGTCCGGTCCTGGTGCTTTTCTGTTCGGTAATTTTTTAACTATTGTCTTTATTTCGGAAACTGTGGCAGGGTCTATTCGTAAGTCTTTGCCTCTGTGGAGGTCAGTGAAGTCTTGAATTGTCTCGTGTACGTCTTGTTTCAGGTCTGCGTTTGACATATTGGCATTTTGTTTATGTATGTTTTCAAAGTTTTTTGCCAATATTTCCGCCTTGTCTGCTGGTGTCGTTGCGTAATTATTGTCAGTTAATTTGAGTGGAGGTATGGATGTTGGTTTTTGCGTCAGTCTTTTTGCTGTCTGCCAAATTTTGTGTGGGTCAGTATTTATGTTCTCGAGTCTTTTGGTCCAAGTGCTGTTTCGGTGGTCACGTATTTCGTTGGAAATAATTTTTGTCAGTCTGTTAACATGTTCCTTGAGTAGTCTGTCACCGGTACGTTGCCACAGTTTCTTTGTATGATTTTTAAGTTGTATTTTCAATAAAATGTGTTCTGGCAAGTCGTTGGCTGGTGTTGTTCTTGAGTCTAGTGTCGGTATAGTCTGTTGTACGGCGTCTGTGATTGTCAGTGTAAGGTGTGTTACAGCCTCCTCAATGTCAGTGTTGGTATCGATTGGCATAGTGTGTCGTGTGTTGTCTGTGATGATGTCTCTGAAAATTGGCCAGTTGGCTCTGGTGTAATCTAAAAATTTGCGTTTGGGAGTCTGGTCGACGTCTAGTCTGTCTGAAATGGTCATGAAAACTGGATTATGGTCGGAGTTGAAAAGTGTTCTTGTTATGGGTTCGGATGTTACGTGTAGATTTTTTGTCAATGCCAAATCGATCGTACTGTGGTGGTGCGTCTGTACGGTGGCGTATCTGGTCGGCGTGTCAGGATAATGTAGTTGTGCGTCTGTGGTGTTGTGTTCGGTCAGGTATTCGTAAAGTCTGTTTCCGTTCGCGTTGTTGAAGTTACAGTTCCAAGATGTGTGTTGTGCGTTAAAGTCTCCTGCCATAAGTACAAATCTGTTCGAGTCCAGTAGTCTTTGTAAGTCCGTATGTTCTAGTCTGCTTGCCGGGATGTAAATCGATATTATGGTTACTTTTTGACCTCTCTTGTATACATTAATAGCTGTTATTTCAGAACTGCCCGCTGTCAGGTTTGGCACTTGCTCGTGTCTGATGTTAGACTTAATCAAAATCGCAGTGCCGCCCCATCCGCGTGCGTCCGTCTGTCTGTCGTTTCTGTAAACTTTGTAATTGTTCATATAGAGTCTGTCCGTAGGTTTGAAGTGTGTCTCGTTAATCAGTACTATGTCCAGATCGTATTTTGTTATCGTCTGTCTCAGTTCGTCAATGTTGTTTTTAAGTCCATTAGAATTGAAATGCATTATTTGTAAGTCTTGCGATTGGTTTATGGTGATGATGTAAGAAAGTTCAAAATTGTTGTGTATTTGTCGTTATAAGTCATGTTTGTGTTTAGTGTTTTTGTCAGTTTGTATAGCTCACTGAAAATTTGCTTTACCTGGGGATCCGCAAATAGCTTCCTGATCTCGCCCATAGCAGTAAAGAGTCCTTCCGGAGTGTTGAGATCTGGATCTGGCTGGTTGTAAACTCGACCGTTGATGGTGTTGGCCGGATCGGTGCTGGTCTTGGTGATGGTGAAGGCCAGGCCGGTGATAGTGTGGACTGCAGCGGAGGTCGGTATGATGTCCGTGGGACAGGGAGTTGAGGATAATCAGGTTTGAAGTTAGGGCCGGTGTTTGTCGGATTTAGAGCTGACGAGAAACTTCTTGTCAGTGGCATTGGTGTTGGAGCTGGCGCATATACTTTTCTTCTCTTGAGAGTATCGTTTTCCTTCTTCTCAATGAAATTAAGGAGTGCGGAGCACTGAGAATAGTTCGCCGGGTGTTCTTTCTTACAATTGACACACATCGGTGCCTCGGTTAGTAGTTTCTTGCACGCACCTGGCGCGTGCATCTCGAGGCACTTTATACACCTGTACTTCATATCGCAGGTGTACGATGTGTGTCCAAAATTCAAACAGTTGTGACACTGTAGAGCCCTATTTTGTGACCTGTATGTCTCCCAAGAGAAGATGTGCCCTCCAATGTTACTAATTTGCTTCAGCTCCGACATGTCTTGATCTTTCTCCAGAGAGACAATGTATATGGGCAGCTTATGTTGGCTGCCATCCGATAACTTTCGTTTGATCTGTATCACTTGTCTGACTTTAATTCCTTTCAATAAGAGGTCTTCGCAAACTTCAGCTTCGGGTATCGAAGGATGAAGTCCAGTCATTGTAATTTTCTTCGGCAAATCTTTTCTCATCGAGTATGTGTAGAATTGGTAATGGCATTCTCTCAATACCTTTTTAACTTGCTCGTGTTCCTGGATTGTATCTGTAAAAATTTTGTGTAATTGCGTGTTGAAAAACTGATATCTAAATTGGATCTTAGTTGTGTCTCTGATGTACTTTATTGTTTTCAATTCTAAGTTTGCCTTGATGATGATGGATGGTATTTTCTTAGGTGTTTTTGTCCGGTTATTCTCGATTGCCAGACTCGGATGGCTGCTGTCCAACATTTCCCTCTGGTTCCTTCTTCTTAGCTCTCTTTCTCCGTGACACTTTTCTATATTCGTTCAACTCCCTGTCTGTATCCATGTCCGATCGGTCCGATAGTGCATTGAATTTGTTTTTGAAGGCACCGCTGGTCTGCACCTCCATGCTCATTTTGATCTTCTTCCCAGGCTTCTGCCTGGGAATATCCTTGGGCTCTTCAATATACTCGGCACTGATTTTAAGAAAATAAATCAAAAGTACTTAAAACAAATAAATTTAGAAAAATCACTTTCTAAAATGCGCTTATCCTCTAACCATTACCAACACCGACCCAGTGTTTGGAAAGAGGAGTCAGCAAAAGGCACGTTCACCTTTAAAATTTAGAACACTGAACAAGGTGTATATTACATTGTAAGTATTAAGCCCGGTGCCTTTAAAAAGGCAAGTTTTAGAATCAATTCCGGACTTATTACTTATTTCACAAAATCTATTGACCCTACCTGATAGCAGCGATGGACGGTTAGCTTAGGCACATGCATTCTATATTTCAGAGAATGTGCTATTGAAAAATGCATACGAATAGGGTATGCGACATCTATCGCGTATTTAGTAAACTTTCGAAAATAAGATGCAGTTCGAACAAGTAAATATATTTATTAATTCAATTGGATTTGAAATTTGAATTTCAAATTGACACCCACATACAATGTGGATTGCATTTTGAAATATACTCAACTAAATAATTTTTATTCCTTGAAGTATAACTAGTATACAAACGTGCTAAAGTAGACGGCTGCTCTTGGCAATTGGACGGTTATCGCTGAACTGGACCCCCTCACCACGATAAGGTGTCAGCCACGAGGGGAAGTTTGAAATCCTGTTTTCCAAAGTCCGGCATATGCCACGATCGCCCATTTCACGCTGTGATCGCTAGTCGACTCTGGACACGGTCTTCTAAAGTCGACGAACGCGAACGCTTCTCACTCGCTCACACGTACTCAAACACATACAAATATGACAGCCCCCTGCTTTGGTCACCTTTGCCATGGCAAAGGCCATAAAATGAATGAACAAAATATATTTTCAAATATTTCAAACATTTTTACATAACAATTAAATTAAAATTAATAGTGACATGTTATAAATGTAAAAATTATTTTTACTAATTATTGCTTAACAAAAAGTATTATAATTTTACAATTGTAGGTAACTAAGAGAAAGTATTTACAATGGAATGACAAATTTACAATAAATGATCAATATTAATTACTTAATGAACTAAAATGAATAACAACTACATAGAAATAGTGTAGAAGCATTTACAATAAAGATTCACAAAAACTGTCTAATAATTTATCAATGACTAATAACATAATAATAATTATAAACTAAGGAGAGAAAAGCGTATTGACCTCAGGAAGAATATCAAATTTAGAAGCATTGACAAATAATGCTGAAGGTTTCAAAAAAAAAAATAATAATAATAATAATAATAATATAAAGAACAAAGAACTTGTTAAAAAGTACAATAGTTCACTATGTAAAAAAAACTAGGAACATAAAATACGTATTGATATCAAAATTGACAGAAAACTAAATTCAATATTTAAGTGAGTGAAAAATGTTAATATTTTTGACATACTTGAAGTGAGTGAATATATAGAGTAGAAAGAATTGCGTCATTGTAATACATACCTTAGACATATAAAAGAGATAGATAAATTCGCATCTGGATCTGAAAATAAAGATGTTAGTTATGTTTAGTTAATTAAAAACACCGCAATTTGTTTTTTTTTATTTCAATATCAGTTACAACTGCTAAATAACATCTAGCAACAATCCATAAGAATTAGGAATAAAATATAATACAAAAGTATAAACGATGATAAAATTAATGAATAAAATAAATAAAATTTGTGAATAATATAAATAATATTAGAAGAACAAGAACAAAAAAAATGCAATAAAAACAATAAAGGACAATAAAAAATATAATAAAAGATTAATATTAAAAATAACTAGTGGTGTACGGCATAGTTCTTTCAAAGACTCATTCTTTTCACATTTAGCTCGGCATCCCCGAAACCCCTGGACCTGCCTTTACCAAAGACTAATCAGCACATTTTCCTATCAATAGAAATTAAATATTTTTTAAACCATTCAATTCGGTTGAACCATGCGCCCGAAAGCGTAGATGAAAAAATTTTGGACAATTACAATAACCTTATTCTATGGAAAGTTAATAAGAAAACAATATCAAAAATTTTAAAATAATGTAATAGTAAAAAATTGCAAAAATAACAAGTACCACAAAATTCTTACATTTAATATTTTTGAGTAGTTTTTACCAAACTTATCACAGTCGCCGTCTTCAGTGTGCATTTATAGCTTTGATCGTCGATTGGAAAATTATTAATTTGCTTCTATGAATATTAGTTGAACTGGTATCGAGTAACGGTTCCAATAGCTGATTGAAAATGGCTGAAAAAAAATTATATTACAAAAGACAACAGTTACTGGAGAATAACTTAAATATGGTGAATTGTTCAAATAAATCATTAACTAAATCCTTGATTTTGATTCGGTAGTACTAGAATAGTCCACACTATTCATTCTATTCGAACATGTTAAAAAAATCTATATATTTCAGTCAATTCAATATTATTAGAAAAGTAAATTCTTTTCAAGTATGTCAAAAAAAAATCTACATTTTTCAGTTAATTCAATATTATTAAAAAAAGTAAAGTCTATTCAAACAAGCCAAAAAAATCTACATTTTTCAGTCAATTCAATATTATTAAAAAAGTAAAGTCTATTCAAACATGTAAAAAAAGATCTACATTTTTCAGTCAATTCAATATTATTATAAAAGTAAAGTCTATTCAAACATGTAAAAAAAGATCTACATTTTTCAGTCAATTCAATATTATTAAAAAAGTAAAGTCTATTCGAACATATCAAAAGAATCTACATTTTTCAGTCAATTCAATATTATTAAAAAAGTAAAGTCTATTCAAACATGCCAAAAAAATCTACATTTTTCAGTCAATTCAATATTATTAAAATAGTAAAGTCTATTCGAAGAACATGCCAAAAAAATCTACATTTTTCAGTGAATTCAATATTATTAAAATAGTAAAGTCTATTCGAAGAACATGCCAAAAAAATCTACATTTTTCAGTGAATTCAATATCATTATAAAAGTAAAGTCTATTCAAACATGTAAAAAAAAATCTACATTTTTCAGTCAATTCAATATTATTATGAAAGTAAAGTCTATTCAAACATGTAAAAAAAGATCTACATTTTTCAGTCAATTCAATATTATTAAAAAAGTAAATTCTTTTCAAACATGTCAAAAAAAATCTACATTTTTCAGTCAATTCAATATTATTATGAAAGTAAAGTCTATTCAAACATGTAAAAAAAATCTACATTTTTCAGAAAATTCAATATTATTAAAAAAGTAAAGTCTATTCAAACATGTAAAAAAAGATCTACATTTTTCAGTCAATTCAATATTATTATAAAAGTAAAGTCTATTCAAACATGTAAAAAAAGATCTACATTTTTCAGTCAATTCAATATTATTAAAAAAGTAAAGTCTATTCGAACATGCCAAAAAAAAAAATCTACATTTTTCAGTCAATTCAATATTATTAAAAAAGTAAAGTCTATTCGAACATGCCAGAAAAAACTACTTTTTTAATAATATTGAATTGACTGAAAAATGTAAAGTCTATTCAAACATGTAAAAAAAGAGTGCGCGTAAGGATCACACGCGATTGCAGTAAAACTTATTTACTACTGTATAAAGTAGCAAATTTAGATTGAGTAAAAATAAATACATCATATAACAATTTTGAATAATGTTTATTAGTAATATGGTAACACTCATGATGCACACATTTATTAGTGTCGTCAATCATTATACACATATATATAATGATAAATTATAAATTATATATTTATGATTACATTAAAAATATGTATAATATTTACAAACAATAATGTAATCAAAGTCGTACTTGAAATATGACATGATCGTTTTAAAGTAATTGCTGATTAATAAATTCTATAATATTCATTCACACAGTGGATTATGTTAAACAACGCCTAAACAAATATTGTTTTTGCAAATCAACTCATCCTGTAACAATTGTGTTTGAAGAACTTTATGTAATTAAAATTAACATACATTCATTTACTGTTTGTATTTTTTTACTTTTTCGCTGACAATATAATCTCATTCCTTAAACAGCTGTAATATCTGTCTTGCCTGACAAATTGAAGCCATACTTTTATATTTGTTTTATTTATCAAGCCCTGCACATAGCTTGATCTATGAATCACTTGCTTTTTTATGTGAACGTTAATGCAATGATCATCATCAATATTACGAGGTAATAAATTAACCATATTATTAATGTCAACAGGCACATTTATAATTTGGTCAAACATTCCAAATTGTCCATTTGCATGTCGCAATCGTCTAATTTGCATGAAACACAGCCTAGGTGAAATTAACCTTTCAGATACAGTATCTAGTTTAGGTAGATAATTTGGTATAGGTGGAAATACAAACCCGTTAAACTCACACAAAGTGGGAATTTTACCCGAATTTAATATCTTTCGACAAGTTTGACATCCAACCTGATTATTTAAATCAATATTCAAAAAACATTATTAAGAATTTGTTTTTGAGCATCATTTGATATTTCTAAGTCACTTTGAAGCCAAAGTCGATCACACACAAAACATACATAGCCAAAGCTGTCATTTCTTGCGCAGCGCAGATTTTTCCTTAGTTTCATTATTTATTTGCGATCATTTGCACTACAATTATTTATGGGGGACGGGATAAAATATTCTTCCGATCCTGACATTTTTATTAACTCACGAATTATACTGCTAACCCATGTCGCGCCTAAAGAAGTTTTACTTCAAAAAATGTTTAGAGACTACGAGCTAAATACAAAACTCAAGTGAAAGTCGACACATTTTGTTTTGTTTTTGACATATGATTTGACATTTGATGTATTTTTTGTTTTGCTCGCAGACTAGATCGAATAATTGCGATAGCTGCGCTTACTAGCGTCGTAGTCTTCAACTTCACGTTGGCGTTTTCGTTGCATTTGTACGGATTTACACCCATGTCGCGCCTAAAGAAGTTATACTTCAAAAATCTACATTTTTCAGTCAATTCAATATTATTAAAATAGTAAAGTCTATTCAAACATGTCAAAAAAATCTTTCAGTCAGTTCAATATAATTAAAAAAGCAAAGCAAATCCACGTTTTCAGTCAATTCAAAAATGTCAAAAAAATCTACAGATATCTTCAGATATTACATCTTCATCCAAAAGCCAAGAATACTAGATAACAATTTATTACACGATGCAATTATAAACAGATTGAAAGTGAAACGTATTTACTGATTAAAAATAGTAAAAATGAAAAAAGTAATGTAATTGTCATACAACAAACGCGAGAAAAAAAAAATCGCTAGCAATTTATTACTAATAAAGACTTGCCTTATGCAGAGACTAAAATCCAAGTATTTAATGTAGCCTCTCCTGTTTCTTTTTCTTCTTTAAATTTTTCTCGTCGATGGTCAGCAAGAGGAAAGGAGGGATTCCCCAATACTACATTACCCATCGTCAATTCAAAATGGCATCAACTGTTACTAAAAATGAAATTGAATAAAAATAAATGTGATACATAATTTTAGGAACACTAAAGATAAAAATAAAAATGATAGATTTGAAATTTAAAAATATGAATAAGAAAGAAATAAACAAAACTTTTAAAAATTATATACTAGAAACAACCAGAAATGAATACATATATTAAAAATATAATAATAATAATATAAATTAAAATTAAAATATAAATATAAAAATGAAAACACATATCTATAATAATAAAATGTAAACACTTGAAAATACAAATTAAAATTTGAAAATAAAAGTACAAATGTAAAACATAATAAGATAAAAACAATAAAATAGTTAAGTATATAAATATAAAAAAATATAAATCAAAAAGAAAAATGCTCATAATAATAAACAAAAACTATGAGAAGAAAGATAATACTAAAAATTAGAAAAAATAAAAATATAATGAATAAAAATGTCAAAAATATGAGTAGAAATAGTAAAAGAAAACAAAATTAAATGAATCTGATATACAACAAATGAGTCATGAGAATTATTTTCAGTCAAATATATCTAGAACTTATATATTTATATTTAGAGTATGTGTCATACATTTATTTGTATTTGTATATTTATTATGATAAAAAAATAAACTAAAGTATGACTTTACCGATTGACCAGTGCTTGTGTAAGTCTCCAATAAATTACCCACCCAACAGAGCATCATCGAGGACATTGGAATCATCTTGCCAATCGCCTAAGCCCCATTCTGATATTTTCTCCAGACATATTTCTAAAAATTATAATAAAAAGAATAGTTGAATATTAATAAAATTGAAAGAAAAACAAGCTTAACTGCAACAATAAAAAAATATATACTTAAGTACCACAATTTCTTGCAATATTACAATAATAAATAACTATAGTATAATTCAAATTCACAAAAGTTCTTTGAAAGCTAAACTATTTCAATTTTTATTAAATTTTTTTGCAATTTTATATATTTTTTTTGTTTTGGAAAAATAGATTAGGTCCTTCTGGAAATTTTTTAATAAAAAAATATGTATCCAATCTTGAATTAAAAAAAAAAAGTTTTATTAGCACTTACCAAAAATTGAATTAACATCTATAATAGTTTTGAGTAATATACATGTATACTTGACTATATATTGAATGTGTGAAAAATTTCAAGTGATTTTATGTTCAAATTTGCATTATGTTTGCTTATAAACATTAATTAACATTAAAAATAGTAATATATAAGTTTCAAAGTGGTTTCAAATAGAACGTGTTTAGGGTGAAAATGGAAAAAGTAAGGTAATTTAATGTAAAAAAATATATGAATACCGATTTATTGTTAATACACACTTGTCTTATGTAGATACCAAAATCCAAGTATTTAATGTGGCTTTTCCGCTTCTTTTTCTCCTTAATTTGAACTTTGACATTGATAGTTAGCAATTCTGCAAGTTATCCGTACTTTGATATGAAATCTGCTGGTTGCTGTCAAAGTCAAAATATCTAAAGGCTGTCGAAGAATAATTAAATATTAATAACACAACTAGGTAACATGCATATATTATTAATATTATATATTTAAATAAAATGTGTATGTTTGCAACGGATACTGATATTGATTATAAATTATTAAAATTCACAATATTATTATGAGAGAGCTCAGGTAACATTTCACAATTAAAACAGGTAACAATTAAAATTAAGTTGATGACATAATATATCTTTGTTAAAAAGAATTATTACATATGATTTATTTAATAAAAAAAAAATGAAATTAATATGAAAATGTAACTAAGAAATTATAATAACCAAAATAGAAATATAAATTGAAATACAAATAAAAAGATGTAAAAAAAATGAATGAATAAAGAGAAAATTAAAATATGAAATACTAAAAGTAAAATAAAATATAAATAAAAAATAAATATAACATAATATAAATAAAAATGGTAAATATACTAAAGTAATTAAGATAATTTGAAAAATAAAATAAAAATAATAATTAAAATATTAAAAATCAAATTAAATAAAAATAAATTTAATACTTCATTTTAAGAATGCTGAAGATTAAAACAAACATAAACAGGAAATTTTGAAAATATAAATAAAAAATAAAATAAAAAATAAAAAATAATTAAATATATATACTAAAAACCATAAATACCAAACATAATAAGAATACTAATAAAAATGTAAATTAAAATAAAAATCCAAATACAAATATAAAAATAAAAACATATCAATAATAATAAAATATAAACTGTTAAAATTAATATAAAATAAAATTTAAAAATGAAAAGAAAAATACAAATATATAAAACTAAATATAAAAAATAAAAGTACAAAATAAAAATACTAAAAATAAAATAAAATGGTAAATATAAATATTTATAAATAAAAATTAAAAAACATACTCAAGATAATAAAGCTTATGAAAATAAAAATTGAATGAACAAATATATTTGTTATATAAGTATCTGTTAATAAAAAAAAAAAAAATTAATGAATTAATGAAAATATGAACGCAATATTGAAATATATTATTTCATATATTAATATATGAAAAACTATGATTGAAATGAAAAATAGGTAAATTAATGAATAAAATAATAATAAATAAAAAAATAATTTTATGAACAAATAAGTGAAATGTTGTAAACATGTAAAAAAACAAATACATTAAGTGAATAAACAAAAAAAAAAGGTAAATAGAAACTGCATAAAGAAAAAAGTGCATTGATTAATATTTTATATAAATGCATAAACAAATATATAATTGTATAAATAAATAGGTAAATAACATACACAAATAAAATGATAATTTATGAATAAATATGTAAAAAAAAACAATAAATTAAGTGAATAAACAAACAAAAAATCGTAAATAAATACTGCATAAATAAAACAAATTGATTAATAATTTATATAAATGAATAAACAAATATGTAATTAAATAAACAAATAGTAAATATGTTAGTAAATTAATAAATAAAAAAATAAATCAAATGAAAATAATTTATAAATAAATACGTAATGGAACAAATGTATAAGATCAAGATAAATATTCAGTCAAATATCGAAATGTATAAATAAATAATAATACATAAAAAGATAAGTAGATATTGATGAGACATAATTAAAAAAATAAAAGTGTGGATAAATATATAATTGATTAAATAAATAATCAAACATATAGATAAATATGTGATGAAATACTGAAGTAAATTACCGAAGGACACATAAATAAAAAATAATTATGTAGTTAAATAAGAAAAATAAATGAATAAGTAATAAACTGAATATTGAAATATATAAATATTTAAAATATATTTAAAAAAAGCATATGCATAATGAAACAAATATAAGAAGAATGAAATAAATAAATATATAAGTAAATAAGTTTAGTTACTTAACATCTCAAAGCAAATTCCGCTCAATAATAGCGCTTCCTAGAGAAGTCTTTCTGATTTCTCCGTAGGTATCATGTCTGAAGGGATGCTATCCTTAATTGTGGTTCTCCGGCAACCTGAATCAAGAAAAAAAATTAATACGAAGCCTATGCACCAAAATCTATAATTGACATATGAATTATTAGTGTATAAATATTTCATATATTTTTAATATGATAATTATTGCTCAATTGATACATCAAAAGTAAACTATTACAATTGTAATATTATTGGCCAAATAAACTCATTGTTAATGAAGACATCAAAAATTTAGAGAAATTGACAATGAAAATCTACCAGCAATATAATAAAAGTGTGCACTAAATGCCTGATATCATACCTTTCAAATACCATTTGATTAGTCATTTCCGACTGCTAAGGGAGCTCCATTGTTCCATTTTGAGACCAGATCTAAACTAAAATAGAATAAAAATTTTCAGTGAATTTGTTTTGACATACTGTTCAATTATAATTTGCCCAGAGCTGCAAGTGACTTTTAATGAAGTGATAAGTAAACAACTAAACAAGTATAATACCTTTAGATCTCAAAGCTTTAAAATAAAATAAGCCCTTTCTAGAGAGGTCTTTCTGATCCCTCCGCAGATATAACCTGTTAAGGGCTGCTATGTTTAATTGTGGTTCTGAATCTGAATCGAGGAAAAAAATAATACAGAGCCTATGTGAATATTTCAAATATTTTGTAATAGGATAATAATTGCTCAATAAATACATCAAAAGTAAACTACTTCAATTGTAATATTAATGGTCGATTAAACTCATAGTTAATGAGGACGTCAAAAATTTAGAGAAATCGACAATGACACTCCACCAGCAATATAATAAAAATATACCTATTATCATACACTTCAGATATTATTTGATTAGCCGCTCGTGGCTGCTAAGGGGGCACCATTTTTCCATTTTCAGACACAAACTTTTACACTTTTACACGATGCCAAGGAACGCGTTGCAACTTGAACTAAGATTGCACTTTCACAAACTGTTATGTCACTTTATGAGTTACCGAATGCGAAATATTTATTGCACAACTAACTACAGTATTTCTAAAGTTCTCACTTGTTGAAGGGGTCTTTCTTTTGCCATGTGTTTCCAATAAAGTCTCAGAATAAAAAGAACTAAAACTAACTAAAACGCTTTCAACTAGTCTGACAGGTCGCCCATAGATGCAATGGATGTATATGAAGATGTGCAACTTCACAGTTCAGAGTTGTCGATGAACAGTTGCGCCACAAAAAGTGCTAATTTCAAATTCAAAATTCGAAAACCTATTATAGATGTAAATGAATATAACAAATCATTAACAAATTGTTATAGAATTTAGTTCAAATTACTAACATTATGGGGGTGAGGTGTATGGCATCGTGCCTTAAGGCAAATTGCTGAAACTTCCCGTACCGTAACGGAATGTTCGACGAATACTGAATGTTTTCAAATAGATTATTATAAATATTGTAACATTGTTTAATATTTATAAGAATTATATAAACTAAATTGCAAAGTTGAAATTATTTGTTTAAAGTATATTAGAACTGTAGTCAGAATTAAAAATAAAATCTGAATTATTTTCGATATACAAAAAAAATTTTTTTTTGGAAAAAAAATCCAAAATCAATTATTTTGTTAGGACAAGCAAAGAGTTCTTTGAATCATTTCAATCGGACGCTTAGTTCTCTCAAAAACTGCCATTTTTTGAATATTTAGCTCCGTATCTTCGAAATGGCTGGGCCTGCTTTTGCCAAAAACTAATGAACACTTCTCCCAATAATTACCAATTGAATGTTTTTAAGATCATTCAAATCGGATCCTCCGTTCTCTAAAAAAACTCGATTTCTATTTTCTGCACTCTTTGCTTTTTATCTCCGTAACTGCTGGACCTGCCTTCGCCAAAAACTAATCAGCTCATCTCCCTATCAATAGGAATAGAATGTTTTTTGAACCATTCAAATCGGTTGATCCGTGCGCCCGTAAACGTGACTGGATATTTGTATCCATACAGATTCATTTTTTTTGAGGTATGCTAAAATGTTCAGAAACCTTCAAAACGTTGAGCAATAAAGCAAAAAGTTTTTTGAATCTTTCAAATCGGATGCTTAGTTCTCTTGGAAACAGCCATTTTTTAGCACATTTAGCTCGGTATCTCCAAAACGGCTGGATCTGCCTTTGCCAAAAACTAACAACCACTTCTCCCCATTGGATTGTTTCTGTATCATTCAAATCGGATACACTGTTTACTCAAAAACTCGATTTCTATTTTCTTTGCTCAGTAACTCCAAGAAGGCTAGACCGACTTTTGTCAAAAACTAATCAGCATATCTCCCTATCAATCGGAATCGAATGTTTTTTTAACCATACAAATCCAAAATGTTCAGAAACCTCTAAAACGTAAAAATATGCTATAATTTTAACATTTTAGATTTTTGGACGATTACTATAACTTACCCCACGAGTAATTTAAAAACTGACATTATTGAGGGAGCGTCCATTAATCACGTGATCGATTTTTTACGGATTTTTGAACCACCCACTTTGGTGATACCACGTGATATTTTAAATTACTCGCCCTCACCCAGCAAACATCACGTATTTTTAATTACGTAAAATTTTTCGAATGAAGTTTTTTTTTAATGGGTAAAAAATAAATACACGTGATATCTAACTACACTACTCCCCTCTACGTGATTTTTGTTAAACCCCCCCTCGTCCTAAAAACCTCACGTGATTAATGGACGCCCCCTTATTGCAAAATCATTTACAAAAAACACTTCAATGCCAAACAGCAACTTTTTTATTTATACATGTCATAGAATTACATTGAAAAATTAAAATCAAATTATTCAATTAAATCATCTTTATTCTAGAACATGATTTAGTTTTACAAATTGGTCACTTTGTAAAATTACAAACACAATCGTTTGGTGTGTGTATTTAAATATATTAAGGAGGCAATTCTGCCTCATAAAATAGCTTTGTCTTGGCAACGCTATCTTATGCTATGGGAAGAATGTTATGATAACATAATTCTAGACGGTGCAGTTATCATAATATTATTATTTGCTTGTTTATATGTAAAATACGCCTGATTGCACGGTAAATAGATTGATATTTTTACTGTTTCACTTACAAGGAACAAGCATAAAATAGCATTGCCATGACAACGTTATACCATGAGACAGAATTGCCTTCTAAATCACTTGTTAATAATAAGTAAAATTAAATTAAAATAATAATTCATTGATTTTCATCACATATAATAAACTGTGTTGGTTAAAGGACAAGGTGCCTTCTCAGAAAGCTTGATTGTTTTTGTTACTCACTCGTACAAATGAAAAAAAAGTATATGGTTTTCCAAATGAGTGGATTGATTAAAACCTTTATTACAAATTTCACAATGTGTCTCCTATGTGGATACGCATGTGGCTTTTCAGATTGGCTGGTCGTGCAAATTTCTTATCGCATATTATACATGTACAACGTTTTTCATCAGTGTGTATAAGCTTGTGCTTAGATAATTGGCCTGATTGTTTAAATTTGCTACCACATATACCGCATTCAAAAGGGCGTTCATCGCTATGAGTGAACATATGTTGTTTCAAATTATCCAATCGATTAAATGCCTCGTTACATATATCACATTCATATGGTTGCTCTGCAGTATGAATCTTGGTGTGTTTATATAAACCGTAATGAGTAGTAAATGCCTTATCACATATTTTGCAAAAATAAGGCTTTTCCCCGGTATGAATTCTGAAATGCCGCTTTAAATAGCTTCTATATAAAAAAGTCTTTGAACAATATTTACATTTGAGATCATGAGCTTCTGTGTGACTTTTCAAATCATACTGTTTTTCAAAAGATCTATCACACATGTCACATTTATAAGTCGATGTAAGAATTGATTCCTGCTCGACTTCTGCAGATGGACGCTTCCCAGTATGAGTATGCATATGAAGTTTTAAATGAGTTGGTTGTTTAAAACCTTTACCACAAATTTTACAAGTATAAGGGCATTTTCTTATGTGGATAAGCATGTGGCTTTTCAGATTGGCTGGTCGTGCAAATTTCTTATCGCATATTATACATGTACAACGTTTTTCATCAGTGTGTATAATCTTGTGCTTAGATAATTGGCCTGATTGTTTGAATTTGCTACCACATATACCACATTCAAAAGGGCGTTCATCGCTATGAGTGAACTTATGTTGTTTCAAATTATCCAATCGATTAAATGCCTTGTTACATATATCACATTTATGTTGTTGCTCTTCAGTATGAATACAGATGTGTTTATTTAAACTCTTCTTTCCGGCAAATGTTTTATTACATATTTCACAAGACATTTCACTGGTGTGAATTCTGAGATGCAACTTTAAATAACTTGAATCTGGAAAAATCATTGGGCAATATGTACATTTACAAACATGAGTTTTGAGATGTCGTTTTAAATGATATTGTCTTTTAAAAGATCTCTCACACATGTTACATTTATAAGTCGATGTTTTATTTAATTTCTGTTCTTCTTCAGATGGAAGTTGTCCAGTATGAATATGCATATGGTTTTTTAACAGATTTGATTGATTAAAGCTTTCACCACAAATTTCGCATCTATAATGATGCTCTCCTGTGTGTATCAACAAGTGGCTTTTCAGATGGCTTGATTGTGTGAATTTCTTATCGCATATTATACATTTATAACGTTTCTTTTTATTGTGAATAAGCTTGTGCTTAGATAATTGGCACGATTGTTTGAATTTGCTATCGCAAAGATCACATTCAAAAGTACGTTCTTCACTATGAATATACATATGTTGTTTCAAATTATCCAATCGATTAAATGCCTTGTTACATATATCACATTTATATGGTTGTTCTCCAGTATGAGTTTTGTGATGCAAGTATAAATGACTTGATAATTGAAAAGTCTTTGAACAATAACTACATTTAAAACTATGCACTACCTTATGACGTTTTAAATCATGTAGTCTTTTAAAAGATCTATCGCAGGTGTCACATTTATAAGGAGGTACCTGCTGAATTAATTCCTGTTTGAATTCTTCTTCTATAGTCACATCAGACTTCAGGAATCTTTCCAAACACTTATCGTCATCTTCAAAATATGAATTAGAATTAATAATATCATCAAGATCATGAAAGTCCCTGATTGTATCTTCTGGCAGTTCTGTTTTATGCTCGTTCGTATAAGAATTGGTTTCCTCCGACATTATAATATATATAAACTTAAGTATTTATATATATATAAAATAACTATATCATATATAATAATACGTTATGCTTTATTTATTAAATGTTGTTTTAAAAGCTATTGCAAACTATTTGTAGGTTAGGAATAAATGTATCATTTTGACGTTTGACATAAATATAAACATAGCAACACAACAGCACAGCACAAAGGTACAACGATGGCCAGTAATCTCCGAACAAGTCTGTAACCCGAGTTTAGTTAGAGCCCCTGCCGCCGGTCGCGCTTGTTTTCATTTTTTTTTTTTACTTTGAAATCAACATGGCGTAATGTAATAAATTTTTCATGAAGAGATTACCTAGACAATATAATAAACAAATAAACGCTTGTTAAAGTAAAACCAAATAAGCTGTCGAAGTGCATTGTTTAACGATGAAGAAATATCAAGAAAAATGCATGTATTATGTAGTTCCAGCGAAAAACGACGAAGTAAAAGTAAAATGGTTAATAATATTTGCCGGCTTTCAATCTAAGTGAGTACTTTTATTAATATGCATACTTCAAATTACTTTCATTTGATTGTACTATTCTGATATGATTTTTCATTACAGTTTAATAGTTTAGTAATAACTGAGACATTTAACTATATCAATACTAGAAATTTTAAGGTTATAAATTATAAGAGAGAATAGAGAATAAGATATATAAGAGAGAATTCCTGTCAGCTCTCTGAAAGGTTTGTTATTAAATAACTAAATATAAATTATTCTTGTTCTAATAATGTAGGTTCATAACTAATAATTCTACATCGATTTTTTCAGCAGTATATAAGGAAAATACGTTTAATTGTAAAATGTTTAGACGGTTTAATAAACACATTCACAAGTATACAAGTATTGATATGAGATGAATGAATACACAGGAAAAAACAATAAGAATGAAGTCTGAAATATGTGCTGAAATCTTTGCTCATCTCCCACTAATATTGAACAGTAGGACTCGTAATTATATGTTAAGTCAGTTTGGAGAACATACTAAAAACACTAAGTTAAAGGAAATTCTGAAATTCTAGCTAGTGCAAAGGTTAATTTAGGTTTGGCTATGTCACAGGAAAAGTTTTTAAGTATTAATAATTTCATTTTGATATTACAAGAAATAATATTATCTGCGTTGTTAAATGATGATAAAGGGAATCACATTGTATAGATTTTCAGGAACTGTCAAATGACAGGCAAAGTATAATCATGATTAATGATACAATTCTAGCTAGTGCAAAGGGATAAAACACCCTTAATGTGCACTGCTTATTGCAATTGACTATTCTGAAAGAGATGTCAATAGCTTTACTCTAAAATGTCTTATTGTAGATGCTATAAGAAAACTATTAAGTACTGTTATAATAATATCAATGATTTGTTTTTCTTTAAGACAATGATAATAATGACATTTTGAACCAACATTTGAATGCACATTAACAATAGCGCAGAAAAGATTCCCAAATAGAGACTGTACATCATAGATATTATGTAACTTAATGTTAATCAAAATAAATATATATGTAAATATATATATATATATATATATATATATATATATATATATATACATACACATGCAGGTATGAATTGTGGTTATATATGTATATGTAGGTATATATCTATATAAATAATATATACTTTCATGTACATTTCTATTCTTTTTGTGCTCAGCTTGAAAGGCTGATATGCTAAAATGATATTACACACATATATATATATATATATATATATATATTGTGGATAGCGTGTACATTTATGTACATTTTTATGCTTTTCGCACATAGTTTATACAGCTTACTACCATCTATTATAGTCATATATAATTTCCATGCTATGTGTGCATTGTTTATAAAGAGAACTACTATGTAGATATAATGTAGAATGTTTTTGTGAAAAATAAATGCTTCTAAAATTTTTTTTGTCAATTTTTCTTTTTTTAAATTTTGAATTAAAACGGTCCATATAATTTTGGTTCTTTTCTATAGTATTTTTTATACGGACCCGTTCAGGCGACTAGTGCCATCTGTAGAGAGGAGCTTCAACTAACACAGGAATGTGGCAACGAAATATGGCCCGAGAGAGCGATCTATATACTCTTCTTTTATCTACGCGTGCGCCCGAAAACGTGACTGGAAATTTGTATCCATACATACATACACACACACACACATCCATTTTTTCTGAGGTATGCCGGGATGTTCAGAAACCTTTAAAACGTCGAGAAATGTAAAAATTTTCAATTTCGATTTTCGGCCCATTACAATAATTTACCCTACGGGAAGTTAATAAACTAGTTGGTATTGGTATTTAGCCTTGAGGCAAATTACATGAACTTCCCGATATGTGTAAATAATTGACTTAATCAATAATAAACAAATTAATTTATGAGTGACTAGAAGCATTCCGAGAGGATTTATTATACATAATTGAAAACGAACAAACATGTTATAATTGAACCAGTTTTCTTAGAACGTTAATGGTTTAGTATGTTCATTAAGACCAAGTAATCTATTGTTATACCAAGAAAATCATCTAATTTTAATTTTAACAAACGTCAACAAAACTACTCATATTCTCAAACTTTGGATGAATTTTTAAAATTAAACTACTTGTCGTAAGACCGTAATATTTCAGTAAGTTCTATAAGACCATGATATACAACGCCAAACAAAGTTTCATAAAAATCGGTTTAAATTTTTCTTTCAACAGTTAATTACAAGAAAACGGCTCGGTATATTTTCACCTAAAACTAATCAGTATTATTCCCAACTAACATCTTTCGAACAGTTTTTGATTTTTTAAAATCGATTCGGTAGAATGAGCTTAAATGTGGACGAAAAGTTTAATACTCTTTTTCAAATTACGAAGAAACGGCTCGGCATATCGTCTCACAAAACTGACAAACTATAGTGCTCATAGAGATACATCGAATGGCTTTTAAATTTCTGAAATCGGTTCAGGCGTTTTTGAGCAAACATCGATGAAAGGTCTAATTTTGACAAATGCCAAGAAAACGATACCAATTTTTGCAAATTTTGACGAATTTTTAAAGCTAAACGAGTTGTCGTAGGGCGGTAATATTTCAGTATGATCTAGAAGACTATGATATCTACCTTAAAAAAAAATCGACGAATTTTTTTTTAAAAAAACTATTACAAGAAAACGGCCCAGCCGATCTTTACCAAAAACTAATCAGCACGATTCTCAACCAATATCTTTCGAGCAGTTTTTGAATTTTCAGAATCGATTCAGAATTGCGGGCTAAAACGTGGACGAATTTTTTTTCACTTTTCTGCCATTTATAAAGAAACGGCTAGGACGATCGTCGCATAAAACTCAGAAACGCTAGTCCTTATCTAGATATATCGAATGGCTTTTAAATTTTTAAAATCGGTCGAACCGTTTTTGAGAAAACGTCGATTTACGGCAAAGAATCTGTTCACATATACGCACACACACACACACGTACTTGTTCCAAATTTGGGCTCATTCGATTCAGAAACGTCGAAAAACATAAAATTAGCGAATCGGATTTTTTGATGAAAACATGAACTTCTCCTTCGGGAAGTTAACTATATTATATAACCTAGATTTTCATTAGTAGTGGACAAAATTGTTATAATATGTAATGATATGTTGTAATGTAATGTAACATGTACTTCAAAATTCAAATGTCCGCGCCATTATTATTATAGTGTTGCTGGTAATTATTGGTGTTGGTAATGGCCATGTTACGCTCCGACTTCCATACATTATGCTACTAAATCGTACTGGATACTGTCAAAATGTCATATATTTGCTATGCATTCAGGCGTTTTACACATAAACAGAGTCAGAAACTCCCTGTTATCTAACACCGTTTTTGTGACATTCGTGCGGTTTCTAGGTTAGGTTTATTGTCTGACATTTTTTTGTCAATATGTAGTATTATATGGAAAGTTCTTCATAACATAGCCTTGCCATAACATTGATCTGTTATCCAGTAGAATCGGTCTCTAAAATAAACTAGTATATTTTTAAGAAATTGTTTCATTATCTTTACCGAGTAGTATGTGCTAATTTTAATAATTATAATTTGTTAATGATGAAGTTTTGATAAAATTGAAATGACTAGAAAAACTAGCTGTAAGTGGAATTTTGTCTTAAGGCAATTAAGGCATCGTGCCTTAAGGCAAATTGCTGGAACTTCCCGTGCCAAAAATTATTATTTTTTTAAAAACGATTAACATTTTTGAAAAAATTTTACTTCGAAAAAATAAGATTTTTTAGAAATTTTAAATTGGACAAAAAATTACTTTTTTTGAAAAAAAAATTTTTTTTTTAAAAAAAATTTTTAAACAATTTTTTTTGTAAAAATTTTTTTTTGTAAAAAATGTTATCTTCATTTTGACATATTTTGGAAGATCTGAACTTTTTTTCAAAGCAATCGTACTGCTTTAACTGCATAGAGACAAAATATAAAGCGCGTAAGCGCCGCGTCGCTGTCTAACGGAAAAACATTGGTACGGAACCCATAGGAATGTAAACAAAACTTATACTTATTGTTAAAATCTCAATAAAATATCTGATAATTTGATGTGCATATGTCTAATGTCTAATGATTATTGTTGACCGCCAAATGTTATTTTTTTTTTAGTTTTTTTTACTAGATCTCCGAAACCGCTAGACCTATCTTCATGAAAATTTGATCAAATCTTCATCCTGTTAATACAAGTAAAATGTTTTTTGAATTATTCAAATCGGACGCTCCGTTCTCTTAAAAACTGAGGTACCGTTTTTGGCACTTTTTGCCCCGTATCTTCTGAACGGCTAGACCTGCCTTTGACAAAAACTAATCGGCACGTCTCCTTATCAATACGAATCGAATGTTTTTTGAATTATTCAAATTGCTTCATCCGTGTTCCCGAAATCGTCGACGAAAATTTGTATCCGAACACACACACATGGACGCACACACACACACACACACACACACACATACATCAATTTTCTCCAAGGTATGCCAACATATTCAGAAACCTCTGAAACGTGAAGATATATAAAAATTTTCATTTTCGATTTTTTTGCGATTACTTACCCTATGGAAAGTTAATTATAAATAAATCAATTTATCATCTCCAGAACATTAACAATCGTCATTTCATTTCGAATCAAATTCCAAAAAAAAAATAGTTGCCAAATTTACACAAAATTGAAAAAGTGCTCCCGCATAGTCACAGTCTAAACGCATTTGCAAATAATTCTTTGCGACATTTTTACTTATACTGTGCTCAGCTTGGCGGCATTTTCACATTTTTCAATAATTTTCACAAAATTGGAAAAGTGCTCCAGTACACAAACAGTCTAAACGCACTTGGGTAAACATTTGTACCAGAGTGGCGCTTAGACTGTGCTTAGCTTGGGTGATTTTTTGAATTTTTAATCCAAAATAACAAAAAAAATTTTTTGGAAAAAAAATTAGAAACAAAAATTTTTTTTCTCCAAAATCAATTATTTTGTTGAAAAAAGCAGAAAGTTCTTTGAATCATTTAAATCGGACGCTTAGTTCTCTCAAAAACAGCCATTTTTTTCAAATTTAGCTCTGTATCTCCGAAACCTCTGAGTCTACCTTTGCCAAAAACTAATCAGCACATCTCCCTATCAATAGGAATCGAATGTTTTTTAAACCATTCAAATCGGTTGATCCGTTCTCTCAAAAACTCGCTTTCTATTTTTTGCACTCTTTGCTCCATATCTCCGTAACGGCTGGACCTGCCTTTGCCAAAAACTAATCAGCACATCTCCCTATCAATAGGAATCGAATGTTTTTTAAACCATTCAAATCGGTTGATCCGTGCGCCCGAAAACGTGGACGAAAAAAAGCGGACATACAAAACACACACACACACACACACACACACACACACATCCATTTTTTCTGAAGTATGCCAAAATGTTCAGAAACTTTCAAAACGTCGAGAAATGTAAAAATTTTTGATTTCGATTTTTGGACGATTACTATAACTTACCCTACGGGAAGTTAATAATGATAAGAGTACTATTTTCAACTTCCCGTTGGTTTAGTTATTGTAATTATCCAAACATCGAAGATGTAAATTTTTGCATAGCTTTACGTTTCAAAGGTTTCTGAACATTTTGCCATACCACGTGGTATATTACTATGAGAAGTTGTTTATAATAAAACCACTTCTCATGGGCCTATAATATTGCCTTAAGACAAATTGCAGGAACTCACTGCACTAATTTAAAATTTTTGAAAGCTCAGAAAAAATAGATTTTTTTTTTGAAAATTTCAAATTTTTGTAATCATTTTTGAAAATCTTGAAAAATTTGAATATCGAAAAAAAAAATAAAATAAATTTTTTTATATATCTTAACGTTTCAGCTGTTTCTGAACATTTTGGCATACCTTAGAAAAAATGGATGTATGTGTGTGCGGATACAATTTTTCGTCGACGATTTCGAGATAAACTGATTTGAGTAATTAAAAACTATTTAAAAATTAAAAAATTGCTGGAACTCACTGTACTAATTTAAAATTGTTGAAATCTCAGAAAAAAGAGATTTTTTTTGAAAATTTGTAATTTTTGTAATAATTTTTAAAAAAATTTATTATCGAAAAAAATGCCTTTTTCGAAAATACTGATATTTTTTGAAAACTAAATTTTGAACTTTCTGTTAAAATCAAAAATGAAAATTTTTATATATCTTTACGTTTCAGCTGTTTCTGAACATTTTGACCCACTAAGCCAAAATCCGTAATATTTATGTAATTTTTACGCAAAATAGTTACATACTTATGTCATTTTTACGTAAGATTAATGTAAGATATGTGTCATAATTTCGCCTATTTTAAGTAATGTGGATTACGTAATATGGATTACGAAAATATTTCATAATAATTACGTAATTTTTGAAAAAAAAAATGACGTGGAGGGGCCCTTTTTTACACACATACATAAATACATACAGGCATATTCGTATATATGAACACACACACACATACACACATATGCGTATATGTGAACACATACATTCATGAACTTAGAAATGCGTATACACATAGTATGTGCATACATATATAATTTATATGTATGTACATACACACGCACACATATATATATATATATATATATATATATATACTTTCTGAAAAATAAAAGAAAAAGCACATTTATATGGTATGTTTATTTTTTCGGCATATGTACACAATTTTAACATTAGCAAATCCACAAAGTAATAAATAATAATTCACAATTTTTATAAAATAATGTAATTACATATGACATATTTATCAACATTTTCATGGCAAATGGAAAAATATACAATATGATAAATCATAAGAGAAGTGCAAATTTAAAATTAAACTCGAAATAAAAATCATCGAAGTATCCTTTACAAAGTCTTCATAAGTTCTTTCACTAAATATTTCATATTATGTATATATTATGTAATTAGGAATTGTATCTTCAGTTAAAACTAAATGTGGTATAAGTCTATGATGTCTTCTCTACAAAAGCATTCTCGATATCTATTTCATAGCCCATTTGTGATGAAAAAATGCATCTCGGATATAAATTATTAGCTTTCGATTTTCACCTGAAATAAAAAACATGGTAATAATTTCTATTTAACTTTTGATACATATATTTTTTATATACTTACACAAAGCAAATGGTTTTCAAAAGGCCAAGTGATTCTGTCATATATAATTTGTCACTGAATTTATATTAACAATAAAATAGTATTTAGAATATGATACCGTTACATTTGAAACAAAGTTCTTTATATATCTAATTATTATTAGAAAAAAAATTAATAACACACACGATTAATTTTTAGGTTAATGGAGCGTTTTAGAGTAAAGATTTAAGTAATTCATGTAATTTAAGAGCCTTTAAAATACATTTATTATAAACATATATTGTCACATATTTAATATCACTTTCACATTTAATTAGCAAATTAAAAATATTATTTAGACACTACAAAACACAACACTTAATTTAAAACACATCGCGAATAGTCCCATCTCCCATGATGCATTTCAGGATAACTTGTTAACTTGGCATCATAACACATTAAGAAAAAGAGAAAGCAGCTTGAAGAAACCAGAAGAAGATATCATTGGCTTCTTGGACGAAAATCAAAACTTGACACTCATAATAAAATTTACCTCTATAAAGCCATCATCAAACCAATTTGGACATACGGCATACAGCTATGGGGAACAACTTCCAACTCAAACGCTTTAATAATTCAAAGATTTCAAAACAAGTTATTAAAAGAAATTTTGAAAGCACCAAAGTATGTTCCAAATTGGTTAATACACAAAGACTCAGGCACCAGCACAGTTAAGGATGAAATAATCGATTACTCACACAAATATAGAAATCGCCTAGCTGACCACCCGAACTTGCTCGCGAGAAAACTTCAAATCAACTCTACCAGGGCCCGATTAAAAAGAAAATTTCTTCTGCACTAATCAACAATAGATGAGACCATTCGACAAATCACTGGCAATGGTCAGATGATTTGTATTTTGCCAACGCCTTCAGTTTCATGTCAAATATTTTACTTGTTGTCCGTTTCAGGACAGTTGTAAAAATTATTAAAATAAAAAAAAAAAAAAAAAAAACTTGGCATCATAGCCTAGGCCAGCGGCTGGCGGCCGGCGGCTGCCTCGCAGGATTAACGGTACTTATGTCGCTTAAGGCCGTTCATTGGTTGACAGTTTCGCTCATGAAACGAAATATTCCGAAAAATCACGAGCTGCCGATCTTTATGTAATATATATGAAATAAAATCCTCATTTTTCTTACGTAATATTTTTTGCAGGCGAATTACGTAATACTTTTGTAATTATTTCGTAATATCTGATTACGTAATGTAGATTACATATTTCTTACACTAAAATTACGTAATATTACGTAACTGGTTTAGTGGGGACATTCCTTAGAAAAAACGGATGTATGTGTGTGTGTATGTATGTGCGGATACAATTTTTCGTCGATTTTGAACAATTTCGTTTGATTTTGAACAACATTTTGAAAAAACATTTGATTCGTATTGATAAGGAGACGTGCTGATTAGTATTTGGCAAAGGTAGGTTGAGTAGTTCTGAAGATACGGGGCAAAAGCTGCCAAAAATCTTAATTAAGTTTTTGAGAGAACGGAGCATCCGATTTGAATAATTGAAAAACACTTTATTTGTATTGACTAAACGAAGAACTGTTTAAATTTTTAGAAAGGCAGGTCCGGCGGTAATGGACTCTCAATAAAAATAAGTTAACAAAACACCATTTGGCGGACAAAAATGTTCATTAGCCATATGCACACCAAATTATCAGATATTTTATAAAGATTTTAATAATGTGTACGCATTTTGTGTGAATTTTTTGGGTTCCGTACCAAGATTTTTAATTTAGAAGTTCAATTATATGGTCTGAACAGATGTCCTCGACAATTTCGACAGTATGGAATATCAGATTTGTATGATTGAAAAAACATTCGGTTCGTAGTCGATCGCGAGGCGTTTTTGCAAAAGTAATGTCTTGCCGTTTCGGAGATATGGAGCGCAAAGGGTGTAAAAATGGTCATGCAATTTTTGAGAAAACGGATCATCCGATTAGATGAAAATTTCGTCATTTTGAAAGTTTTCAAAAAAAATGCAAAATTTTCAAAAAAATTAAGTTTGAAAAACTCTTATATTCGAAATTTTTCATCATTAAAAAAAATCTGAATTTTGAAAAATTTCAAAAAATATCAAAATTTAAAAATAAAATCGATTTCTTACAAAAATTTGAGAATTTTCGAATATTTTCTAAAATTTCCAAAATCTCAAAAAATTAAAAAACATTCCAGAAATTCCAAAAAATTTAGAAATTTTTGTAAGAAATCGATTTTCATATTCATAAATGAAATTTCAATTAGTTAAAACAATTTTTGATTATTTTCATTCCTCGAATGTTTAATTACGGTACGGAAAGTTCCAGCAATTTGCCTTAAGGCACAATGCCACGCACCACTAGTTTTTTTTTAATTTTGAAAACTTTGAAGTTTCTTGAACTTTTTTCATACCCTTTCATCTCGCCCAGTAAACACCGTGTCATTTGAGCGGCGGTAGCAACCTGAAATCCACAAGCTTGCCTTCAGCGATGTGATATGCATGTGGAATCTATGTGGATTTCGGATTGCTACCGCCGCTCGGTGCCCCCTAGTGTTTACTGGGCGGTTGACTCAAATTACAAACTAGTGGTGTGTGTGGCATCGTGCTTTAAGGCAAATTGCTGGAGCTTCCCGTACCGTAACGAAATGTTCGAGAAATACTGAATGATTTCAAATAGATTATTATAAATAAATATTGTAACATTGTCTAATATTTATAAGAGTTATATAAACTAAATTGCAAAGTTGAAATTATTTGTTTAAAGTATATTAGAACTATAGTCAGAATTAAAAATGAAATATGAAATACTTTCGATACACAAAAAAAATTTTTTTTTGAAAAAAAAAAAGTTGAAACAAATTTTATTTTCCAAAATCAATTATTTTGTTAAGACAAGCAGAAAGTTCTTTGAATCATTTAATTAGGACGCTTAGTTCTCTGGACCTGCCTTTGCCAAAAACTAATCAGCTCTTTTCCCTATCAATAGGAATCGAATGTTTTTTGAACCATTCAAATCGGTTGATGCGTGCGCCCGAAAACGTGACTGGAAAATTGTATCCATACATACATACATACACACACACACACATCCATCCATTTTTTTTTGAGGTATGCTAAAATGTTGAGAAACCTTCAAAACGTCGAGAAATGTGAAAATTTTCAGTTTCGATTTTCGGCTCGTTACAATAACTTACCCTACGGGAAGTTAATTTAAGGTAATTAGATTATCTAAAATAATTACTAATAAAATATTATTAAAAAACTAGTGCAAACTAGTGGTGCATGGCATTGCTGGACCTTTACATACAAAAAATCATTTTTTGTAAAAATGATTCATTTTATTTTAATTTGTAGGAATGATTTACTAATTTTTTTTAAATCCATACTTTTTGGTGAAATATAATATTCCTTGTGAATATTTAATATCACTACTGCTGACCAAGATTGGTATTTGTATTCGAACCTGAAACTAATGGTTACTAATACTCATTAATAATACTTAATACATAAAAATTAAACTAATAAAAAATCATGAAATAATATTAATATTATGTAGTGTTTACTGTATATTTCATACTATTTATACATTCCGTTACATGCAAGAAAATTTTACAATATTTAAATTTAAGTAAACAAATATTCTTATATTTCATTGATCTTCATCATGCTTCTGACTTGAGTCTCTTCAAATCCTTCGATTGAGTAAATTCCTTATTACATACTTCATTTATCAGGATGCTCTCGTTTATGAATCAGCATGTGCCTTTTCAGATTACTAGATTGTGTAAATTTCTTATTGCATGCATTGCATTCATGAGGACGTACTCCACTGTGTGTCAGCATGTGACATTTACGATTACCTTTTTCTGTGAATGTCTTTTTGCATTTATGGCATTCATGGGGACGCTCACCACTGTGTATCAGCATGTGACATTTCAGACTACTTAATTGCGTGAATGTCTTGTTGCATACATTGCATTCATAAGGGCGCTCACCACTGTGAATGAGCATGTGGCATTTTAGATCACGTAAATGTGTGAATGTATTATTGCATATATTTCATTCATGAGGATGTACTTTACTATGGATCAGCATGTGAAGCTTCAGATTATTTGAGCGCGTGTATGTTTTTTTGCATATATTGCATTCATAAGGGCGCTCACCACTGTGAAAGCGCATGTGGGATTTTAGAGTACCTGAATGTCTGAATGTCTTTTTGCATATATTGCATTCGTGAGGCCTTAATCCAGTGTGAATGATCATGTGAACTTTCAGATTACTTAATTCTGCAAATGTCTTATTGCATATATTGCATTCGTGGGGACGTACTCCACTGTGTATCAGCATGTGACTTTTCAGATTGCCTGAATGCGTAAATGTTTTTTTGCATATATTGCATTCATGAGAACGTACTCCACTGTGAATAAGCATGTGACTTTTCAGATGACATGATTGTGTAAATTTCTTATTGCATATATTGCATTCATGGGGACGTACTCCACTATGCCAGAGCATGTGACTTTTCAGATTGCCTGAATGCGTGAATGTTTTTTTGCATATATTGCATTCATAAGGACGTACTCCACTATGCATCAGCATGTGACTTTTCAGATTGCCTGATTGCGTGAAAGTTTTTTTGCATATATTGCATTCGTGGGGACGCTCACCACTGTGAATGAGCATGTGCCTTTTCAGATCACTTAATCGATCAAAAGTCTTGTAACAGATTTCACATTTAAAAGGACTTTCTTTGCTATTATTAGGCATATGTTCGATCATATGCTCTTTTAAATGATGTGTTTCTGCAAATGATTTATTGCAAATGTCACATTCATAAGTTGATGTCTCGACCAACTCCTGTTTGACTTCTTCTTCAATTGTCACCTCGGAATTCATGAATCTTTCTGAACACGTATCATCATCTTCAGAACACGATTCAGATTTAACAATAACATCAGGATTATCAAATTCATCCTCCATTTCAAGTTTAATGTCTTCTGGTGAATATTCAGGTGGTTCAATTTTAATTGTTTGATCATTCATAGACATAATTGTTTCCTCCGACATTTTTAAATACTTTCACAAAAAAAAAATTAGAAAATAGTTGTGTGCTAAATAATAGTCTAGACTTATTAATAATTTTTTTAATGATATAAATAATTTCAACTTTTACATTTATTATTTGACATTTGAAGCATAGAGTTCATTTACAGCAATAGAGAGAGTAGAAACATATTCGCTATGTGTGAAAACATGCAAGGGGAACTCAAACTGTCTGTAGCGCTCGTAGTGGTCATTTTGAGCACTACGTGAGGCTATTATTACCAAAATAGTAAACAAATACGCGTGAAATATTATTTTATTTTAAATGTAAATGAATTAAATAACTAGTGGGGTGTAGGGCATCGTGCCTTAAGGCAAATTGCTGGAACTTCCCGTACCGTAACGAAATGTTCGAGGAATACTGAATGTTTTCAAAGAGATTATTATAAATATTGTAACATTGTCTAATATTGATAAGAATTATATAAACTGAATTGCAAAGTTGAAATTATTTGTTTAAAGTATATTAGAACTTTAGTCAGAATTAAAAATAAAATCTGAATTATTTTCGCTATACAAAAAAAAATTATTTGAAAAAAAAATTGAAAAAAATATTTTTTTTCCAAAATCAATTATTTTGTTAAAACAAACAGAAATTTCTTTGAATCATTTAAATCGGACGCTTAGTTCTTTCAAAAACTGCCATTTTTTGCACATTTAGCTCTGTATTTTCGAAATGACTGGGCCTGCCTTTGCCAAAAACTAAAAACCACTTGTCCCAATCATCACTAATTGAATGTTTTTTTTTGATTATTCAAATCGGATACTCCGTTCTCTCAAAAACTCGATTTCTACTTTATCTCCGTATCGGCTGGACCTGTTTTTGCTATAACTTATCAGCACTTCTCCCTATCATCAAATGCTTTTTTTTTTGAACCATTCAAATTGGTAAATCCGTGCGCCCGAAAACGTGAACGAAAAAATGCGGACACACAAAACACACACACACATCAATTTTTTCTGAGAAAATGTTCAGAAACCTTCAAAACGTCGAGAATGGCAAAAATTTTCAATTTCGATTTTTGGACAATTACAATAACTTACCCTACGGGAAGTTAAAAATGAGACACCAAAGTTGTATAGTAGATTGTAAAAACAACAGTAAGAAAAGTCAGTGTAAATTCTATAAATTTCCTACAACCAAATGGAAATTAAATCAACGTGAACTAGTGGATAGCTGCTGTTGAAAAGCTAATTTATTTCCTTAGGGACCAATTCTGCCGCACAACAGAAAAATGTTATGGCAAGGCCATGTTACGCTCCGACTGAAACTGTCAAAATATCATGTATTTTCTGTTCATTCAGGCGTTTTACACATAAACTGCAAACGTCACTCATATGTTATAAAGCTGTATCAGAAACAAACTGTTATCTGACATCGCTTTTTTAATATTTGTGCGGCTTCTTGGTTATGTTTACTATCAGATAACCTGTGAAATTTGCCTGACTGCACACCGACCGCATGGCTTTTGTCTATATTAGTATGGAAAGTTCTTCATAACATGGCCTTGCCGTAAAATTTTTCTGTTATGCGACAGAATCCGTCTCTAAGTATCATAATCGTATCATTAGGAAAAAAATCAATTCGGAGTATTTAAATTGTTGTAAAAGTTCTATGTTTAGCAAAAAGAAAATTTAGAAGTCAATAAATTGCTATATTATCAAATTTTACTGATTAAAAGCAAAAAAATATTTTGCAAACAGTTTAATTAATACAAGGCTGAAATATTGAAGAATACAATTTTATTATTTTACATTAAATTTCAATTGAATAATTAAGAGAAAAATAAAAGTTATCAAAGAGCGTTTTTATTTTTATTTTGCAAACTTAATTAATACAATGCTGAAATAATGAATAATATATATTTTGTGGTGTTGATGAATCACCATGGGTTCCCAAGCCATATGTGTGTATTTATAGTAACCTTTTCATGTAAAAATCAAAAGAAGTGTTGAGTCCTAGCTAATTTCCAACAATATTTCCTTTAATTTACAAGTATCGAAAAGTTAATATAATTTTTTCCCTTGGTCATTGTTTCCGGCTGGAATTTTGTTTGATGGGTAATGGACTCAAATCATGTCTTTATAATAATGTCCGTCTTTAGTATGACGAAAAATAATTAAAAAAATCAGTAAATTAAATTATTATTTATTTATTCTACTGATGAAATATTTTTATCATTATTAACTTCCCGTAGGGTAAGTTATTGTAATGGGCCGAAAATCGGAATTGAAAATTTTTACATTTCTCGACGTTTTGAAGGTTTCTGAACGTTTTGGCATACCTCAGAAAAAATGGATGTGTGTGTGTGTGTGTGTGTGTGTGTATGTATGTGTGGATACAAATTTCCAGTCACGTTTTAGGGCGCACGGATCAACCGATTTGAATGGTTCAAAAAACATTCGATTCCTATTGATTGGGAAAAGAGCTGATTAGTTTTTGGCAAAGGCAGGTCCAGCCGTTTCGGAGATACGGAGCAAAGAGTGCAGAAAATAGAAATCGAATTTTTGAGCGAACGGAGTATCCGATTTGAATGATCTAAAAAACATTCAATTAGTAATGATTGGGAGAAGTGTTTATTAGTTTTTGGCAAAGGCAGGCCCAGCCATTTCGAAGATACGGAGCTAAATATGTAAAAAATGGCAGTTTTTGAGAGAACTAAGCGTCCGATTTAAATGATTCAAAGAACTTTCTGCTTGTCTTAACAAAATAATTGATTTTGGATTTTTTTTTTTTTTTTTTTTTTTTTTTTAGTATTTTGTATATCGAAAATATTTCAGATTTTATTTTTAATTCTGACTATAGTTCTAATATACTTTAGAAATAATTTCAACTCTGCAATTCGGTTTATATAATTCTTATAAATATTAGACAATGTTACAATATTTATAATAATCTATTTGAAAACATTCAATATTCCTCGAACATTTCGTTACGGTGCGGGAAGTTCCAGCAATTTGCCTCAAGGCACGATGCCATAATTGCCTCAAGACAGAATTCCACTTACAGCTAGTTTAATTTTATTCTATAAATATAATTACATTTATCAGAGAATGCCGACAAGTTGTTTACAATTAACTGTTTACAAATTAGTAGATACCTCCAGTGACGTATCTACTAGAGCTAATAAAATAAAAAACTAGCTGTAAGTGGAATTCTGTCTTAAGGCAATTAAGGCATCGTGCCTTAAGGCAAATTGCTGGAACTTCCCGTACCAAAAATTATTCTTTTTTTAAAAACGATTAACATTTTTGAAAAAATTTGACTTCGCAAAAATAAGATTTTTGAGAAACTATAAATTGGACAAAAAATTACTTTTTCTTGAAAAAAAAAATAAAAAAAAAAAATCTGAAAAAAATTTTTTTAGATAATTTTTTTCTTTTTGAAAAAAAAAATGTTTTCTTTATTTTGACATATTTTGGAAAATCTGAACTTTTTTTCAAAGCAATCGTACTGCTTTAAATGCATAGAGACAAAATATAAAGCGCGTAAGCGCCGCGTCGCTGTCTAACGGATAAACATTGGTACGGAACCCATAGGAATGTAAACAAAATTTATACTTATTGTTAAAATCTCTATAAAATATCTGATAATTTGATGTGCATATGTCTAATGATCATTTTTGACCGCAAAATGGCTTTTTTATTTACTTTTTTTGTTAGATCTCCGAAACCGCTAGACCTGCCCTCATAAAAATTTGATCAATTCTTCATCTTGTCAATACAAGTAAAATGTTTTTTGAAATATTAAAATCGGGCGCTCCGTTCTCTTAAAAACTGAGTTACCGTTTTCGGCACTTTTTGCCCCGTATCTTCGGAACAGCTAGACCTGCCTTCGCCAAAAACTAATCAGCACGTCTCCTTATCAGTACAAATCGAATGCTTTTTGAATTATTCAAATCGGTTGATCCGTGTTCCCGAAATCGTCGACGAAAATTTGTATCCGCACATACATACACACACGTACATACACACACACACACACACACACACACACACACACACACACACATACATCCATTTTTTCTAAGGTATGCCAAAATGTTCAAAAACTTCTGAAACGTAAAGATATATAAAAATTTTCATTTTCGATTTTTTTGCGATTACTATAACTTGCCCTACGGGAAGTTAACTAGTTGGGTTGGTATTTAGCCTTGAAGCAAGTTACATGAACTTCCCGATGTATTTAAATAATCGACTTAATCAAAAAAAAAAAAGTGTAAATAATATACTTCATCAATCCTACTTTAAAAAAAAACAATAATAATTTTAGCAAACTTTGACGAATTTGTAAAATTAAACTACTTGTCGTAAGGCCGTAATATTACAGTAAGTGCTATAAGACCATGATGTATATCGTCAAAAAAAGTTCCACGAAAATCGGCTTAATTTTTTTTTCAACAGTTAATTACAAGAAAACGGCTCGGTAGATTTTTACCTAAAATTAATCAGTACCA
Source organism: Ctenocephalides felis (assembly GCF_003426905.1). Classification (NCBI taxonomy): domain Eukaryota; kingdom Metazoa; phylum Arthropoda; class Insecta; order Siphonaptera; family Pulicidae; genus Ctenocephalides; species Ctenocephalides felis. The sequence continues at coordinate 87,919,107 of NW_020536999.1, forward strand.
TTCCCAACTAATATCTTTCGAACAGTTTTTGATATTTTAAAACCGGTTCGGTAGGATGAGCTTAAATGTCGACGAAAACTTAACACTTTTTTTCAACAGTTAATTACAAGAAAACGGCTTGGTAGATTTTCACCTAAAATTAATCAGTATTATTCCCAACTAATATCTTTCGAACAGTTTTTGATTTTTTAAAATCGGTTCGGTAGGATGAGCTTAAATGTGGACGTTCGTTGCACAAAACTGACAAACGATAGTCCTCAACGAAATACATCAAATGGCTTTTAAATTTCTAAAATCGGTTCAGGCGTTTTTGAGAAAACGTCGATCAAAAGTCTAATTTTGACAAATGCCAAAAAGACCATACTGATTTTTGCAAACTTTGACGAATTTTTAAAGCTAAACCAGTTGTCGTAGGGCCGTAATATTTTAGTATGATCTAGAAGACTATGGTATCTATCGTCAAAAAAATAATCATAAAAATCGTCGAATTTTTTTTTTTTTAAACTTTATTACAAGAAAACGGCCCGGCCGATCTCTACCAAAAACTAATCAGCACGATTCCCAACCAATATCTTTCGAACGGTTTTTGAATTTTCAAAATCGATTCAGAATTGCGGGCTAAAACGTAGACGAAAAATTTTTCACTTTTCTGCCATTTATAAAGAAACGGCTTGGCCGATCGTCGCACAAAACTGACAAACAATAGTTCGTCGAGATACATCGAATGGCTTTTAAATTTTTGAAATCGACCCAGCCGTTTTCGAGAAAACGTCGATTTACAGCAAAAAATCTGTTCACATACACACACACACACACACACACACATACTTTTTCCAAATCTGGTCTCATTCGATTCAGAATGGCTTGAAACGTCGAGAAAACATAAAATTAGCGAATCGGATTTTTTGATGAAAACATAAACTTCTCCTTCGGGAAGTTAATAAAATATTAAAGCGCGTAAGCGCCGCGTAGTCGTCTATCGTGTAAACATTAGTACGCATAGATAAAAGAAGAGTATAATGCTAGTACGGAATCCATGTAAATGTACACATTTGTACCTATTATTATAGTATTTATAAAATATCTGATAAAACGATAAACATATGTCTAATGTTCATTTTTGACTGCCAAATGGCATTGATTTTTAAATTCCCCTAGGGTATGTTATAGTAATCGCAAAAAAATCGAAAATGAAAATTTTTGCATATATTCGCGTTTTGAAGATTCCTGAACATTTTGGCATACTTCAGAAAACAACTCTACAGAAACAATTAACTGTAGAAAACTGATTATCAAATTGAAAAAAAACTAGTGGTGTATGGCATCGTGCCTTAAGGCTAATTACTGGAACTTCCCGTACTATAATAGGGTATTCAAAAATTTTAATTAATTTTTTGTAAATTAAAAAAAATTAATTAAAAAAAATCTTTCCTCAAGAGCAATCGTTTCGTCAACATAAGCAGAAAGTTTTTTGAATCATTTAAATCGTATACTCGGTTCTCTCAAAAACTCGATTTCTATTTTCTGCACTCTTTGCTCCGTATCTCCGAAGCGACTGGATCTGCTTACTCTATGAGAAGTAAACTAATAGTAAAAGAACTAATTTTAAGAGTAAAAATTTCAAGAACATTTGAACTAATTGATGTTTATAGGCAAATAAAACGCATAGGTTATAATCATATATCTTTTACTGTTTAACAAATTATATAATTGTATAAATAATATAACTGTAAAATTACAAATGTAAGTTTGTCATTAAAAGGACTCATGTTTTACCTGAGTCTCCACCTGCATAAATCCCTCATTCATAATTACTTTCTGATGTGAGTGGCTTCGTGCAATTTCAGACAATCCCTTCGTGCAAATGTCCTCTTACATATCTTACATTCATGAGGTCGTTCCCCGGAATGAATGAGCAGGTGATTATTCAAACAATCTCTCCGTGTGAATGTCTTATTGCATATTAGACATTCATGGGGGCGTTTCCCGGTATGATTAAGCTTGTGTTTTGCTAAGCTACTTGGATGAGAATATGTTTTATTGCATATTTCACATTTATATGATTGATGAGATTGTTCTCCAGTGTGAATAATCATGTGTCTTGTCAAACTATCTGGCAGTGTAAAAGTCTTTTTGCATAATTTACATTCATAAGGACTTTCTCCGTTATGAATATACATATGTGCTTTCAAATTACGTGGTTGACTTAAGACCTTACCACATATTTTACATTTACAAGGTTCTTCTTCATGAGTGAACATATGTCTTTTCATATGGGCTATTATCTTGTATGTCTTACCGCAAATATCACATTGGAATTGGTCTGTACCGTTATGGCAACTAACGTGCCATTGTAACTTTTGTTTTGTAGAGAATGCTGAAGATTTTTCATCAATATGATTTCTGATGTGCCTTTGTAAATGACCTGAATGCCGAAAAGTCTGTGGGCAATATGTACATTTAAGACTATGAAGTGTTGTATGCTTATTTAAATAGTATAAACTTTTAAACGATGTATTACAAATGTAGCATTTATAAGAGGGCATCTGAATTAGCTCTTGTTTTATTTCTTGTTCAATTTCTACCTCGGTCTTCATGAATCTTTCCAGACACGTGTCGTCATCATCCCCAGAACACGATTCAGACTTAACAATACCATCAAGACTATCAAATTGATCCTCAATTTCAAGTTTAATATCATTTACTGAATATTCTGGTGACAGTTCAGATTTAATAACGCCATCAAGACTACCAGACTCTTCCTCAATTTCACGTTTAATGTTTTCTTCTAAATATTCTGGTGGTTCTGTTTTAATTTCCTGCACGTGCATAAAGCAAGTCGTTTCTTCAGACATTATTGTAATGGAATATAAAACACACTGTATGCCCGTTAATTAATCAATTAAGTATTAATTTATGCCGGTTTATTAATTAATGTCTGTTAATTGATTAAGAATTAATTTCAAAGATGTTACAAACCACTTGTTGATTAGGAACCCATGCGGCACTTTGACATAAACAATAACAAAACCATAGATAAAAGAAGAGACAGGATAGGAGACCACATAGACAAAAGAGAAACAGTCACGAATAGTACCAACCATAAATATATTAAATTGTCATATTGTCTAGGGTGCCAATATTGTAACACCATAAATACCTGTCTTAAAAATATAATATTTTTAACTTCCCGTAGGGTGAGTTATTGTAATGGGTCAAAAATCGAAACTGAAAATTTTTACATTTCTCGACGTTTTGAAGGTTTCTGAACATTTTGGCATACCTCAGAAAAAATGGATGTGTGTGTGTATGTATGTAAGGATACAAATTTCCAGTCACGGTTTCGGGCGCACGGATCAACCGATTTGAATGGTTCAAAAAACATTCGATTCCTATTGATAGGAAGACGAGCTGATTAGTTTTTGGCAAAGGCAGGTCCGGCAGTTACGGAGATAAAGAGCAAAGAGTGCAGAAAATAGAAATCGAGTTTTTGAGAGAATGAAGCATCTGATTTGAATGATCTAACAAACATTCAATCAGTAATGATTGGGAGACGTGTTTTTGGCAAAGGCAGGCCCAGTCATTTCGAAGATACGGAGCTAAATGTGTAAAAAATGGCAGTTTTTGAGAGAACTAAGCGTCCGATTTAAATGATTCAAAGAACTTTCTGCTTGTCTTAACAAAATAATTGATTTGGGAAAAAAAATGTTTTGTTTCAACTTTTTTTTGTAAATTTTTTATATATCGAAAATAATTCAGATATTATTTTTAATTCTGACTATAGTTCTGATATACTTTAAACAAATAATTTCAACTTTGCAATTCAGTTTAAACAATTCTTATAAATATTAGACAATGTTACAATATTAATAATAATCTATTTGAAAACATTCAGTAATCCTCGAATATTTCGTTACGGTACGGGAAGTTCCAGCAATTTGCCTTAAGGCACGATGCCACACACCCCACTAGTTTTTCGTGATTTTTTTTAAAAAAAAACTATCAACACTAAATATTGGTGTATGGCATCGTGCCTTGAAGTAAATTGCTGGAACTTCCCGTATCAAAAATTGAATTTTTTAAAAAAGATTAATTTTTTTTTAAACTTTGAAAAAAATAGATTTTAGAAAAATTTTAAATTTTTTGAAAAAAAAAGACTTTGAACTAGTTGTGTGTAGCATCGTGCCTTAAGGCAAATCGAGTAAATGTTTGCAAATAGAGTTGCAAAGTTGAAATTATTTAGAAAGTATATTAGAACTTTAGTCAGAATTAAAAATAAAATCTGAACTATTTTCTATAAACAAAAAAAAAATTTGAAAAACTTATTGAGAATAAGCTCATTGAGAAGATTTTTTTACCAAAAGCAATTATTTTGTTAAAACAAGCCGAACGTTTTTTGAATAATTCAAATCAGATGCTTAGTTCTCTCAAAAACTGCACTTTTTTGCACATTTAACTCTGTATTTTCAAAATGACTAAACCTGCCTGTGCCAAAAACTAATCCGCACATCTCCCAATAAATAGGAATCTAAAAAATGTGGACACACAAAACACACACACATTTTTTCTGAGGTATGCCAAAATGTTCAGAAATTCTGAAACTGAGGATATGCAAAAAAAACTGACCCTACTGAAAGTTAATAATCAGATGATATTGTTTTATTGTATATATTTTTATTCATAAACAAATTAGTTAATTGTACAAATAGATCACTTTGATTACCTAATAACAAATACAATCATTTATTGTCTTTATTATTATCTTACTACAAAAGACAAAGAACATACCACTACACAAAACAATAGCAATAGAAAGATGTATACTAATATTCAAAATAAAAAAATCAAACGAGACAAAACCGAAACTTTCACATGAAACATGTAAAAACTACAAAGGACTTGCAGTCCTCTGGGAAGTGCAAGCAGCCTTTACGATAAACTACTGGACCAACTAGAGACAATGACGGACCTAAACAATTTCAAAATTAAATTGAAAAATTACATAAGAGATGAATGAAATAAATGAGATACAATTCCTTATTTTAAATACTATATTTCTTCTGTTCCGTTAAATACATAAGTACGTATGTATGTACGCAAGCGTCCTGTGTATATATGTGTATATAATAGTAATAAGTAAAAATATATAGATGTCTTAATGTAAGTCTGTTACATAAAATTTAGATTTATTTTTGTTATAATTGCTGTGATCCCTCATATCAGAACAATTGTCTGACTAAGATACAGTATGTAGGAATTATATCAAATAAATAAATAAAATCTTTTTGCTATGTGTGTTCAATCACCTTAAAGACATTTCTTTTCACCTAAAATGCATCAGCTCAGTGTCCAGGCTTTGTAATTCCTTTTATATTTATAACTAACGTCTAGTGTGCACGAGCAAGTGCTTTTTCAGACTGCACGACTGTATATATGTCTTTTTGCATATTTCACATTTAAAAGGCCGTTTTCCTGTATGGAGTGCCATGTGTTTCCTCAAACTTTCTGATCGTGTAAAGGTGCCTTTGCATAACTTACATGCATAACGACTTTCACCTGTATGGATAATCATATGTCTTCTTAGATGGCATGACTGTTTGTAATGTCTTCCACATATTTCACAATTAAAACCAGGTTTTCCAGTGTGTGCATAAATGTGCATTTTCAAACTTTCTAATTGTGTAAACCCCTTATCACATAATTCACATATATGAAGTTTTTCGCTGTGAAGAAGCTTGTGCTTAGATAATTGGCAGGATCGTGTGAATTTGCTATTGCATATTTCACATTTAAATAGGCGTTTTTTATTATGCTGCTTAGCCATGTGTTTGGTCAAAATCTCTAATCGGGCAAAAGTGCCATTGCATAACTTGCAAGCATAACGACGTTCACCAACTGTCCATTCCAAATTATCTGATTGCTTGAACAACTTAGTGGATTCACAATCAAGATCCTCAAATTCATCCTCAATCTCACTTTTAATGTATTCTACAGAATATTCTGGTGACGATGTAGTTTTAATAATGCCATCAACATTGTCAGACTCTTTCAGACCAACTGTCCATTCAGAATTATCCAATTGATTGAACAACTTACCAGATATATCACAAGGCTTTTCCCTGGCATGACTTCTGAGATGATTCTTCAAATGACTTGAATCAATGAAAGTCTTTGGACAATATGTACATTTAAGATCATGAGATACAATGTGCTTTTTAAACCCATCAGATTTATAAGGAGTTGTGTGAATGGATTCCTCTTCAACTTCTACCTCAGTCTTCATGAATCTTTCCAGAACATTCTCATCATCCTCTAAAAAGGATCCACACTTAATAATAGTATCAAGATCCTCAAATTCATCCTCAATCTCACTTTTAAAGTATTCCACAGAATATTCTGGTGACGATACAGTTTTAATAATGCCATCAATACTGTCAGACTCTTCCTGACCAACTGTCCATTCCAAATTATCCGATTGATTGACTGACTTTCTGGATGTATCACAAGGCTTTTCCCCAGCGTGGTTTCTGAGATGTATCTTCAAATGACTTGAATCTGGAAAAGTCTTTGGACAATATGTACATTTAAGATCATGAGATACAATGTTCTTTTTAAACCTGTCATATTTATAAAGGGTTGTCTGAATGAATTCCTGTTCAATTTCTACCTCGGTCTTCATGAATCTTTCCAGGCACGTGTCGTCATCATCCCCAGGACACGATTCAGACTTAACAACACCATCAAGACTATCAAATTGATCCTCAATTTCAAGTTCAATATCATTTACTGAATATTCTGGTGACAGTTCAGATTTAATAACGCCATCAAGACTACCAGACTCTTCCTCAATTTCAAGTTTAATATATTCTTCAAAATATCCTGGTGGTTCTGTTTTAATTTCCTGCACGTGCATAAAGCAAGTCGTTTCTTCAGACATTATTATAGTAATATATAACACACTGTATGTCCGTTAATTAATTGATTAAATATTAATGTATGCCTGTTTATTAACTAATTACACTGCATGCCGGTTAATTAATTAACTAAATATTAATTTAAACGATATTACAAACCATTTGTAGGTTAAGAACGCACGCGGCACTTTGACATAAACAATAACAAAACCATAGATAAAAGAAGAGACAGGATAGGAGACCATAGATAAAAGAGAAACAGTCACGAATAGTACCAACCATAAATATATTAAATTCTCACATTTTCTAGGGTGCCAACATTGTGACACCATAAATACCTGTTATAAAAACAGAATAATAATTTGTTCGTGATTTTTGAAAAAACACTGTCAACACTGAATATAACTAGTGGTGTATGGCATCGTTCCTTAAGGTAAATTGCTGGAACTTCTGGTACCAAAAATGAATTTTTTTTAAAAAAGATAATTTTTTTTTAAACTTTGAAAAAATTAGATTTTTGAAAAATTTTAAATTTTTGAAAGAAAAAATACTACTACACTGAAGCGGAGTTAAATCCTAACCGATCCGGCTTCGGATATGATAAGCCCATCAGTATGGATTTTACTAAAAATTATAGTTAGTATTGTCATGAATCAAATAATATTGTGATATCCTGTAATTGACATCACAATATTCAATGTTCATTTACTCAACTCATATCTTTGTTAATGTTAAATACTTTATGACTAATTAAAGATATTAGCTTGATAAAAATTCTTTGTGATTAATATAGCGTTTATAATTTGTATGTCATCTATATAATCTTCATTATTCAAGCTGTTTTTGGATTTATTTAATAAGTATTATTCTCTTCATTATGCAATATGTTTTCTTCATGCTTTGTTAACTGTTGTCTAATATGGACTATTATGTCCAATAACAGATTGTCAATTGTAAATTATTATGAACAATCATAAATAATTATTTATTGCGTATGATATGGTAATTTTTGTTTTAATAAAGAGTTCATCTCAATTATGCTTTTTTATTCACATCGATAAGGAGACGTGCTGATTAGTTTTTGGCAAAAAGGGCCAAAAACGGTAACTCAGTTTTTAAGAGAACGGAGCGTCCGATTTGAATAATAACATTTTACTTGTATTAACAAGATGAAGAACTGATCAAATTTCCGTGAAGGCAGGTCTAGCGGTTTCGGAGATCTAGTAAAGAAAGTAAAAAAACGCCATTTGGCGGTCAAAAATGATCATTAGACATATGCACATCAAATTATCAGATATATATATAGGTATATTTTATAGAGATTTTAACAATAAGTATAAATTTTGTTTACATTCCTATGGGTAACTAAATTCCGTAAAATTGGTTCCGTACCAATGTTTATTCGTTAGACGGCGACGCGGCGCTTACGCGCTTCGATATTTCGTCTCTATGCAGTTAAAGCAGTACGATTGCTTTGAAAAAAGTTTAGAATTTCCAGAATATTTCAAAATAATTTTTTCTTCAAAAAGTCTTTTTTTTTTCAAAAAAAAGTAAATTTTTGTCAAAAATTTATAGTTTCACAAAAATCTATTTTTTTCAGAGTAAATTTTTTTCAAAAATGTTAATCTTTTGAAGAAAAAAATAATTTTTGGTACAAGAAGTTCCAGCTATTTGCCTTAAGGCACGATGCCATGCGCCCCACTATAGTTACTCCTTTGTTTAAAAAAAAAGTTCAAGTATTCCTAAGTGTAGAAACCTATTGTTCAGGTAGAAACAAGTACTGGTGAAATTTAAACTATGTTTTATCCAGTTCAAATATCAATCAAACATCAAAAGCATGTTTGTAGCTCAAAACTGCATTAAAAAATTAAATAAAATCTCTTCATTTATACCGCATTTCAACATTTTAAGATCAATTGAAATCCAAATATTAACCTTATCTATACGTCAAACAGTAAGGTTGACAGTTGCAAGATTTCTTCTCCTTACATGGTGGAGGTTTTTACTTTTCGTTGTTGGTGCACCTGCATTTATAGTTACACTTTTGGTTTTATGTTTTAATGTTGGCAACACTGCCTGAAGACATCATGTGCTACTGCGAGAAGGGTCGTGTGGTCGTGTTCAAAGTGCCGCATGCGTTCTAACCAACAAGTGTTTTACTGTTTTGAAATATTTTTAAAATTAATATTTAATTAATTTATCAACGGGCGTGCAGTGTAATTAATCAATAAACGGGCATAAATTAACATTTAATTAATTAACGGGCATATAGTGTGTTATATATTACTATATAATAATGTCCGAAGAAGCGACTTGCTTTATGCACGTGCAGGAAATTAAAACAGAACCACCAGAATATTTAGAAGAATACATTAAACGTGAAATTAAGGAAGAGTTTGATAGTCTTGATGGTGCTATTAAATCTGAACTGTCACCAGAATATTCAGTAAATCATGTTAAACTTGAATTTGAGAATAAATTTGATAGTCTCGGTGGTTTTGTTAAAACTGAATCGGTACCAGAATATACTGGTTCTGTAGAATGCGTTGAAAGTGAGTGAGATTGATGATGAATTTGAGGTTCTTATTTATTTATTTATTTAAGGCTTTTAACCAGTCGGTCATTTAGCCCGAATTTGAGGTTCTTGATAGTATTATTAAGTGCGAAAAATACATGATTTGTATTGATATATATATAGTGTATAGTATATTTACTGTATTACAATTACAGATATAATTTTGTTTGAAAACTATCAAAAATTCATGATTTGATTCATGTATAGCGTATTATTAAAGTTACATATATAATTTTATTTGAAAACTATTTCTTCGTTTCTATTATCATAGTTTTTATTTTTCTAGCATTCTTAAATAAAATGGGGGCAGCATTGAGGAATTTCACTCTGGCGAGTGAAATACCCAAAGAAGAAGTGCTGCTGGTATTAACAGATTGCCATACAGAATCGTATTGGGAGGACAGGCTTGTGTAAGTAAATTAAATCCACTTTTTATTCTTCAGGACATGTGTATAATTAAAACATTTTTATTATTATAGCTCGAGCGCAAAGTCAAGACCGATGAAATTTGGCGATGTAACATCGGTGACTTCCTTTCTTGGACACACAGTATTGTTGTGTGGGGTGTCGGAGCATAACCAAGGTATATATTTCTTTTTATGTATATATATATATATATATATATATATATATATATATATATATACATGTATATTGGTATAGTTAAGGGATTTTTCATTATATGTTTTTTTTATATAATAGGTTACAAAATGAAGGCGGTTGGATTATGCTTCGACACAATAAAATTGATGTATGAAAAGGAGGACCGTGTGTTGTCGCTCCTGCCCGTTTTTTTCGAAGACAGGGAAAACGTGGAGGAATATTTCCTCCATTTTTTCAAAGATAAGAAAATAAGGATATATAGTTATAAAAAGGTAATGTTAAATTTTTATAATAATACATAAATACATAGCAATCAGCTATTATAATATTATTAAATATTATTTTAGTCCGCAGGCGATGCGACTTGGAGCGGCGGTGCAGGCAGCAACGGCGGCGGTACATGCAACAACGGCGGCGGTACAGTCTACAACCGCGGCGGTACAGTCTACAACCGCGGCGGTACAGTCTACAACCGCGGCGGTACAGTCTACAACCGCGGCGGTAGGGGCAAAAACGTAGGCGGTAAGGGCAAAAACGGAGGCGGTACGGGCAACAACGGCGGCGTTAAAGGCAACAACAGCCGCGTAAACAAACGCGGCGGCCGCGGAAATTACCGCGGAGACAACCGCGGCGGCTGTGGAAGCAACCGCGGTGGGCAGAAAAACCATCGCGGCGGCCAGGGCGCTAATAGTATGATGCAACCGCAAATTCCGATGTACATTAACCATGGATGTGTAATCTGTTAAAATTATAAATAACATATTATATATAAAAGCGTAAATTATATTTTTGTCTATTTGTATTTTTTTTCCAGGGGTTGAATATATATTTTCAAAATGACTTTGTTTAGCATTCTTTCTATTCTTCTTCTATAATAACTAATATATCATGTGTAATTTCAAGCGCACTATATATGCTGCATGCATTGTTGTGGATTTTCAAGCCTTTCCCTATATTCTCAGAAAAAATTTTCTGGGATTAATCTGGGCAAAAGACAAATCAAGTCTTATATCATTTGCCACTCTTCAACCTACAATTTTAGAATCATTATTAATTAATATATATGATACATAGCTTGGATGTTTGGACTTACAACTAATTGATTTCATTATTTTCACATTTATTTCGCATTATTACTTTATATTCATAGTTATTTATTAATATTCATCACTAATTCAGTTATTGATGAGATAAATGTAAAAAATTCTGGCAGACCCGCCACTAATTTATGAAACAAAATATTTTCATGAAGGAGATAGTAATGATAGTAGTAGCAAGATCGTAATGTTTTCAAAAAGAAACTATTCATTGAATGATAAGTCTTTAGAGTCTTATTATGTTTTTGTAATATCAATTATATATCAAATTATTAACGTTTAAACATGTGTATCATATTTATAATTAAGAAATTGCATGGATCTCTTTATCTGATTTTTGTATATTTATATATTAGGCTTGTTACCTTGTTACATATAAGTAAGATATAAATGGGTTTGAACCATAGACCTTATACAATTTCATGGACTGCTAGTCCCCATACATTTCTCAAGTAGAAAAGTGTCAAAAGATGTTCTATGGTATGAGGGCATATGAGGGTAATTTCGCGGCCGAGATATGTTAAACTCGATCGCTTAAACGTCAAATGAAAGTCCGTGTGTTCGAAATTGTTTGGAAAATATTATATAATATACAATTTATGTTGATCTAATGAATGTAATGAACTATTTATTTATTTATTTATTTTAGGTATACAAAGTGTTCAAGGAAAATTAGAAAAAAAATTAAAAAAATATTTAAATTCACTGAAAATAAGAACAGTTGGCTCGAGCTATTATGGGAAATTAGAAAGAAATAATGAAATATTTGTTTAAATGTTATATATTTATTATTGGTGTTTAAAAAGCACAATTTTCGTGTGAAAGTGGCGTACATGTTTATCAACTTTGCTTTTTTATGTTCTTCATGGTGCATTCTATTTGTTAAGTACATTTTACCACAGACCAAACGCATTTTAGAAGACATTTTACTTCTTATTAGATTTTGTCTGCTTCAAACAAATTTAAAACGCGTATTTTTATCCTCTTTTAGGTAAAAAACACGAGCGATCAAACATCTCAAAATTTAAGCGATCGAGAGCATTCGACTAATCCCGGTAAAGCTCGTGTTCGTATTTGACATATCTCGGCCGCGAAATTACCCTCATATGCCCTCATACCATACAACATCTTTCGACACTTTTTTTGCGCTCAACTAGCAGTCCATGTATTGTATAAGATCTATGGTTTGAACTCATATATCGGCATGTACATGAACCAAAATTATCTGGTATTTAAACCTTTTGCATAAAATTCTGGAACCTGGACGCTACTAGGCGCTGACACTAGCGCCTCTAGCGTCGTAATGTGCAATTATTACGTTGACTACGAAATATTCCCCAAGTTTTCTATCTATTGACTTATCTATGGACAAAAGAGTTGAACACAAACGTCAAACAACCAATGTCAATAATCAATTCCTGTAGTAAATGGAAATTTAATTAAATTCATTACAAAAATTAATTTGAATATAAAAATGTCAGAAGAAACAATTAATCAGACAATTAAAGTTGAACCACCAGAATATTCAGAGAAGGACATTAAGTGTGAAGTCAAGGAAGAACTTGAAGATCTTAAATCTGAATCGCATTTAGAGGATAAATTTGATGATCTTGATGATGATGGTATTGTTAAATCTGAACCATATTTATCTGAAGCATATTTAGAGGAAGAATATTTTGATGATCTTGATGATGATGGTATTGTTAAAATTGAATTGTATTTAGAGGATGAATCTGATGATCTTCATGATGATGGTATTGTTAAATCTGAACCGTATTTAGAGAATGAATCTGATGATCTTGATGATGATGGTATTGTTAAGTCTGAACCGTATTTAGAGAATGAATCTGATGATCTTGATGATGATGGTATTGTTAAGACTAAATCTTATTTAGAGGATGACAAAACTTGCCTGGAGAGATTCATGAACTCCAAAATAGAAATTGAAGAAGAAGTCAAACACGAACTAATTGTGGCACTGCCTTTTTCTAAAGAATCCCATTCTTTAAAGGAGCACATGGTTGATCACATACCCAGTCAAAGCAAAAAACCCTATAAATGTGATGTATGTGATAAGACTTTTAACAAACCATCATTATTGGCAAGACACAGTTTCATTCACAGCACAGAACGGCCTTTCAAGTGTGAAATATGCAATAAAACATTCACACAATTAGGTAATCTGAAAACGCACAAGATCATTCACACCGGGAAGCATCCTTTTAAATGTGAAATATGCAATAAAGCATTCAATCAAAAGAATAATTTAAAAAACCACATGTTTGTCCATACAGGAGAGCTTTCTTACAAATGTGAGGTATGTAACAAAGCCTTCCGTTCACCAAGATATTTAAAACAGCACAACCTTATTCACACCAAAGAGGGTCAATACAAATGTGAATTATGCGATAAAATATTTAATATTTCAAAGTATTTAAAAAGACATATGGTAATTCACACCAAACCATACTCTTTCCCATGCATTCTATGTGAAAGCACTTTCAAAGAATCAAAACATTTAAAAAGGCACATGCGTATCCATACAGGTGAACGCCCTTTTAAATGTGAAATATGCAATAAAAGTCTCAGGCATTCGGACACTTTGAAAAATCACATGCGTATCCATACAGGTGAACGCCCTTTTACATGTGAAATATGTAATAAAAGTCTTAGACATTCGGACACTTTGAAAAATCACATGCATATTCACTATGGGCTACGGCCTTATGAATGCAAAATATGCAATAAGGCATTTACAAGATCAGGTAATCTGAAACAGCACATGCTCATGCATTCCGAAGAGCGCCCTTATAAATGCGAAATATGCAATAAGGGATATACTCAAGCAAACGGTTTGAGGACTCATATGGCAAAACATGAAAAGAAAAATGATGAAAATCAATGAAATAGTAATAAGTAGAAAACTGATCCAGTATGTGAAATATTGATGAATATATTTATGTTTTGTTATACCATTGTTATAGGTTTTGTTATTGCCATTATTACTACTATAAATAAATTTATATCAAATTTTTTGTCTATTATTTTGATAAAATAAATTGATTCTTAAACATTTTTATTACACTATGTATTGTCAAAAATTATTTTTTATACCAGTATTTGTGTATATTTTGTTGGTATTGGTATTTTGCCTTGAGGCAAGTTACATGAACTTCCCGATATGTGCAAATAATCGACTTGATCAATAAAATATAAATTAATTTATGAATGATTAAAAGTATTTTGAGTGTATTTATCATACATCATTGAAAACGAACGAACACTCTATCGTTATACCAAGTAAATCGTCTAATTTTAATTTTGACAAACGTCAAAAAACCTACTCATTTTCTCAAACTTTAATGAATTTTTAAAATTAAACTACTTGTCGTAAGGCCGTAAATTTTCAGTAAGATCTATAAGACCATGATATATATCGCCAAAAAATGTTCAATAAAAATCGGCTTAATTTTCTTTTCAACAGTTAAGTACAAGAAAACGGCTCGGTAAATTTTCACCTAAAACTAATCAGCATCATTCCCTACTAATATCTTTCGAACAGTTTTTGATTTTTTAAAATCGGTTAGGTAGTATGAGCTTTAATGTGGAAGAAAAGTTTAACAGTTTTTCCCAGATTACAAAGAAATGGCTTTTAAATTTCTGAAATCGGTTCAGTCGGTTTTGAGCAAACGTCAATGAAATTTCTAATTTTGGCAAGTGCCAAAAAAATGATACTAATTTTTAAAATTAAACGACTTTTCGTAGGGCCGTGGTATCTACCGTCAAAAAAAAATCATAGAAATTGCGAAAAAAAAATTTAACAGTTTATTTCAAGGAAACGGCCAGGCCGATCTTTACCAAAAACTAACCAGGTCGATTCCGAACCAATATTTTTCAAACGGTTTTTGAATTTTCAAAATCTATTCAGAATTGCGGGCTTAAACGTGGACGAACAATTTTTCACTTTTCTGCTACTTACAAAGAAACGGCTTGGTTGATCGTCGCGCAAAATTGATAAACACTAGTCCTTATTGAGATACATCGAATGGCTTTTAAACTTTTGAAATCGGTCCAGTCGTTTTTGAGAAAACGTCGATTTACGGCAAAAAATCTGTTCACATACACGCACACGCACACATACACACACACATACTTTTTTCAAATTTAGTCTCATTCGATTCAGAATGGCTTGAAACGTCGAGAAAACATAAAATTAGCGAATCGAATTTTTTGATGAAAACAAACTTCTTCTTCGGGAAGTTAATTATTAACTTCTCTAGGGTAAGTTATTGTAATTGTCCAAAAACCAAACTAAACCAAACCAAACTTTTGCATATCTTCACGTTTCAAAGGTTTTTGAATATTTTGGCATACCTCAGAAAAAAATTGATGTTTTTTTTTTGTATATCGAAGGAAATGCCTTTATGCATCCCAGGCAAAAAATGGATGTGTGTGTGGATACAATTTTTCGTCTGGTTCTGGTCTGGTTCGAAAAACATTCGATTTCTATTGATATGGAGATGTGCTGATTAGTTTTTGGCAAAGATCGTTCCAACTTTTTAGAGTTACGGAGCAAAAAGTGCAGAAAATAAAAATCGAGTTTTTGAGAGAACGGAGTATCCGATTTGAATGGTCCAAAATACATTCTATTCGTAATGACGAGGAGAAGTGGTGATCAGCTTTTGGAAAAGGCAGGTCCAAAAATTGCAGTTTTTGGGAGAACTAAGCATCCGATTTGAATGATTCAAAAAACTTTCAAATGTATGAACTTGTGTAAATAAATATGTTTTTACCATTTTGATGAAACTTTGCACAACAATAGATATATCATAGTCTGAAATTACATACTAAAATATTATAGGCCTGTGATAAGCGGTAGAATTATAAAAATTCATCAAAGATCAGAATTTCGCTGTGAACTTAGTGATTCTAATCAGAATCTATGCCGAGTCTGGATGCGTTTTGTAGGTAGCTACTGATTGCAGTTGACGTACGCACTTAAATAAAATCACTTTCAGAATATATTTTTGTATACAAAAAGGATGGAATAAATTGTATTAAACAAATTGATTCAATTTATACAATCCCATTCTGCCTGAAAGACATCAATTGGAAATTGCGCAGATCATTTTTTAGTAAAGTGAATTTTTTAAAATAAACAGTCAATATTTTACATAAATAGCTAAATCTCAATTCTTATTGATTAAGTTGATTATGTAAACGTATCGGAAAGTTCATGCAACTTGCCTTAAGGCAAAATACAACTTGCAACTAGTTATTAACTTTCCCGTAAACTCGATAATGAAAACTTTTGCATATCTTCTCGTTTTAGAGGTTTCTGAACATTTTGGCATACCTAACAAAAAATGGATGTGTGTGTGTTTTGTGTGTCTGCTATATTAAGTCCACGTTTTCGGGCGCACGGATTAACCGATTTGAATAATTCAATTCCTATTGATTGGGATATGTGCAGAGAATAGTTTTTGGCAAAGGCAGGTCCAGCCATGTCGAAGATACAGAGCTAAATGTACAAAAAATGGCAGTTTTTGAGAGAACTAAGCATCCGATTTGGATGACTCAAAAAACTTTCTGCTTGTGTTGACAAAACAATTACTTTTGTTTTTTTTTACTTCAAAATTAATTTTTTTTTGTATATCGAAAATAATTCAGATTATTATTTTAATGTTGGATAAAGTTCTGAAGCTCACTTATATACTTTAAATAAATAATATTAAATTTGTAATTCGGTTTATATAATTATAAATATTACAGTACTTATAATAATCTATTTGAAAACATTGAGTATTCATTTAGTATACAATTTGCTTTAAGGCGATATCATACACTACTAGTTTATTTATTGGAATATAACTTCTTTAGGCACGTCTAGGGAGTAAATCTGTGAAAATGCAACGGAAGAGCGTTACGCTCATGGCTCGTCATTCGCTCGATCACTTCTATACGGGTCGATTGTGATTGATCGTCGTGTCGCGTGAGTATACGTGGCGAAAACGTACGAAAATAATAAAACAAATGAAAAATCTGTGGAGTGTAAGAAACGTAAGTTTATTGAAAAAACTTTTGTATTATTCGTGGTTTCAATATATTTTTAACTTTCCGAAGGAGAAGTTTGTGTTTTCATAAAAAAAATCCGATTAGCTAATTTTATGTTTTATCGACGTTTCAAGCCATTCTGAATCGAATGAAACCAAATTTGGAAAAAGTATGTGTGTGTGTGTATGTGAACAGATTTTTTGCTGTAAATCGACGTTTTCTCAAAAACGGCTAGACCGAGTTCAAAAATTTAAAAGCCACTCGATGTATCTCGATGAGGACTATTGTTCGTCAGTTTTGCGACACGATTAGACAAGCCGTTTCTTTGTCATTTGGAAAAAAAGTGTTAAGCTTTTCGTCCACATTTAAGCTCATACTATCGAATCGATTTTAAAAAATCAAAACTGTTCAAAAAATATTAGTTGGGAATGATACTGATTAGTTTTAAGTGAAAATCTACCGACCCGTTTTCTTGTTAACTAGCAAAAAAAAAATTAAGCCGATTTTCATGGAACTTTTTTTGGCGATATGTATCATGGTCTTATAGAACTTACTGAAATATTACGACCTTACGACAAGTAGTTTAATTTAAAAAATTCATCAAAGTTTGAGAAAATGTGTAGTTCTTTTGACGTTTGTTAAAATTAAAATTAGATGATTTACTTGGTATAGCGATAGAGTACTTGGTCTTAATGAACAAACTAAACCATTAAAATCATACGGAAACAGGTTCATTTATAAAAATTAATTGTTTTTGAAAATTTGCTTTAAGAAAATACTCCGAGTAAACGTGTTCATTCGTATTCAATTATGTGTAAAAAATCCACTCGAAATACTTTTAATCACTCATAAATAAATTTATTTTTATTGATTAAGTCGATTATTTACACATATCGGAAAGTTCATGTAGCTTGCCTCAAGGCAAAAAACCAATACCAACTAGTTCCACTGAAAGGAGGCTAAAACTACAAACAAGACATATAGATTACATAAGACATAATTTATTTTTTCATATTTTCAGAATATAATCTCATAATAATAATAATATAATCTCATACGAATAAATAACCTAATACTCATATTAATGTCTATATTATCTAATTTTGATGTTACAGCTGTACCTATTTTATAATAAAAACATAAATATATCACATGAAGCACAGCGACTTTAACATTTTATGGCTCACAAAAATTTTTTACAGTTATTTACACGTTTGTGATCAACCAACCCTTTTTTACTAGAATAAATTTCATCACAAATTTCACATTTATAAGGATACTCTTTTTTATGAGTATTCCTATGACTTTTTAAATGATCCCATTGTCTGAAGGCATAGTCACATACTTCACATTTGTAAGGACGCTCTCCTGTATGAATACGCATATGCTTGTTTAATGCACCTGACACTGCAAACGTCTTATCGCATATTTTGCATTTATAAGGTCGCTCTCCTGTATGGATACGCATATGAGTTTTTATACCACTTGAACGTGTGAATTTCTTATCGCATAATACACATTTATAGGGATATTCTCCGGTATGAGAACGCATATGATATTTTAAAGAATATAAGAAATGAAATCCTTTGTGGCATATTTCACATTTATATCGAAGTTCTAAAGAATGTATGCCCATATGTAATCGCAGAGCACTCAATCTTTTGAATGACTTATCGCATATTACACATGTATGAGGACGCTTTTCAGAATCAGCAATCGTATTTTGTTTTAGGTTATAAGACTCTTTAAAGTTCAAAGGTTGTTCTATGGTATTATCACAAATGTGCTGATCTAATAGATAAGTTGTGGTAAATATTTTATTACAGATATTACATACAAAAGGTATTTCACCATCACCATCACTTTCATAAGAGGGTGTCTCAATTAACTCCTGTTTGATTTCTTCTTCAATCGCTACATCAGAATTCATGAATCTTTCCAGACATGCTTCATCACACGATTCAAAATTAACAATACCATCGAGGACATCAAATTCCTTCTCAGTTGCAACTTTAATGTCTTCTACTGAATATTCGGATGGCTCGATTTTTATTTTCAGATCATTCATAGGCATAGTAGCTTCTTCAGACATTTCTAAATAGTTTCACTATGCTCATTCAATAAAAAAGATGAAAATTGTGGCATACTATTTAATCAATAACTTCAACCAATAATAAATTTTCTTAATTATTATAAAATAAACTATAACTTAATTTTTTTTTACAAAATATGAAAAGGTTAGTTGTTAGTCTTTGACATTTGTGATTTGACACCATAGAGGCATAGATAATGTTTTCATAAAGATAAGACACTTACCATCGTTTTAAATTCATATTAATTCTCTATGCTTCAACTGTCAACACAAAATGACGAGAGAAGTTTATGTTTTCATCAAAAAATCCGATTCGCTAATTTTATGTTTTCTCGACGTTTCAAGCCATTCTGAATCGAATGACACTAAATTTGGAAAAAGTATGTGTGTGTGAACAGATTTTTTGCCGTAAATCGACGCTTTCTCAAAAACGGCTGGATCGATTTCAAAAATTTAAAAGCCATTTGATGTATCTCGATGAGGACTATTGTTTGTCAGGTTTGTGCTACAATCGGCCAAGCCGTTTCTTTATAGATCGCAGAAGAGTGAAAAATTTTTCCTCTACGTTTTAGCCCGCAATTCTGAATCGATTTTGAAAATTCAAAAACCGTTCGAAAGATATTGCTTGGGAATCGTGCTGATTAGTTTTTGGTAGAGATCGGCCGGGCCGCTTTCTTGTAATAAGGTATTAAGAGAATTTTTTCGTAGATTTTTATTATTATTTTTTTGACGGTAGATACCATAGTCTTCTAGGTCGTACTAAAATATTACGGCCCTACGACAACTCGTTTAGCTTTAAAAATTCGTCAAAGTTTGCAAAAATTAGTATTATTTTTTTGGCATTTGCCAAAATTAGACTTTTCATCGACGTTTGCTCAAAAACGCCTGAACCGATTTCAGAAATTTAAAAACCATTTGATGTATCTCGATGAGGAAGATAGTTTCTTCTAGTTTTGTGCGTAATTTGTAATTTTGGAAAAAAGTGTTCTTGTAATTAACTGTTGAAAAAAAATTTAAGTCGATTTTCATGAAACTTTTTTTGGCGATATATATCATGATCTTATAGAACTTACTGAAATATTACGGGCTTACGTGCTTACGACAAGTAAGTTTAATTTTAAAAATTCATCAAAGTTTGAGATATGAGTAGTTTTGTTGACGTTTGTTAAAATTAAAATTAGACGATTTACTTGGTATAACGATAGAGTACTTGGTCTTAATGAACATGCTAAACAATCAAAGTCCTACAAAAAACTAGCTTAATTATAAAAATTATTGATTTTTGAAAATTTGCTTTTGAATACTTTTAAGTACTCATAAATTAATTTATCTATCATGGATTAAGTCGATTATTTACACAAATCGGGAAGTTCATTTAACTTGCCTCAAGGCAAAATACCAATACCAACTAGTTTTTAAAAAAAATTAAAACGCAAATTTTAAATTTTTACTTCTAATTGTAAAATAATTACTATGAGATAAGAAATGATTGTTAGATATTATTCAAAGCGTATAGTAATTCCATATCCTCCGTAATGTGTAAACTTAATAAAAAAAAAACTAGTGGTGTATGGCATCGTGCCTTAACGCAAATTGTTGGAACTTCCCGTACCGTAACGAAATATTAAATGTTTTCAAATAGATTATTACAACTATTGTGACTTTTATTATTAGTGTTTTGTAAACAAAATATAAGAGCTTATAAAGTGGACGATAACTTTACATAAAAAGTAAATGAACAAAACTTAATGAAAAGGGAAATCAGAATGAAGGGTCTTCAAGAATCGTTTAGATTGAATTGTTAAATTAAAATTATTTATTTAAAGTATATAAGTGAGTGTTAGAATTTAAGCTAGATTCTGAATCATTTTCTATATTCAAAAAATATATATCTGGAAAAACAATTACAAGCAAAAGGTTCTTTGAATCATTCAAAACAGATGCTTCGTTCTCCCAAAAACTTATTTCTTGCACATTTAGCTCCGTACCTCCGAAACAATTGGACCTGTCTTTGCCAAAGACTAATCACTATCTCTACCCGTTATTACCTATTGTCTTACTTAATTTGCTATGTGATAATTTTCCTAAATTTTACATTAACTTTCATTTACTTACATTGCCGATTTATATTTATTTAAACTAGCTACGTAAAAAAATATTCTTAATGCAAGAGTTGTTTATTAAATTCGACTTTCTCAAAAAATAATGTTACTCTTTTGTAAATTTGGATTAATTAACAAATTATTGCTATGAATATAAAGAAGCATTGGATGTTAATTGAGCATATTTCAAATAAAATACTATTAAATCTAATATAATGTTAATTACAAGGTAAACTAAGGATTTCCCATACTGACTAGACGAAAACTGTTTGTGTTCAAACATAATCAATAAACACCATAAGCGATTGATTACAGGCCTTGTAAATCAAAAAGATACATATTTATAAGACCGTTCAATGAATATGGGTATGATCATGTATTTGAACTCTAACACAAAACAAAAATATTAAGATACAGTTGCAGAAATGTGAATAATAAGATTAAGTTCCTTAAATGGTGTCATACACACTCACATCCATTTTTTCTGAGGTATGCCAAAATGTTCAGAAACCTTCAAAACGTCGAGAAATGCAAAAATTTTCATTTTCTTCACACACACACACACATATATATGTATATATATATATATATATATATATATATATATCTTTATTTTATTTTCTTTAAACACACAGTGCACATAATACTTCCAAGCCGACTTTAAAATACATAGAATACAAATAAAATATAACATAGTATAATAATAATACATAATACAACAACTTCATGAAATAACATGAAATAAGATAAAATAATAAAACATATTTAAAAAGAAATATAAAGGTTAACTAGAGCAGATGGAGATTATTTAATTTAGTGTAGTGTTATTAATATCAATATCTTCGTTAATTAAGTTGAATTAATTATTTAAGTTAATTAAGTCGACACTGTAGACCACCATATTCTTTTTCAGCAACTTAGAAATATAAGACTTGAGGGTACGATGCACAACATAATTCAAGACTTCTTATCTGAAAGAGAAGTAAGGACCAAAATAGGAAATTGCTTCAGCTATAAAAAATTGGTCAAATGCGGAGTACCGCAGGGAACAGTCCTAGGTCCACTATTATATTTAATATATATTAACAACTTAAAGGACAAACATTTTAGAAGGTAGATACATAGTGTACGCAGATGACACCATGATTATATACGCTGATAAAGATTTGGAGAAACTAGAAAAAAAATCAATGATGACAAAGAAATATACAACATGGCTAACAGAAAATAAACTCACTATGATTACAGATAAAACTAATTATATATTTTTCCGATGTAACAAAATTTAAAAAATAGGCAATAAAAAAATATTAATCAACGATACTGAAATAAAAGAAATAGAAAAAACTAAATATTTGGGTATGAATATAAACTAGAAAGGAGTGACTAAATTGAAAAAATCAAACAAAAAATTGCAGCACTTTCTGGAGTCATAAGAAGAATACAACATCTTGGAATTAAGAACAAGGAACTAATATTAAAATCTCATATAATGCCGATTATAACGTACGGCATCGCGATTTGGAGTCAAACAACAAATAAAAATATAGAGACACTACAAAGAATGATAAATAAAGCAGTAAAATCAACTTACAATTATCCCTACCTCACCCCGACAAAAGAACTTTTACAAAAGACAAAGAACATATCACTACACAAAACAATAGAAATAGAAAAATGTATACTAATATTCATAATAAAAAATAACAAAATCAAAACTTGTACCACAATAGAGACAAACCAGCATATACACGACCATCAAACGAGACAAAACCGAAGCTTTCACATGAAACATGTAAAAACTACAAAGGACTTGCAGTCCTCTGGGAAGTGCAAGCAGCCTTTACGATAAACTACTAGACCAACTAGAGACAATGACGGACCTAAACAATTTCAAAATTAAATTGAAAAATTACATAAGAGATAAATGAAATAAAATTCCTTATTTTAAATACTATATTTCTTCTGTTCTGTTAAAATATTAATTACTATTAAGTATAAGTACGTATGGATGTACGCAAGCTTTCTGTGTATATATGTGTATATAATAATAATAAGTAAAACTATATAGATGTCTCAATGTAAGTCTGTTACATAAAATTTGGACTTATTTTAGTTATAATTGCTGTGATCTCTCATACCAGAACAATTGTCTGACTGAGATACAGTATGTACGAATTATATCAAATAAATAAATAAAAAAAAAACAAAAACTGAAGAACATTATGGGACAGTTGGTTAAGAATTAAATGACAGTCTATAGCATTATTACAAAATTTATATAGGAACATAATAGTGTTGATAAATAGTTGAGTGGCAACAGATGATATACCTAATTCATTAAGTTAAATGGGTAAATCTTGTGCGTTTTACAATATAGATATTTACGATGAATCTTCTATATCGCATCAAAGTAATTGATATGACGAGGATACCAAATAATTGATCAATATTAAAAATACTTAGATTATAAGGACTAAGACCTTATCACATTTTTCACCCTTATAGGGAATGATCAAATCTCTTTTGTTATAAATGATCAAGTTCAAAGGTTGTTCTAGTGCATGGTATTTATAAGGGTGTTATCAATTATCTCCTTCCTCGATAGTTACTTCAGCCTTCATGAGACTTTCGGCACAAGTTTCTTCATCCTCTGAAGACTGATAATACTATCAACACTATCAAATTCATCCTCAATTTCACGTTGTTATTAAGCGTGAAATTGAGGATGAATTTGATGGTGTTGATGGATATTCTGGAGGTTCTGTTTTAATTTCTTGCTCGTTCCTGGAGATTGTAGTTTTCTTGGACATTATTAAAAAATATTTGCACTGTATGCTAATTATTTGATTAAATATTGTTTAACGATAATTATACAAACTTTTCGTAGTATAGGTATTATTATCATATTATCATATATTATATAAAACATTAACCAGAAAAATTAAAGACGCTTGAAAAAGACCATAGGCACAACTTTTTGACAGCTTCGGGATTACCAACACATGCGTTTACGAAACCATAAGAGACCGGGCCATAGATAAAGAAGCATTTATGCATAGATAGAAGAAGAGTATATTTATGCTTTTTTAAATAACTAGTTGAAAGTGGCATTTTGCCTTAAGGCAAATTGCTGGAACTTCCCGTCCCGTAACAAAATGTTCGAGGAATACTGAATGTTTTCAAATAGATTATTATAAATATTGTAACATTGTCTAATATTCATAAGAATTATATAAACTGAATTGCAAAGTTAAAATTATTTGTTTAAAGAATATTAGAACTTTAGTCAGAATTAAAAATATATCTTATATTATAATATAAATCTGAATTATTTTCGATGCACAAAAAAAAAAACTAAAAAAAAAAATGATACAATTTTTTTTCCAAAATCAATTATTTTGTTGAAACAAGCTGAAAGTTTTTTGAATCATTTAAATTTGACGCTTAATTCTCTCAAAAACTGCCATTTTTTGCACATTTAGATCTGTATCTTCGAAATGGCTGGGCCTGCCATTGCCAAAAACTAATAATCACTTCTCCCAATCATTACTAATTGAATGTTTTTTAGATCATTCAAATCGGATGCTCCGGTCACTCAAAAACTCAATTTCTATTTTCTACACTCTTTGCTCCGTATCTCCGTAACGGCTGGATCTGCCTTTGCCAAAAACTAATCAGCACATCTCCCTATCAATAGGAATCGATTGTTTTTAGAACCATTCAAATCGGTTGATCCGTGCGCCACGAAAACGTGGACGAAAAATTGTATCCATACATACATACACACACACGCGCGCATCAATTTTTTCTGAGGTATGCCAAAATGTTCAGAAACCTTCAAAACGTCGAGAAATGCAAAAATTTTCAATTTCGATTTTTGGACAATTACAATAACTTACCCTACGGGAAGTTAAAAAATAAAACTGTCTAAAGTAAAGTTTTACGCTTTCACTCAAATCTAAACATTGAAATTTCCAATTAATATCACTCAAACACATTTAAATTATCTACAATTATATTAATTATAGTGCCCAGACACTATAATTAAACTTAATAAATTATTTTGGTGTTCGAAAAACTTTCATTTTTCTACTAATTACAAAGAAACGACTCGGCTCATCGTTGCACTGAGAAACGATAG
Source organism: Ctenocephalides felis (assembly GCF_003426905.1). Taxonomy (NCBI): domain Eukaryota; kingdom Metazoa; phylum Arthropoda; class Insecta; order Siphonaptera; family Pulicidae; genus Ctenocephalides; species Ctenocephalides felis. The sequence continues at coordinate 87,944,688 of NW_020536999.1, forward strand.
TCCCATACTTTTCTTTTATCTATGGATAGTCCTTATCGAGTTACCTCGAATTGCATAGAGCAGCGATGTCCAACCTAAATTACTCTTTGGGCCAAAATTTAGGAATATACAAGGCACTGGGCCGCAACAAATCTGAAAAAACTAGTGGTTCATGGCATCGCGCTCAATTTGATGGAACTTCTCGTACCTACCGTAATTCCAAACTTCCAAAAACTTTAATATTTTTGAAAACTTTGAAAAAATTAGATTTTTGAAAATCTTGAAATTAGTGAAAAAATTGACTTTTTTGAAAAAAATGTTTTTTTTTTGTATTTTAAAAGTGTTTGAAAATTCTTTTTTTTTCAGAATAATCGTAATATAAACATTTTTTCGGAGATAACTCCCCTAGTGAATGACTCGCGAACTAGTGTTGCCCACTCGTCCATAGAGCCGCTAGTCTCCCGTTGTCCGTTGCGTTGACAATTATTTGTCGTTATCTGTCAAGCGCTATCCATAGAGTATCATATCGCCATCTATTCATTCGATTAATGACCATTACTTTCGGTTAAAGCTGACTTAGTGTTCAGACTTCTATATTAGCCTTTGCAAAAATTATTTTATTTATTTAAATTGAAAATAATAATTTGTGCGATTGTTGTTTGTCATGGGGCCGCACAAAAATCGCCATCGGGCCGCAGGTTGGCCATGGCCGGCATAGAGCAAAGTAGCGAACATAATTAAATAAGCTAAAAGTAGCGAAGAGCGAAGTTTGTTTACCAGGTGTTTGTGTTTGACAAACAAATTTTAATGTACTGAACGAACTTTTTATTTTTTGTTTATTTAATTATTAATTAAATGTTTAAGTATATTATATATAAATTTAAATATAAATATACTTATAATAATACGTATCATAAAGCGGTATTTGTGATTGATTGCTGAACATAAAGGTAGTATATAATACTTTGAGGTTATTCCACATGACTAACTTTTAATTATATTTTGTTTCATTCCAAAAAAACATTCAATTCCAAATAAAGATAAGCAAAGGAAATGTAAAGTTCAATTTTACTTATTTTCATTTCAGCTCTGCAATAATTATATGACAAGCTAATAGCTTTAGTTGATTCAAAATCACTGTCTGTCAAATATAAAGTATTTTGAAGAAGAAATTATCGTGGCGACATTGTCTAAAATAGACTCCTGTTAACTTAATGTAAGATTACATTCTTAGACAAATTATACGAATATATTATATCCTCAGAATCATTTGTGTTGACAGTTGAGAACGATTATTAATTTAAACATAACTCTTGTAAAATGTTACGAGAGCATAAATGCAATGCACTTTCTAAAATCATACTCCATGCTCCAACTGTCAATAACTAATGTTTTCATTTGTATTTCTAGTCAAATTAATTATCATATTTAACAATAGTTCATTTAAACTAACCACCTATTTTTATTCATGCTTATAAAAGATACTCAGTGCATAAATATCTGAAAATGTCAGAAGCTGCTGATGATCCGATAATTAAAATTGAACCACAAGAATATCCAATCGAAGACATTAAACAGGAGATTGAGGAAGACATTAAACAGGAAATTGAGGAAGACCCTGAATCGTGTTCAGAGGATGACAAAACATGTCTGAACAGATTTATGAACTCCATAGTGAAAATAGAAGAAAATGTTGAACAGGAATTAATTCAGACTGCTCCTTATAAATGTGACAAGTGTCATAGAACATTTAGAAAGTTGCATTATTTAGAACAGCATATGTTAAATTATTGTCATAAGTGCACATATTGTTCAAAGACTTTTTCAGATGCAAGTGCATTAGAAATACATATAAAATCTTATACATATGAAAAACATTTCACATGTACAAAGTGCGGTAAAGCATTTACTGAAAAATATCATTTAGATCAACACATTTGTGCTCGTGCCAGAGAACAAATTTTACGTTTGAATGAATCTAGTAATCAAAAACGAAATATTCTCGCTCATACTGCAAAGGGACCAGGTGAACGTCCCCATATTTGTCAAATTTGTGACAAGACATTCACACAATTGAGTAAATTGAATCGACATATGCTAACTCACACCGGTGAACGTCCGCATATTTGCCAAATATGTGATAAGGCATTCACAGAAATGGGTACCTTGAATAAACATGTGCTCATTCACACTGGTGAACGGCCACATATTTGCCAAATATGTGATAAGACATTTGCACGATTAAGTTCCTTGAAATTGCATATGCTAATTCACACTGGGGTACGTCCTAATAAATGCAAAGTATGTGGTAAGACATTTACAGACTCAAGTAATTTGAATAAACATGTGCTCATTCACACTGGTGAACGCTCCCATATTTGCCAAATTTGTAATAAGGCATTCATACAATCGAGTACCTTGAATAGACATATGCTCATTCACACTGGGGTACGTTCTAATAAATGCAAAGTATGTGGTAAGACATTTACAGACTCAAGTAATTTGAATAAACATGTGCTCATTCACACTGGTGAATGTTCCCATATTTGCCATATTTGTAATAAGGCATTCATACAATTGAGTAACTTGAATAGACATGTGCTCATTCACACCCGAGAATGCCCCTACAAATGCAAAATCTGTGATAATGTATTCAAACGTTCAAAAGGACTGAAAAGGCACATGGTTGCTCATACCAATGAGTAATTAGTATTTACAAAATTGGTAACAAAATTACATATGACTGCTTATAGAAATTAATGTTAATTAGATATATGAATTAATTTATATATTTTATAAAATAAATAAACATTGTTATCAATTGCTTTAGAGTAAATATTTTATTAATAATGTTGTACATTCATTCCAGGTTTAATAAGATTTGCAATTGAGCCATAACTGTTAGTAGAATCTTCATAAAAAGTCTAGTTTTTAACTTACCGTAGGGTATGCTATTGTGATCGTCCAAAAAACGAAACTGATAATTTTTGCATATTATTACGATTCAAAGGTTTCTAAACATTTTGGCATACTTTAGAAAAAATTGATGTGTGCGTGTATGTGTGGATACAATTTTTCATTTTCATTTAGAAAATTCAAAAAACAATAGATTCTTAGTTAGAGAGACGTTCTGATTAGTTTTTGGTGAAGGTCGGCCAGCCGTTTCAGTGAGTAAGCAAAGTTGATTTTATCAACTTTATTACAAAAATGTACTCAATAATTAGAATGCATGATGACATGGACATTAAAAAACCTAAGTTGATAAGTACGCACGCCACTTTCACACAAAAAGTGTGCTTTTTAACCACCAGTAACACCTATTATTAATAGCCAACTCTATATATGTATATGAATATATTTCATCTAAACAAATATTTTATTATTTCTTTCTATTTTACCATAATAGTTCTAGCCAAATGTTCTTATTAACTTCCCGTAGGGTAAGTTATTGTAATCGTCCAAAAATCGAAATTGAAAATTGTTATATTTCTCGACGTTTTGAAGGTTTCTGAACATTTTGGCATATCTCAGAAAAAATGGATGTGTGTGTATGTATGTATGGATACAAATTTCCAGTCACGTTTTCGGGCGTACGGATCAACCGATTTGAATGATTCAAAAAACATTCGATTCCTATTGATAGGGAGATGTGCTGATTAGTTTTTGGCAAAGGCAGGCCCAGCAGTTAAGGAGATGAAGAGCAAATAAGACAGAAAATAAAAATCGAGTTTTTGAGAGAATTAGAAATGTCCAATTATATTTCACAGAATAGTTCTCATGTCTATAGTTCACAGTGATATAAGAAGAGAAAGACAATCTAATATATGCCCAGGAGAACACTCTGCAACTCCAGTGGAAAGGGTAATAATAATTCTGAATATTTTAATACCATTTGCTATTACGACTTGATATTATATTACAACATGTTATGTTTATTAGATGTTCACAAATTGCAGCAGAATGTAGTGACTAATATGGCATGTAAAATGTATGACGCATCCATTATATGTTGAGGGAGTTAAGAAGGATAGACAAACAATGCAATAATTTAAGGTATAAATTGCAACAGAGTATAAAATGCTCAGAAATATTCTTAACATTCCAGCCGAAAGGACTGCTGCACTGTTCTATTGACACAATCGAATCATAAGAAATTCAAGATTTTGTAGAATGCAACTTTATTAATGATTGATTGGAAAGCAAAATAACTATCAAATGCAAAGTTAATGTTAAAGAAGAATTACTCATAAATGAATTTTAATTCTTGGAATTTAGTTATCTATAAATTTTGATATCAATATATATATTTTATGTCTGTAGGATTTAACTTTTTAAATTTGTTCATTATTTGTCATTTCTTCTAATTATACTATTCCATTATCTATAGTATATACTCTATATACTACATACTTAGACTCTATACTTTTCTCTTTTATATCATATTGCTATTAGTCATTAAGAAATTAATATTAGTCAGTTCGTGTAAATTCATTATACTTATGAAAACTTTTACAATATTTCTGTGTAGTTGTTATATATTCTGATCATTAGGTAATTCATATTGATCGTTCCTTTTAAGTTTAACATTTTATTGTAGATGCTTCTACACAATCTTTGTCTAGTTGTTATATATTATTGATCATTCAGAAATTCATATTGATCGTTCCTTGCAAATTTATCATACCATTGTGAATACTTTATTTAGTTACTTATAATTGTAAAATTATAGTACTTATTATTATGTATATATTGATTATTACATTTATAAACATTTTAATTGTTATGTAAAAATGTTTGTGATATATAATATTTGAAAATATATTTTGTACTTTATATGTTATTTTTTCTCATTTCCAATATAAGAAATTATTTAGATTTTCTTATTTTGAATTACGTATGCGAACCATATCTAGGAATAATACCAGCGGTTGATTTATATACTGAACAAGTGCTGCTTTCTTTAGATCGCTAAAAATATTAAAATGGAGGTAATGTCAAATGGCCTCAGATAGCGATCTATTTATGTTTACTTATCTATGGCATAAACACTCTTTCATAAATACTCTTCCTTTATCTATGGGCATAAACCCTACGGAAAGTTAATAAACATCCTATCTTTTGGAACATACTCTATGCTTCAAATGTCAAACTACTAAAAATTCCATTTTTTAGAACACATGTGAGTTAAACTCATTATTATCACATTTAAGAAGATTAAGATTAATATTATTGATTAAAATATATTATTATACATTAAGAGAAGATTATTGATAAAAATAGATTATTAAATTATTATTAATAAATACAACACATTTTCGGCATTTATAGAAAATATCAAAAATGTCAGAAGAAACAATCATGTCCATGAATGATCAGAAAATTGAAATTGAACCACCAGAATGTTCAGTAGAAGACAATAAATGCAAAATTGAGGAAGAGGCTGATGATATTGTCGAGTCTGAAGGTGATGAATCATGTATGGAAAGATTCATGAATTCTGAGGTAACGATTGAAGAAAAAATCAAGCAAGAGATAATTGAGACTGATGGAGATGGTGAAATACCTTCTGTATGTAATATCTGTAATAAAACATTCACTGCAAAACATCTATTAGATCAGCATGTTTGTGAAGAGACCATGGAACGACCTTCAAACATCAAAAAATCTGATAAACCAAAACATAACAAGTTTGCTCTGTCTGAAAAGCGTCCCCATAAATGTTTAACTTGCGATAAGGCATTTGCAACACCAAGCCTTATGAAAAAACATATGCATACTCACAAAGGAGATCGTCCCCATAAGTGTGGAACATGTGATAAAGCATTCAAGACAGCTAGTACTTTGAAAAAGCACACGCTTATTCATACAGGAGAGCGTCCTCATAAGTGTGAAAAATGTGATAAAGCATTCATACAAGTGGGTCACCTGAAAGCACACATGCTTATCCACACCGGAGAACTTCCTTACAAATGTGAAACATGTGACAAAGCATTCCGGTCACCGAGTACTTTAAAAGATCATATGCGTACTCATACTCGAGAACGACCTTATGAATGCCAGATATGCAATAAAACATTTGCACATTCGAGTGCTATGAGATCACACACAAGTATTCATTCTGAGGAATTACCTTACAAATGCGAAAACTGTAAGAAAGTGTTCCGTGCATTGAGGAATTTAAAACAACATATGCTTACTCACACTGGAGAACGAGCTTATGAGTGCAAAATCTGCAAGAAGTCATTCGCACGGTCGAAAAACCTTGAAAACCACCTAAATATTCATAATGGAAAACATTATAAATGTGGAATATGCAACAAAGGCTTAAGTTCATCATACAACTTAAAAAAACACACGAGTACTCACATTGAATCCGGTTATACATGTCACATATGTAAGAAGATCTGCAGAGACTCAAGCCACTTGAATAAGCACATGCTCGATCATAAGAAAGTACGCCCCTACAAGTGTGAAAAATGCAATAAAAGATTCACAACAAATGGCGGCGTGAGATTACACATGGTAATTCACACGGGTGAACGCCCTTACAAATGTGATATATGCGAGAGCGCCTTTGGTGTATTAGCTACCTTAAAACTACACATGCGTACTCATACAAAGAAATATCCTTATAAATGTGAAAATTGTGATAGAGCGTATTCTAGTAAAACTAATTTGAAGAATCACAAATGTATAAATAAAGATAAAGAATAGATGTGAGTCAGAAATTGTAGAAGGTAATTAATGTGTTTGTAAGTGATATATGTATTGGCTTAAATTTATTTTGTTAAACCTATGTGTCGATTAAATAAAATTAGTATCAATATATAATAGACATTGATATATGTGTTTTATTTTTCACTTTCAATATTCTATAGGCAATCAATTTCCTGACTTTCCTAATCTTGTATTTCTTTTCAAAATAGAAACTAGTTGGTATTGGTATTTAGCCTTGAGGCAAATTACATGAACTTCCCGATATGTGTAAATAATTGACTTAATCAATAATAAACAAATTAATTTATGAGTGACTAGAAGTATTCCGAGAAGATTTATTACACATAATTGAAAATGAACAAACACGTTTTAATTGAACCAGTTTTCTTAGAACATTAATGGTTTATTATGTTCATTAAGACCAAGTAATCTATTGTTATACCAAGTAAATCATCTAATTTTAATTTTAACGAACGTCAACAAAACTACTCATATTCTCAAACTTTGGATGAATTTTTAAAATTAAACTATTTGTCGTAAGACCGTAATATTTCAGTAAGTTCTATAAGACCATGATATACATCGCCAAACAAAGTTTCATAAAAATCGGCTTAATTTTTTTTTTCAACAGTTAATTACAAGAAAACGGCTCGGTATATTTTCACCTAAAACTAATCAGTATTATTCCCAACTAATATCTTTCGAACAGTTTTTGATTTTTTAAAATCGATTTGGTAGAATGAGCTTAAATGTGGACGAAAAGTTTAATACTCTTTTTCAAATTACAAAGAAACGGCTCGGCATATCGTCTCACAAAACTGACAAACTATAGTGCTCATAGAGATACATCGAATGGCTTTTAAATTTCTGAAATCGGTTCAGGCGTTTTTGAGCAACCGTCGATGAAAGATCTAATTTTGACAAATGCCAAGAAAACGATACCAATTTTTGCAAATTTATATAATATATAAATATTGCCTTAAGACAAATTGCTGGAACTCTACTGCACTAATTTAAAATTTTTGAAAGCTCAGAAAAAATAGATTTTTTTTTGAAAATTTCTAATTTTTGTAATCATTTTTGAAAATCTTGAATATCGAAAAAAATGCCTTTTTCGAAAATACTGATATTTTTTGAAAACTAAATTTTGAACTTTCTGTTAACATCAAAAATGAAAATTTTTATATATCTTTACGTTTCAGCCGTTACTGAACATTTTGACATTCCTTAGAAAAAACGGATGTATGTGTGTATGTATGTGCGGATACAATTTTTCGTCGATTTTGAACAATTTCGTTTGATTTTGAACAACATTTTGAAAAAAATATTTGATTCGTATTGATAAGGAGACGTGCTAATTAGTTTTTGGCAAAGGTAGGTCGAGTAGTTTTGAAGATACGGGGCAAAAACTGCCAAAAATCTTAATTCAGTTTTTGAGAGAACGGAGCATCCGATTTGAATAATTCAAAAACACTTTATTTGTATTGACTAAACAAAGAACTGTTTAAATTTTTAGAAGGGCAAGTCCGGCGGTAATGAACTCACAATAAAAATAAGTTAACAAAACACCATTTGGCGGACAAAAATGTTCATTAGCCATATGCACATCAAATTATCAGATATTTTATAGAGATTTGAATAATGTGTACGCATTTTGTGTCAATTTTTTGGATTCCGTGCCAAGATTTTTAATTTTAAAGTTCAATTATATGGTCTGAACAGATGTCCTCAACATTTTTGACAGTGTGGAATATCAGATTTGTATGATTGAAAAAACATTCGGTTTGCAAACGTTTTTGCAAAAGAAACGTCTTGCCGTTTCGGAGGTATGGAACGCAAAGGGTTAAAAATGGTCATGCAGTTTTTGATAAAAACGCATCATCCGATTAGATGAAAATTTCGTCATTTTGAAAGTTTTCAAAAAAAAAAATGCAAAATTTTCAAAAAAATTAAGTTTGAAAAAATTCTTATATTCGAAATTTTTCATCATTAAAAAAAAACTGAATTTTGAAAAATTTCAAAATTATCAAAATTTAAAAATAAAATCGATTTCTTACAAAAATTTGAGAATTTTCGAATATTTTCTAAAATTTCCAAAATCTCAAAAAATAAAAAACATATTCCAGAAATTCCAAAAAATTTAGAAATTTTTGTAAAAAATCAAAATTTTGAAAAATTTATCAAAAAATCAAATTAAAAAGAAATTAAATTTCTTGTAAGCATACACATAAGTTAGAATCCGCTCGTCGCCTAATTTAATAAACACTTTTAAAATTACAGTATGTATTCATAAATGAAATTTCAATTATTTAAAACAATTTTTGATTATTTTCATTCCTCGAATGTTTAATTACGGTACGGAAAGTTCCAGCAATTTGCCTTAAGGCACAATGCCACGCACCACTAGTTTTTTTTAAATTTTGAAAACTTTGAAGTTTCTTGAACTTTTTTCATACCCTTTCATCTCGCCCAGTAAACACCGTGTTATTTGAGCGGCGGTAGCAACCTGAAATCCACAAGCTTGCCTTCAGCGATGTGATATGCATGTGGAATCTATGTGGATTTCGGATTGCTACCGCCGCTCGGTGCCCCCTAGTGTTTACTGGGTGGTTGACTCAAATTACAAACTAGTGGTGTGTGTGGCATCGTGCTTTAAGGCAAATTGCTGGAGCTTCCCGTACCGTAACGAAATGTTCGAAAAAATACTGAATGATTTCAAATAGATTATTATAAATAAATATTGTAACATTGTCTAATATTTATAAGAGTTATATAAACTGAATTGCAAAGTTGAAATTATTTGTTTAAAGTATATTAGAACTATAGTCAGAATTAAAAATGAAATCTGAAATACTTTCGATACACAAAAAAAATTTTTTTTTGAAAAAAAAAAGTTGAAACAAATTTTATTTTCCAAAATCAATTATTTTGTTAAGACAAGCAGAAAGTTCTTTGAATCATTTAATTAGGACGCTTAGTTCTCTGGACCTGCCTTTGCCAAAAACTAATCAGCTCTTTTCCCTATCAATAGGAATCGAATGTTTTTTGAACCATTCAAATCGGTTGATGCTTGCGCCCGAAAACGTGACTGGAAAATTGTATCCATACATACATACATACACACACACACACACACACACACACACACATCCATCCATTTTTTTGAGGTATGCCAAAATGTTGAGAAACCTTCAAAACGTCGAGAAATGTGAAAATTTTCAATTTCGATTTTCGGCTCGTTACAATAACTTACCCTACGGGAAGTTAATTAAAGCTAATTAGATTATCTAAAATAATTACTAATAAAATATTTTTAAAAAACTAGTGCAAATTAGTGGTGCATGGCATCGCTGGACGTACAAAAAATCATTTTTTGTAAAAATATAATATTCCTTGTAAATATTTAATATCACTACTGCTGACCAAGATTGGTATTTGTATTCAAACCTGAAACCAATGGTTACTAATCCTCATTAATAATACTTAATACATAAAAATCAAACTAATAAAAAATCATGAAATAATATTGATATTATGTAGTGTTTACTGTATATTTCATACTATTTATACATTCCGTTACATGCAAGAAAATTTTACAATATTTAAATTTAAAGCAACTATTCTTATATTTCATCATGTTTCTGACTTGTGTCTCTTCAAATCCTTTGATTGAGTAAATTCCTTATTACATACATCATTTATCAGAATGCTCTCGTTTATGAATCAGCATGTGCCTTTTCAGATTACTAGATTGTGTAAATTTCTTATTGCATACATTGCATTCATGAGGACGTACTCCACTGTGTGTCAGCATGTGACATTTAAGATTACTTTTTTCTGTGAATGTCTTTTTGCATTTATGGCATTCATGGGGACGCTCACCACTGTGTATCAGCATGTGACATTTCAGACTACTTAATTGCGTGAATGTCTTGTTGCATATATTGCATTCATGAGGGCGCTCACCACTGTGAATGAGCATGTGGCATTTTAGATCACGTAAATGTGTGAATGTATTATTGCATATATTGCATTCATGAGGATGTACTTTACTATGGATCAGCATGTGAAGCTTCAGATTATTTGAGCGCGTGTATGTTTTTTTGCATATATTGCATTCATAAGGGCGCTCACCACTGTGAAAGCGCATGTGGGATTTCAGAGTACCTGAATGTCTGAATGTCTTTTTGCATATATTGCATTCATGAGGCCTTAATTCAGTGTGAATGATCATGTGACGTTTCAGATTACTCAATTCTGCAAATGTCTTATTGCATATATTGCATTCGTGGGGACGTACTCCACTGTGTATCAGCATGTGACTTTTCAGATTGCCTGAATGCGTGAATGTTTTTTTGCATATATTGCATTCATGAGGACGTACTCCACTATGCATCAGCATGTGACTTTTCAGATTGCCTGATTGCGTGAAAGTCTTTTTGCATATATTGCATTCGTGGGGACGCTCACCACTGTGAATGAGCATGTGCCTTTTCAGATCACTTAATCGATCAAAAGTCTTGTAACAGATTTCACATTTGAAAGGACTTTCTTTGCTATTATTAGACATATGTTCGATCATATGCTCTTTTAAATGATGTGTTTCTGCAAATGATTTATTGCAAATGTCACATTCATAAGTTGATGCCTCGACCAACTCCTGTTTGACTTCTTCTTCAATTGTCACCTCGGAATTCATGAATCTTTCTAAACACGTATCATCATCTTCAGAACACGATTCAGATTTAACAATAACATCAGGATTATCAAATTCATCCTGCATTTCAAGTTTAATGTCTTCAGGTGAATATTCAGGTGGTTCAATTTTAATTGTCTGATCATTCATAGACATAATTGTTTCCTCCGACATTTTTAAATACTTTCACAAAAAAAAAAAAAGAAAATAGTTGTATGCTAAATAATAGTCTAGACTTATTAATAATTTTTTTTAATGTTATAAATAATTTCAACTTTTACATTTATTATTTGACATTTGAAGCATAGAGTTCATTTACAGCAGTAGAGAGAGTAGAAACATATTCGCTATGTGTGAAAACATGCAAGGGGAACTCAAACTGTCTGTAGCGCTCGTAGTGGTCATTTTGAGCACTACGTGAGGCTATTATTGCCAAAATAGTAAACAAATACGCGTGAAATATTATTTTATTTCAAATGTAAATAAATTAAATGCAAATTGCTGGAAATTTCCGTACCATAACGAAATGTTCGAAGAATACTGAATGTTTTGAAATAGATTATTAATAATATTGTAACATTGTCTAATATTGATATGAATTATTTAAACTGAATTGCAAAGTTGAAATTATTTGTTTAAAGTATATTAGAACTTTAGTCAGAATTAAAAATAAAATCTGAATTATTTTCGCTATACAAAAAAAAAAAAAAAATTATTTGAAAAAAAAAATTGAAAAAAATATTTTTTTTTCCAAAATCAAATATTTTGTTAAAACAAACAGAAATTTCTTTGAATCATTTAAATCGGACGCTTAGTTCTCTCAAAAACTGCCATTTTTTGCCTACTTATTTGCTTACCCTACGGAAAGTTAAAAATGAGACACCAAAGTTGTATAGTAGATTGTAAAAACAACAGTAAGAAAAGTCAGTGTAAATTCTATAAATTTCCTACAGCCAAATGAAAATTAAATCAACGTGAACTAGTGGATAGCTGCTGTTGAAAAGCTAATTTAATTCCTTAGGGACCGATTCTGCCGCACAACAGAAAAATGTTATGGCAAGGCCATGTTACGCTCCGACTTCCATACATTAAGCTAATGAATCATACTGTACCTGTCAAAATATCATGTATTTTCTGTTCTTTCAGGCGTTTTACACATAAACTGCAAACGTCACTCATATGTTATAAAGCTGTATCAGAAACAAACTGTTATCTGACATCGCTTTTTTAATATTTGTGCGGCTTCTTGGTTATGTTTACTATCAGATAACCTGTGAAATTTGCCTGACTGCACACCGACCGCATGGCTTTTGTCTATATTAGTATGGAAAGTTCTTCATAACATGGCCTTGCCGTAAAAATTTTTCTGTTATGCGACAGAATCCGTCTCTAAGTATCATAATCGTATCATTAGGAAAAAAATCAATTCGGAGTATTTAAATTGTTGTAAAAGTTCTATGTTTAGCAAAAAGAAAATTTAGAAGTCAATAAATTGCTATATTATCAAATTTTACTGATTAAAAGCAAAAAATATTTTGCAAACAGTTTAATTAATACAAGGCTGAAATATTGAAGAATACAATTTTATTATTTTACATTAAATTTCAATTGAATAATTAAGAGAAAAATAAAAGTTATCAAAGAGCGTTTTTATTTTTATTTTGCAAACTTAATTAATACAATGCTGAAATAATGAATAATATATATTTTGTGGTGTTGATGAATCACCATGGGTTCCCAAGCCATATGTGTGTATTTATAGTAACCTTTTCATGTAAAAATCAAAAGAAGTGTTGAGTCCTAGCTAATTTCCAACAATACTTCCTTTAATTTACAAGTCTCGAAAAGTTAATATAATTTTTTCCTTGGTCATTGTTTACGGCTGGAATTTTGTTTGATGGGTAATGGACTCAAATCATGTCTTTATAATAATGTCCGTCTTTAGTATGACGAAAAATAATTTAAAAAATCAGTAAATTAAATTATTATTTATTTATTCTACTGATAAAATATTTTTATCATTATTAACTTCCCGTAGGGTAAGTTATTGTAATGGGCCGAAAATCGGAATAGAAAATTTTTACATTTCTCGACGTTTTGAAGATTTCTGAACATTTTGGCATACTTCAGAAAAAATGGATGTTTTTTTTTTTTTTTTTTTTTTTTTTTTTTTTTTTTTTTTTTTTTTTTGTATAGCGAAGGAAATGCTTTTATGCATCCCAGACCGGTCTTCTGTCTGGGTATGTCGGACTCGATACCGCCCTGGTATAATACCGACTAAAACCTCCGCTTTGCCCCTGCCTCTGGTCCCCACGGAAACCGCCGCTAGGCATTACTTCGTGGGGGGAGGATCTAGAATGTTACAATTCTTAACTTGTTATAAACAATGTTATAAATCATAAACATTTTACTTATCTTTTAAATGGGCGAAGTCCCATTCGCCCTTTCTCTCTCTATAGAACGCAGGTCCATTAAAACGTCTCTCGCAAATCTGTCTATGGCGTTCCAAGCAGCTTCACTTGTCAGCATCACTTCAACAACATTACCTGGGGTAATTGTGCGTCTCAATGTCTCCTCCACATCATCCCGTAGAGCACCAAATCGCGGGCACACGAAGAACACGTGCTCAGCATCTTCGATTTCGCCCAAACAATATGGGCAATCCGGCGAGCTATCGTGCTTGAATCGGTGTAGGTAGGCTCGAAAACAGCCATGCCCCGATAGCATTTGCGTAGTATAATAGTTTACTTCGCCGTGCTTGCGACTTAGCCAGACTTTGATGTTAGGAATGAGACGATGCGTCCATCTGCCCTTTACAGCGACATCCCACAGTCGCTGCCATCGGTCAATGCTGTTCTGCCGTTCTTCTAATCTTAACTTTTCAGTACACAGTTGTTGATGTCTTCTATGGTAAATTGTCCGTCTTTCCTCTGCTAAGACTAAGAGAGGCACAGTTCCTGAAATGACGCACACTGCTTCCGCCGATATTGTGCGAAATGCGCAAGCAATTCTTATAGCACTGAGACGGTATAAGGGCCCTGCCATTCTCCTCGATTTTTGAGATTTAAGAGCATCACCCCATATGGAGATACCATATGTCAGCACTGAAGTAATAACTGACGATAGTAATATCCTTCTGGTTTGTTTAGGACCTCCAATATTAGGCATCAGTCGAGCAAGTTTCGTCCTAACTATTGACGCCTTAGCACTAACGTGTTCCACCTGTTGATTGAAATTCAAACGAGCATCAAGCATTACGCCAAGGTAACAGATGTGAGGTTTTGACGTGATCTCAAGATTTCCTATCTTTAGCTTGATGGTCTCAATTCTTTTCCTACTAGTGATAAGAACAGCTTCACTTTTTTGTTGTGCTAATTGGAGATTCATTGTTCCCATCCACCGATTAATTTTTCTGAATGTAATATCGAATAGGCTTACGATGTCATCAATTTGTTTGGAGACAACCACTATGGCAACATCGTCTGCATATGCTACTAGTTTCACACATTCTGGAAACTCTAGTCTCAAAAGGCCATCATACATAATATTCCACAGCAAAGGGCCTAGAACAGAGCCCTGCGGCACACCTCCTGTTATATTATATTCTTCTGTACCATCGCGTGAATGGTACATTAGAATTCTGTCTGTAAAGTAGCTTGCGACTATATTGCATAGGTATGCTGGCACGTTCTTGTCACGGAGTGCATTCATAATGCAATCCCAGTTTGCAGAATTAAAAGCATTTTTTATATCCAATGTAGCTACAAGGCAGTACTTTTTGGAACCCCCCTTCCATCTGGTTCCAGCAATTGCCTCCTTGGCGGTATTAACTACCAAGTTTATAGCATCGATAGTTGATCGCCCTTTGCGAAAACCATACTGATTGTTTGCTAGGATTGGATCAACTACTGCATCTATTCTTTGGTGAATTATTCTTTCAAAAATTTTACCCGCTGTATCCAGCATGCATATTGGACGATAGGATGATGGTTCATCTGGTGGTTTTTTTCCTTTGGGAATAAGCACTAGTCTTTGCTGTTTCCATTTTCGTGGAAAAACCCCTTCTTTCAGGCATGTATTATATGCATTAAGAAACATTGTCGGAGATGTCATAATTGATGTTTTCAAGGCAATATTAGGAATTCCATCTAATCCCGGTGCCTTGCTATTACCAACGCGATGGCAAGCTTCGATCAGTTCTTGCAGTGTTATAAGTGGAATATTATTCTGTTCTACATGTGTTACCTGGTAGTTCAAATTAGGTTGTCGTGGAAACAAAGTAGTTACTATTTTATTCAATAGTCGTGGGCAAGTTGGTGAAGGTATTGGCTGGCTTTTGAGGCGAGACATTACAGTCTTATAAGGTCTTCCCCATGGATTTTCCTCGACTTCATCCAAAAGTTCTTTCCAGCACCTAACTTTACTATCTTTGATAGCTTTATTTAGTTGTCTACGTGCTTGTTTATATTCCACTACCAGTTGTGCAGAATTACTGAGACTAAATCCACGCTGAGAGATCCTTCTTTTCTTTAGGCACTCTTTACGAAGAGAGCTGATTTCTTCAGTCCACCAGTGCACAGATTGTCTTTGATTTATGCCATGTTTACGAGTCATACTGATATCACAGGCTTCGGTTATTCTCTCCATCAGCTCTCTAGTATGCTCATCTGCGTGTTCTGAAATTATAGGTTTGCAATTTAAGGCAACTCTCATGGCGCTTTCATCAAAAGATTTTATTTTCCACCCAATGGCTTTAGATATTTTCGCATGTCTTCTAATGTTTCTATCTGTTGATATTTCCCAGATGATTGCATTGTGGTCACTAGCAGTGTAGATATCTAATACCTCCCAATTGCAAATTCCTCTGACGAGGCTATTGCTAACAAAAGTAAGGTCTATTATTGAGCTTGCACTGCCCTTTTCAAAGGTTGGTTTATCACCACTATTAAGTAAAACCACGTCAAGTGCATTGAAGGCCTCCAAAAGTGCTTTACCTCTTGCATTAGTCTTCCTACTTCCCCAGTCTACCGCCCATGCGTTAAAGTCACCGGCTATCGCTACGGGGTGGTGTCGTTTTGCATCCTCCACAAGACGATCTAAAAAATCGACAAAATCTGGCAAAGAAAGACTAGGTGGAGCGTAACAGCTGTATAAATGTATGCCATCTAATGATGCTGCGACAAATCCTGCGTTGCTATTGTTAACAACATTTTGGAAACAAAACTTGCCACAGGACCAAATAACGGCTTTGGTGGTACTGTCCGTTTCCCATGGCCAATCAGTTAGATGTTTGTAAGGTTCTGATAAGAGGGCAACATCAATTTTTATATCTCTTACCGTCTGCATAAGCAAGTCGTGTGCAGCCTCACAATGATTCATGTTTAGCTGTATTATCTTCATGCTTTTGCGTTCATTATTTTCTCTATGGCCTCCCTATATAGAGGACATCTGTGAGTGCCGGCATGATGTGCTACATTTTCAGAGTTTCCATTTTCAGCGCATAGTGCACATTTTGCTGCATTTATACAGTTGGCTATTTTGTGACCATCTTGTCCACATCTAAAGCATAGATTGGTCCGATTCACTTCGCTCTTGCACTGTGATCCATAATGTCCGAATAGCCAGCATTTAAAACATCGAATTGGTTTCTTGATGATTTTAATTTGACAGTTGACCCATCCAATTCGTATTTTGCTACTTGCTTTGAGCAGATCGTGTACAACTGCCGCTGGAAGAGCTACAGTAGCAATCTGGGTACCTCTATATGCCTTACGAAGCCTAATTTCTTCTGCTGGTGTGTTGCAGGCTCCCCCGGTTGCTTTTTGTAGTGCTATCTGGATATCAATTTTTTAGGTTTCATCATCAATATCCCTTATTTCTATAGTTTCTTGGTGCCCCTTATAAATAACTTCGGCCTCATCCTTTAACACACCTGCGATAATCTGTTGCAGTCCTTGGCCTTTGTCCTCACTTTTCTTAGAAATAGTTATCAACAAGTCTCCATTTCTGGTTTTGTTTATTTTCTCTACTGTCGTATTTACCTTGTCATCAGGGACATCATGTTTGATGCGACGTAATATTTCGGAATAATTAACTTTTTCGGTCGGCCGGATTAATAAGGCATTTGGTTTTGGAAAAATTCTATGATTTTTTATCATTTTATGGTTAGAGTCCTGTTCTGACAGATGTAACCTTGCTTCCTTTTTTTTCTGTTTTCTCGGCTGAACTTTATGCCAGTCATTTACCTCGATTTTTTCTTCATTACATATTTCTATGATCGTCTGACGTCTTGGCAAACCATTTTTCTCATTAACCTGATTATTGCTTATATGTTGTGAGTTTCGGTTTCTTGTGGCTTTGCTTGTGTCCTGCCGTACACTTTTTTCTATAGGGGCTGTCTCACAACATTGCACTTCATTTATCATAACTTCCGTATCATCCGTGGTTCGGCCTTTTTCCTCTAACAATTGGTTGTCTAAATCAATAAATCTTTTAATTACGGCCGCTATGTTGCCTGTTTTTATTTTCACCTCTTTATGTATGTTTGACTTTGATTTGACAATCATATGCAGTTCATTTATCAGATTCTCAAGGCACTTCAATGACTCATTCCGTTGTAAAATGACATTTTCCGGAATTATATGTGACAGTTCAGCCACTGGTTCTACTTTACTAGTCATACCGTCGCATGAGCTGGTCAGCGGGTTTCGGGCTGTATCTGATATACCTGAACATAGCGTTGTGTTCAAATTATTGTGTGATTTATTGATTACATCACCAGCATTGTTTGACACTATGAAAAAATGGATGTGTGTGTGTTCATGTGATGGATACAATTTTTCGTCCACGTTTTCGGGCGTACGGATCAACCGATTTGAATGGTTCAAAAAACATTTGATTCCTATTGATAAGGAGATGTGCTGATTAGTTTTTGGCAAAGGTCCAGCAGTTACGGAGATAAAGAGCAAAGAGTGCAGAAAATAGAAATCGAGTTTTTGAGAAAACGGAGCATCCGATTTGAATGATCTAAAAAACATTCAATTAATAATGATTGGGAGAAGTGGTTATAAGTTTTTCGCAAAGGCAGGCCCAGCTATTTCAAAGATACGGAGCTAAATGTACAAAAAATGGCAGTTTTTGAGAGAACTAAGCGTCCGATTCAATTGATTCAAAGAACATTCTGCTTGTCTTAACAAAATAATTGATTTTGGAAAAAAAAAATTGTCTCAATTTTTTTTTTAAATTTTTTGTATATCAAAAATAATTCAGATTTTATTTTTAATTCTGACTATAGTTCTAATATACTTTAAACATATAATTTCAACTCTGCAATTCAGTTCATATAATTCTTATAAATATTAGACAATGTTACAATTACAATATTTATAATAATCTATTTGAAAACATTCAGTATTCCTCGAACATTTCGTTACGGTACGGGAAGTTCCAGCAATTTGCTTTAAGACACGATGCCACCCACCCCACTAGTTTTTATTTAATCTTATTCTATAAATATAATTACATTTATCAGAGAATGCCGACAAGTTGTTTACAATTAATTGTTTACAAATTAGTAGATACCTCCAGTGGCGTATCTACTAGAGCTAATATAATAAAAAAAACTAGTGGTGTATGGCATCGTGCCTTAAGGCAAATTGCTGGAACTTCCCGTACCGTAATTAAAAATCTTGGTACGGAACCAAAAAAAAAAATTACACAAAATGTGTACACATTGATAAAATCTCTATAAAATATCTGATAATTTGATATACATATGTCCAATAAATATTTTTGACCGTTAAATGACATTTTTTCAACTTATGTTTATTGGGAGTCCATAACCCCTGGACCTGCCTTCTCAAAAATCAGTTAATCATCTTGTGAATACAAGTAAAATCTTTTTTTGAATTATTAAAATCGGAAGCTCCGTTCTCTTAAAAACTGAATTACAGTTTTTGGCACTTTTTGCTTCGTATCTACGGAAAGTCTAAACCTGCCGCCGCCAAAAACTAATCAGCACGTGTCCTTATCAATACGAAACGAATGTTTTTTGAAATATTCAAATCGGTTGATCGGCGTTCCCTAAATCGTCGACAGAAATTTGTATCCGCACACACACATCCACATATACACACACACATACACACACATATGCATCCATTTTTTCTAAGGTATGGCAAAATATTCAGAAACCTTTGAAACGTAAAGATAAATAAAAATTTTCATTTTCGATTTTTTTGCGATTACTATAACTTGACTGAATCACATGGTCAAAAATATTCATTTAAAGTATATAAATGAGCTATAAAACTTTAGCCAGAATTAAAATTGAAATCTGAATTATTTTCGATCTACAAAAAAAAGAAGAAAATGAATGAAATTTTTTTCTCCAAAAGCAATTGTTTTGTCAACACAAGCTGAAAGTTTTTTGAATCATTCAAATCGGATGCTCCGATCTCTCAAAAACTCGATTTCTATTTTCTGCACTCTTTGCTTCGTATCTCTGAAACGGCTAGACCTGCCTTTGCCAAAAACTAATCAGCACATCTCCTTATCAATAGGAATCGAATGTTTTTTGAACCATTCAAATCCGTTGATCCGTGCGCCCGAAAACGTGACCAAAATATTGTATCCATATATACAAACACACACACATCCATTTTTTCTGAGGTATGCCAAATGTTCAGAAACCTTCAAAACGTCGAGAAATGCAAAAATTTTCATTTTCGATTTTCGGCTCATTACTATAGCTACCCTACGGGAAGTTGAAAATTATCTGATTTTAGGCCGCCGAATGGCATTTTTTAAAACTTTTTATCCATACATACAGACATACTACTCTCTCTTTCTCTACACACACACACACATATCATTTTTTTCTAAGGTATGCCAAAATGTTCAGAAACATCTGAAACGTAAAGATACAAAAATTTTCATTTTCGGTTTATTGCAATATTTAATGAAGAAGTAGAGTTTAATTTTACAAAACTGTAAAATATGGCGGCGGTTGTTTTTTTAACACTTTCCACTCGCGAATTCCGAGATTTATATAAATTTAGTCGCCGGAGCGGCGGCATCCGAGTCGAAAGGGTTAATTACTATTAGACGTGTAAAACAAAACAAAAACGTGTTAAATAGTGTAAAAATGTATAAATAATTATATAAATATATAATAACATTAAAAGGCTAATGACACATGACGCAAATAAAATAAATTCATGGTGAAGTATTTGGAGAAGTTTTTTTTGTCAAACGAGTTTCAAACGCATATTTAATTTTGCATGTAAATAAATTCAAATATATATATATATATATATATATATATATATGTATGTATATATATTATGTAACATATGATTACTGTTTTTTATACAATTATTCAATCAATTTGTTTTTGCATCGGATTTTTGACCTCGACCAAAATGGCCTTCATGTCAATTGAACCGAAAAGGAAACAAATTGTATTTAAACTAAAAAAATTTAAATGGCTCAATCACAATTAAATATAAACAACTAGTGGTGTATGACATCGTGCCTTAAGGCAAATTGCTGGAACTTCCCGTACCATAATAAATTTTTGGAAATTAAAAAAAATAAAATAAAGATAAAAAATTTTTTCCAAAAGCAATCGTTTCCTCAACACAAGCTGAAACTTTTTTGAATCATTCAAATCGGATGCTTAGTTCTCTCAAAAACTGCCATTTTTTGCACATTTAGCTCCGTATCTCCGAAACGGCTGGACCTGTCTTTACTAAAAACTAGTCACCACTTCTCCCAATCATTACAAATTGAATGCTTTTGAATCATTCAAATCAGATGCTTCGTTCTCTCAAAAACTCGATTTATATTTTCTGCACTCTTTGCTCCGCACCTCCGAAACGGCTGAATCTGCCTTTGCCAAAAACTAATCAGCACATCTCCCTATCAATAGGAATCGAATGTTTGTTAAACCATTGAAATCGGTTGATCTGTGCGCCCGAAAACGTAGACAAAAAATTGTACATACATACATACACTACACATCAATTTTTCTTAAGGTATGCCAAAATGTTCAGAAACCTTTGAAGCGTAAAGATATGCAGAATTGCTCAATTTCGATTTTTAGACGATTACAATAACTTACCATGCGGGAAATTAAAAAAGTATCAGAAAAACATTAGCTTCACGGAGGAGAAATCATTAAATTTTTTCAAGTCATTCTGAATCGTTTGAGACCAAAATTGGAAGAAGAAGAAAAACTATCATCGACGTTTTCTCCAAAACAGCTAGAATATTCATATGATTTCAAAAATTTAAAAGTCAATCGTTAAAACTTGGGTGTTGTTGGTTGGTTTTGATAAGTGTAAGCCTGTAGTTTTTTTTTACCTTTCAAGTCATACTGAATCGTTTGAGACCGAAATAGGTAAAAGTATGTGCGTGTGTATGTGACCTTACGTCGACGTGTTCTCAAAAACGGCTGGACCGATTTCAAAAATTTAAAGGTCATTCGTTAGAAACTTGGGTGTTGTTGGTTGGTTTTGATAAGTGTAAGCCTTTCAAGTCGTTCTGAATCGTTTGGGACCGAAATTGAAAAAAGTATGTCCGTATGTACGTGAGTCGACGTTTTCTTAAAAACGGCTGGACCGATTTAAAAAATTGAAGTCATTCGATGAAACTTGGATTGTTGACTGGTTTTGATGAATGTTGGTTAGTTTCTGTTCGATGAATATTTAAAAACCATTCTAAAAATATCATTTGGTAATCGTGCTAATTAGTTTTCGGTAAAGATCGGCTGGGCCGTTTCCTCAAAAATAAAAGGTGAATATCTTTGGCGTTTTAATGAAATTTAACATAGCAATAATGCTTGTCATGGGAAATATTTTAAAATATTATAGTCCTACGAAAAGTGGTTAAATTAAAAACTAGCTGTAAGTAGAATTCTGTCTTAAGGCAATTAAGGCATCGTGCCTTAAGGCAAATTGCTGGAACTTCCCGTACCAATTATCATTATTTTTTTTAAAAACGATTAACATTTTTGAAAAAAAAAATTTCTTCAAAAAAATAAGATTTTTGACAAACAATTAGACAAAAAATTACTTTTTTTGAAAAAAAAAAATTTGTAATTTTTTTTTTTGACAAAAAATGTTTTCTTTATTTTGACATATTTTGAAAGATCTAAACTTTTTTAACTTCCCGTAGGGTAAGTTATAGTAATCGCAAAAAAATCGAAAATGAAAATTTTTGCATTTCTCGACGTTTCAAAGGTTTCTGAATACACTGGGGCCTCGCTTTACGGCCTAGATACGTTCCGCAAAACTTGGCCGTAAAGCGAAAAGCCGTATAACGAATCAATTATTCTAATACGTATTCATACAAATTCAATGGGATCGGTTCCAAATTTAATAAATATATAATATGGTTTATCATTCAAAATGCATTTTATTTTTTTATTTTATTTAAATTATAAACATATTTAACAAGAACATAAATTTTACATAATATAAAAAACTTCAAAAACATTCCATAATTTTTAAATACAGACCACTGTCACCATCATTTTGCGCTGGTGGTTTGAAAAATTTAGATGATGTGATTGATTTGTGATTTATAACAGCTAATGGCTGAGTTAATTCCTCGAGAGACATTAGTGCTACGTTCGACGTCAGGATCGTTTTCAAGGAAGATGTTATTCCTTGTTCAAAATATGAAAAAGCGCTCGACATGATTTTTGATGTTAGCTGTTTGGATACAACAGGTTCTGTATCTTCATCAATTGCCGGCTCTGCTTGCAACTGATTAGCTGCAAGTAGATCCAGCACATCAGATTCGTTTAAATCTTCAAAACCGAGATCATGTGCTAAATCCAAAATGTTTTGTCTAACTTCAGGAAGGAAATTAACTTCTGCATCGGTAGTTTTTATACATTCTGGCCATATTTCTTTTCCAAACATGATTCATTGTTGTCGATTTCAATTCCTTCCAGGATTCACTAATGTTCTCAACAGCATCCTTGATATTATAGTTTTTCCAAAACGTTTGAACCTTTGAAACGTAAAGATATATAAAAATTTTCATTTTCGATTTTTTTGCGATTACTATAACTTGCGCTACGGGAATTTAAAAAAGCCGTTATAGCGAAACATTTTAGGCCGTATATCGAAAACGTTCCTTAATTAAAGAGGGCCGTTATAGCGAAAGGCCGTATAAAGAGCGGCCGTATAGCGAGGCCTGGGTGTATTTTGGCATACCTTAGAAAAAATGGATGTATGTGTGTGTGTGTGTGTGTGTGTGTGTGCGTGTGTGTATGTATGTGCGGATACAAATTTTCGTCGACGATTTCGGGAACACCGATCAACCGATTTGATTAATTCAAAAAACATTCGATTCGTATTGATAAGGAGACGTGCTGATTCGTTTTTGGCGAAGTCAGGTCTAGCCGTTCCGAAGATACGGGACAAAAAGTGCCAAAAACGGTAACTCAGTTTTTAAGAGAACGGAGCGTCCGATTTTAATAATTCAAAAAACGTTTTACTTGCATTGACAAGGTGAAATACCGATCAAATTTGCATAAAGGCAGGTCTAGCGGTTTCGGAGATCTAATGAAAAAAGTAAAAAAAAATGCCATTTGGCGGTCAAAAATGATCATTAGACATATGCACATCAAATTATCAGATATTTTATAGAGATTTTAACAATAAGTATATAATTTTGGTTTACATTCCTATGGGTTCCGTACCAATGTTTACGCGTTAGACGTCGACGCGGAGCTTACGCGGTTTGATATTTCGTCTTTATGCAGTTAAAGCAGTACGATTGCTTTGAAAAAAAGTTTAGATCTTTCAAAATATGTCAAAATAAAGAAAACATTTTTTTTTTTAAAAAAAAAAATTAAAAAAAATTTTTTTTTCAAAAAAAGTAATTTTTTGTCTAATTGTTTGACAAAAATCTTATTTTTTTGAAGTAAATTTTTTTTAAAAATGCTAATCGTTTTTAAAAAAATAATTTTTGGTACGGGAAGTTCCAGCAATTTGCCTTAAGGCACGATGCCTTAATTGCCTTAAGACAGAATTCCACTTACAGCTAGTTTTCAAAGCAATCGTACTGCTTTAACTGCATAAAGACGAAATATCAAACCGCGTAAACGCCGCGTCGACGTCTAACGCGTAAACATTGGTACGGAACCCATAGGAATGTAAACCAAAATTATACTTATTGTTAAAATCTCTATAAAATATCTGATAATTTGATGTGCATATGTCTAATGATCATTTTTGACAGGCAAATAGCATTTTTTTTTACTTTTTTCATTAGATCTCCGAAACCGCTAGACCTGCCTTTATGAAAATTTTATCGGTTCTTCACCTTGTCAATACAAGTAAAATGTTTTTTGAATTATTAAAATCGGACTCTCCGTTCTCTTAAAAATGAGTTACCATTTTCGGCACTTTTTGCCCCGTATCTTCGGAACGGCTAGACCTGACTTCGCCAAAAACTAATCAGCACTTCTCCTTATCAATACGAATCGAATGTTTTTTGAATTATTCAAATCAGTTGATCGGTGTTCCCGAAATCGTCGACGAAAATTTGTATCCGCACATACATACACACACACATACATCCATTTTTTCTAAGGTATGCCAAAATATTCAGAAACCTTTGAAACGTCGAGAAATTAAAAAATTTTCATTTTCGATTTTTTTGCGATTACTATAACTTGCCCTACGGGAAGTTAAAAATCATTGAAATTTTAAGTAATATGCCGTTGTTTTAGGACATACAATTAAAAAATAGGTGTTTGTAATAAGAGGGTGAAATTTTAGGAGTGTATATGATTTTCAATTACAAATTATAATAAAAGAAAATAAAATAAATTAGTCCGAAAACTAGTAAAAAATCTTAAGAGCGTCATAGTGAAAGTGATTATAAAATTTTATAAAAATCGGTCAAGCCGTTTCGGAGGAGAATTGTCACTAACATTATGAAACGAGGATTATTTATATATATATATATATATATATATGTATGTATGTATAGATAGTATTTATGTATGTATAGATATAATGATTACAATTTCTTCGTCAGTATTAAAGTGTGTCTCGTGCTAATAGCATGTGTCGCCTTTTTATAATTTAACGTTCATCAATTTAATTTAATTAAATTAATTAACTTAGTTTTAGATAAATAAATATTTAAAGTGTGCCATAAATGAATATAAAAATGTATAATTAATTACTTTATTTAATATGTTATAAATAAATTGTGGTTATATTTAATTTAAAAGTTATAAAATTATTTGTTTATATTTAATCAGAAATTAATAAATAAACAAATTATATATAATAATTGGATTTAAACAAATTATAGAATTATTTATTTATAAATAAATAAATTATAAACAAATAAATAGTTTAAAATATAAATTCATAATTTTCATTTTAACTGATTAATATTAACAAAATTATGTTTTTTTTTGTTCATGGTATAAAAATTGGTGAATGATGACCCACATCTAGCATCGAAACGTACGGAAAAAATGTATTAACTTCCCGTAGGGTAAGTTATAGTACTCGCAAAAAAACGACAATGAAATTTTTAGATATCTTTACGTTTTAAAGGTTTCTGAACATTTTGGGATACCTAAGAAAAAATCGATGTATGTGTATGTGTATGTGTTCGGATACAAATTTTTGTCGACGATTTCGGGAACACGGTTCAGGGAATAATTAAATCGATTCCTATCGATAAGGAGATGTGCTGATTAGTTTTTGGCAAAAGCAGGTCTAGCCTTTTCAAAAATACAGGACAAAAAATGCCAAAAATGGTGTATCAGTTTTTGAAAGGACAGAGTGTCTGATTTGAATAATTCAAAAAACATTTTACTTGTATTGACGAAATGAACAATTGGTAAGATTTTTGGCAAGGCAGGTCCTGCAATTCTGGTAATCCAATAAAAAAGTATAAAACAATGCAATTTGGAGGTCAAAAATGATCATTAGACATATGCGCATCATATTTTCAGATATTTTATAGAGATTTTAATAATAAGTATAAATTTTGTGCACATTTATATGGGTTCCGTATCAATGTTTACACGTGTGACTACGACGCAGCGCTTATGCGCTTCGAAATTTCAACTTTAAAACAGCTATGCAGCGCGATTGCTTTGGAAAAGTTTAAAATTTTCAAAAAATTTCTAAATATAAAAAAAATTCTAATTTTTCAAAAAATTCAATATTCTCAAAAATCTATTTTTTTCAAAGTTTTTTTAAAAAAATAATGTTTTTTTTTCAATTTAGTTTTTGGTACGGAAAGTTCCAGCAATTTGCCTTAAGGCGCGATGCCATGCACCACTAGTTTTATTTTTGATTAATATTACATTTTAATTATTATTAACAATTCTTTAATTATATGTTTCGACACTTGACATGTGTCATTACTCAGCAATTTATGTATAATAGTTATGTACATACAAATGCATAGGGTGTACATAAAAAAAAAACAAATTCTTTGTAAAATATGTGCATACATGAGGAAACACTAAACACAAAGTTAAAACATTAATTTATGAAAAATTTAATTAAAACTTCAACTTTTGTGCTTTGATTTATCTTGTTTACTTTTATAATTTTAATAATAAGTTTTTTACTTTTATTTTTTTTAATACTCTTCTAATAAATGTTTACATCATAAATTCTATTCTATCAAAAATTTATATTGCAACAAAAATAATAAAAAAGTTCTAATAATTTTTTCTATAATAAATTATATTACCAACAATATTTTTTTTAATGGAGTTTGGTTTTACTTAAACGAAGATGGAGTTTCTTTTACAAAATGATTAAAAAACAAATTCCCATAATTTTTATATCATAAATTCTATTCTATCACAAAATTTATTTCAGAAATTTAATTAAAATCTGTAACTTTTGTGTTTTATTTTTTTTGGCCTACTTTTTGAAAATAATTTGATAAAAATCAATATTATGATACAAATTTTACAACTGTATGGCTAAATTATAAAATAGGTTTAATGAACAAATGATGTAAATTGAAAGCCAAAAATCAAATAAACAAAACTTTTACAAATTTTATACTACCATAAATTTAATTAACAACTTTAACATTTGTATTGAGTTTGCCCTCATGTATATCTTTTACAAAATAAATTTAAAAAATATTTCAATAATTTTTGCTATTCACAAAAATTCAAAATTCAATTATAGTTTTTTGTAGCTATTTTGCAGTTGCTGAAATATGACACATGACAAGTGTCAAATAAAAAAATATCAATATTAATAAATGTTATATCTTATATATATAAAATTCTTCTCTACGGATGCATGATTTTATACTTCTCCTAAACGGTTATTCGGATTTTGATAAGTCTTTTTAGAGTTTGTCAAAGGAAATGTTTAAGATTTAATGAACGATAAAACTATAGTAATATTGTAGAAATAAATGGCAAAAATTACAAAAAAATACTAATCATTGTTTGACATTGAAAACATTCGAACTGTCATCTACTAGAAATGTCAATTCACTTGAAATTTGATTTAGGTGAAATCTCCTGAATTAATTTAGAATATCAAACAGAATATTAAAATAAAAAGTATAGAATAGGATATTAAAAAAATGGTACTTTTGAATTGTAGACATGGGTACAAAACAACGTCTGTCGGGCCATCTAGTATATATATATACATATATATAGATATATATTTATTTATCCAATTTATCTCGATCCATGTAAATCAAAGTCTATTAACCTTGTCGACTCTATTGGTTGATAAGAAATCATTACTTTGTAATTTTAACAAATAAATCATATCTCGTACGATTAAAATCATATGTTAAAATATTATATGATAGATATATAAACAATTTATAATATTGTATAATATTTTAATGCCCTGGAGCAAATCGTTATAGTTTAAAATCACATTTGAAAATAGACAATGGCGGAAATTGAGCTAGAAGTGTATTTATTTTTTATCTCTTGTAACTTTTAAATAATTCGATTAGTATGAATGACGTAATAATCCTATAAACAATTATTAAATATATGCTTCAAAAAATAAAATAACAGATCAAAAAACACTTTATCGTTTATCATAGAGTCATAGATAGAAACGTAAAATGGGCAAAACCGTCCATTTTGTATGGTAAATTTATGAAACCTTGTAACATAACTGCCACGTAACGACCAAAACGTAGTATTTACGTTCAAGCTGCTCAAAGGTTACAATTAAACGTAATATAAACATTTAGTAACGTAGCTGCCACGTAACGAACAAAACGTTGTATTTACGTTCAAGTTGAACAAAGGTTACAAATAAACGTAATATGATCATTTTATTAACGTAACCACCAACAACGTCACGACGTTTCTTCTGTGCTACGTTATTATTTTAACTTTTGTGGTTTACTGGAGTATTGGAAAAAAATTGTACAAGTTTGAACAATCTATAATATTGCATATAATGATATCTAATATCTAGAATATATCTATAATATTATAATGATCTATAGCAACTCACTATACTTTAATTGCATTTCACAAAACATGTTTAAATCAAATGTTCTCAAGAGTTGTGCATTTTTCTTTTATCTCTGGTAAATTTTAAATCATTAGATTAATATAAATGCTGTATTAATCATATAAACAATTATTAAATAAATGCTTCAATAGAATGACAACTCTTGCAGGCAAAGCCGTCCATTTTGTATGGTATATCTATGAAACCTTGTAACGTAGCTCCCACGTAACGAACAAAACGTTGTATTTACGTGTAAGCCAAAACAGTTTATTAACGTAACGACGTTTCGTCTGTGTTATGTTATTTTAACTTTTGTGGTTCACTAGAGTTTTGGAAAAAATTGTACAAATTTAAATAACCTATAATATTGCATTTCAAGCGACTTTTTTGACACGTACAAATCGACCCGCTCTAATATATATTAAATTATCTCATTTCAGATTATATTAATGACAGTGAATAGTAGCATTTAAAAAATGAGAACAGTATTATTAAATTTATCATTATTATTATTAATAATAAATGGACAAAATGCTGAAAAACCAAAAAGACAAAAGAATATTTTGTGCATCATGGCTATGGCATCGCCGAGTCACCACATTTGGTAAGAAAAATAAATCTGCTAATAACGTAATTGTAAATGTATATAGAATCTTTCCAGATTTTTATACATTTTCTTTATATGTAATATACTGAACATGCAACTTACCTTTTTCCTTAGGAACAAAGCAATAATGCAAACCCTGGCATCTAACGGCCACAATGTGACAGCCCTGAGTATAGACACTGATGAAACATCTGGTCCCAACATACACTACTTAAAAATAAACGGCGTGTACGAATCCTTGTATTCAGGAGACGAACCATTTGATTTACTCGAATTCTCCAAAAAATCACTCATAGGAATCACCGTGGACACTGCCAAATGGTTCCTCACAGTCTGCAGAGCCTCTTTAAGATCAGAAGGGGTACAAAGGTTACTAGAGTACCCTAAAGACTTCAAATTCGATTTAGTCATATTCGACTACACAAACTTACCATGTCTCCACGGATTTGTATCCAGATTCAATTCTCCTCCACAAATAGGCATAACTGCTTTTGCCAATCCACCACATACAAGCGACTTGGTGGGGTCACCAAATTTCGTATCACTAAAACCCCATTACACGACCACCATGGGGTCAACAATGTCTTTTCTGGAGAGGCTCTACAACTCCCTCCTGTACTCAGTGGAGTTGGTGCAGAGGAGGATGCTCATCTGGTGGGTAAGAAATGAGGTTAGAGAAGTTTTTGGTGATGACGAGTTGGATGTTGGTGCTTTGGAGAAGGAGGTCGAGTTGGTTATGGTTAATAGTCATCCAGGAATGGATGTGCCTGAGCCGGTGTTGCCTAATGTGATACAGGTTGGGGGGTTGCAGATTAAGGAACCAAAAGCTCTACCAGAGGTAAGGAATAGTAAAGGAATAAAATTTCTTTGAAGTTATAATTGTAACCGGCAACACCGTATGTATTTTTTTCTTTCATTCCATTAATGTCTTCTGAATGTTCTATTATAATATTGTTTTCTATAATCTATTATTAATTATCTAGGATCTCAAGAGGTTCCTGGAGTCTTCAAAAAAGGGTTCCGTACTCTTCAGCCTCGGAACCAATATGAAAAGTGAAATAATCGGCGAGGAAAAGATCAGCATGTTCATCAACGCAATTTCGAGGTTCCCCGAGTACAACTTTTTATGGAAAATCGAACTAGAAAACAGGACTTTCCCGAAAAATCTGATGGTGCGGAAGTGGTTGCCACAGAATAATGTCTTAGGTAATAATGATAATAATAAAAATATAAAAAGTAACTAGGTGTTAGATTTTCTTAAAATCTTTATATTTAATCTTTAAAGTAAAACCTCATGCAAATTCCAGATAGGTAATAATTAATGTTAAATGTTAACAAAAACGTTTATAGATGCTTTTTTATTCATATATAAAGGAATTTATTTAAAATGAATATGAAACTTTATTTCATATTAGCTATATTTCAAGAAAGGTGTCTCTTGTCCAATAAGCTTAAGACGCCTTAAGAATAGATTATACATCAGAAAAAATATGCGTAAATTAGGCAACAGATATATGTTGCCCAACAGGTAATAAATAAAGAATTATTTATATTTCAGCTCATCCCAATATAAAACTGTTTATAACTCATGGGGGCTTATTGAGTTCTCAAGAATCGACATGGCACGGAGTACCCATCATTGGGATGCCCTTTTTCGTCGACCAGCACACGGTAATAAATCTTATATATAAAATTCTTCTCTATAGTATAATATATTGTATTCTATATATAATATATTGTTTGCTTAAATCTTATCAAGATCATGTTTCTTGACAGATGTCCTGAAGATGGGACGTACCTAGTACCAAAACGTCGACAGTAAATAAATAAATAAAGAAATAGTTTATTAAAAAACTTTCTTTGTTTTTTATACTTTTTGGATTCTTGTTCGAAACTCCACAAAATATTCACAAATCCAAGACTCCATATATATATATATATATATATATATACGAGTATATATATATATATATATATATATATATAATGGTTTCTTACATCGATATTTTTTCATTTTATTTTTTTAGAATGTGCAAAAGTCCGTGGACGCTGGTGTCGGCGAAAAATTGGACTTTTTCCAACTCACCGAAGAAATTGTTTATCAGAAAATTAAAATGATATTGGAAAATACCAGGTAATAATAATTATCTATTATTAATTTTTATTATGACCTCAATTAATTACCAAAAAGTATATAATTTTTAGTTACCGTCAAAAGATGGCGCTGCGTTCGTCGCGTTTCCGCGATCGCCCGATGCATCCGCTACAAGAGGCGACATGGTGGTGCGAATACGTGCTAAGGCACAACGGAGCCCCCCACCTGAAGTCCCTGGCGGCAGTTATGGAGGCCCCCGCACTCTTCATGTGGGATCTGATGCTCGTGTGGCTTGGAATATTTTTGGGAGTCGCATTTTTGGTAGTCTTTGGGCTCAGGAAGATCTTTAGGAGAAAAGAAGTTACAAATATTAGACGAAAAGAGTTTGAGGAGAAAAAAATTAGATAAATATATGGTTTTTAGGAAAATGTGAAGATTAGTTCAATTTTATTTGGTGGATGTTGTTTTTGTTGAAAATATTTGTTGTTGATATTTTTTGTGGCACGTTTGTGGCAGTGTTCGAAATGTACAGAGTAAATATTTTTTAATATTTTTTGTTTCATTTATATACAACCACACACATTCATAAACATTTCTACATATTCACGTTTGTACACATTTATACTCGTTTATACACATTTTTAAACTCATTCATAAATATTTATACCCATTCATAAAAACAATTTTTTTTAATTTATACACATTTTTTTCACATTTTTACACGTTTTCATATTTTTTTAAAAAAAATTCTTAACATTAATTTACGTTTATACAAAATTCTTCGAAATAATTACATTTTAGCAGATTTATATACAATTATTTTTTTTGAAAATTTAGGGCTGTACCTTATAAAAAATTAAAATAAAGAGAATTGGTTCCAAATTCAAAAACTAGTGGTGTATGACATCGTGCCTTAAGGCAAATTGCTGGAACTTACCGTACCATAATAAAATATTCCAAGAATAAAATTTGGTAAAAAAAATTAAAAAAATACTTTCTCCAAAAGCAATAGTTTCTTCAACACAAGCAGAATGTTTTTTGAATCATTCAAATCGGATGCTCAAACTCTCAAATTCAAGTATTTGCATATTTAGCTCCGTATCTCCAAAACGGCTAGACCTGCCTTTGCCAAAATCTAATCACCACTTTTCCCCATCATTACGAATTGAATATTTTTTGGATCATTCGAGTCGGATGCACAGTTCTCTCAAAAACACGATTTATATTTTCTGCACTCTTTGCTTCGTATCTTCGAAACAGCTGGACCTACCTGTGCCAAAAACTAATCAGCACATGTCCCTATCAATAGGAATCAAATGTTTTTGAACCATTGAAATCGGTTGATCCGTGTGTCCGAAAACGTACACGAAAAACTATATCTATACATACACATCCATTTTTTCTAAGGTATGCAAAAATGTTCAGAAACCTTTAAAACCAGAAGATATGCAAAATTTTCAACTTTAGATTTTTCGATTTTTGGATGATTATAATAATTTACTGGAAGTTAATATTAGGTTTGGCCAACCCTTAAATAAAAGTTACGTGTTTTGAAGTTAAATTTAAGCTTTTCCAGAAATTCAAGATAATCTTGATCGAAATTCGACGAAAAACATTTATTGAAAGAGGGATGAAAAATTATGCAGTTACTAAAATAACTACTTAAGGGTGGCCAACCCTCACCACTTAGGGGTAGGTGAAATAAATAATGGCTCTGATCTCAATCAAACTGAACGTGATTAAAAAATTTCATAAAAATTAGTCAAACCGTTTCAGATGAGTATTGCGACAAACAACATGATATTACTATATTATTTTATATATTTCGGTAATTTCCGGTAATTCCCCTAAATTACACATATTTAAGTTAAATTATAAAATATTGATTCGTCATCAAATATCATTTAGTTTCCAATAATAATTATAAACAAGAAAAACAACAATAGATAATGAAATGCAAATGAACAAGTCATCGTGGATATTAGAACAGTGTTTATCAAAACGCGGTTCATGGGTTTAAATACATAATTGAAACTTTTTCTCATACAAATAAATGCTCTGCTAACAAATGAAGGTGATTTAGAAGATTTCTAATGGCAATACAAAAACCCCAATTAAATAAGTAGTTAATTAGTAAAAAGCTTTATTATTAACTTTAATTAAGAGACAAATTAATAAACATCTGCATAGGATAAATAAAATAGCAATACCAAGACAAGTCGACATTTATGGACCGATTCTGCCGCACATCAGACCAATGTTTTGGCATGGCTATGTAATGAAGAACTTTCCATACTAAATATTGACAAAAGCCATGTGGTTGCTCTGCAGTCAGGCGTTTTTCTCAGGTTGTCAGGTGGAAAACTTAACCTAGAAACCGCACAACTGTCAAAAAAACGATCTTAGATAACAGGGTATTTCTGACTCAGCTTCCACAAAGCACGTTGCAGTGTATGAGTAAAACGCCTGAATGCACAGCAAATACATAACATTTTGACAGAATTCAGTGTAATTCAGTCGACTTGCCATAGCATTGATCTGTTGTGTGGCCCAGAATCGGCCCATTAAGGTATGGTTTCCAAGAAAATGTTTTATTTCACAAGATACTCTTATAGTAGCATATATTGAGATTTCTTTTATCTTATAGCTAGATAGAAAATCGTAACTAAAAGGTCATCAGCAATTTCACTAATAAGGACTAACTTCAAGATTATTTTAATTAAAGACTAACTTCAAGATGGCGTATTTCAGGGTCCTTAACTTTACTAAAGCTATGGCAGCGCCTCCTTTCGGTTATTATTGTGCATAATTTGGATTTTAATTTGACTATATGCGATAAATAAAATATAATAATGAAAATAAAGTAAAATGCAAGAGTTAATTTGAGAAAAACAAATCTTGCTAAAATTTTTGCTACACTTTTAAACTTTTAAAAGAAATTCTAGTATTTTACGTTAAACTATAATAGAACTTAAAACAATTATTAGTTTTTGAACACAATTGTGCTTTAATTATATTAATAATATATTAATATAATAAATTATTAAAAATATCTCATACTTAGTTTCATTCATTCGTAACAAAAGAACTTGTTTATTTGCAAAATATATTTATAAATAAGCATGGAAATTTCTTTTTGTATATTTAAGATAATTGTATTATAGTAATTATCATTTGTATGTAATTATTATTATAAAATTGTTACAACCTCATTATCATCCTTATCGTCTGATAAGCGAATTATCTAATTTGATAAAAAAAACTAATTATAAAACAAACAAAATTATCTCTAATAAATACATATTAAAAAAAAATTATAATTGTGTTTTTCAAAACAAAATATATAAACTTTTGTAAAACTTAATCACAGTGTAAACTGTAAACTAAATTACTCAGGGCAGGGGAAGAAAACATCCCACAAACACATAACATTTATTTATTTTTTTCATTTTTTTATTTAATAAATTCTCAAACAGAAAATTAGTCTTCTCTAGAAAATCCGACTTGATAAATTTATGTTTATCGACGTCTCAAGTCATTCTAAATCGCTTGAGACCAAATTTGCAAAAACTTTTTTGTGTCCGTATATGTACGTGACCTTTCCTTGTTGTTTTCTTAAAACCGGCTGAACGGATTATGAAACTTAAAATCCATTCGGTAAAACTTGATAAAGACGAGTGTTTATTTAGAAAATTTTAGCTAAATAGCTAATTTTAATTTCTTACTATTTAAGCTGATTATTTATACATATAGGTATGTTTATGCACCTTGCCTTATGACAAAATGCTACTTACACCTAGTTTATTCACTCATTCAGAACAATAAATGTGCACAATAAAAATAGCAAAGAAAAATAACAGTTAAAAAAATAATAAGTGGAGAAAAAATAAAAATATAAAATAATTAATATTGGTTAACAATGG
The DNA here is from genome assembly GCF_003426905.1 of Ctenocephalides felis. Classification (NCBI taxonomy): domain Eukaryota; kingdom Metazoa; phylum Arthropoda; class Insecta; order Siphonaptera; family Pulicidae; genus Ctenocephalides; species Ctenocephalides felis. Next base: position 87,980,221 of record NW_020536999.1, read on the forward strand.
TGCCAACTCTGAAGTATAATAATGGGCCAAAAATCGAAAATGAAACTTTTTGCATATTTTCACGTTTCAGTTGTTTCTGAACGTTTTGACATACCTCAGGAAAAATGGATGCATGTGTGTGTGTATCCGTATGTGTATGTGTGCGGATACAAATTTCCGTCGAGGATTTCGGGAACACGGATCAACCGATTTGAATAATTCAAAAAACATTCGATTCGTATTGATAAAGAGGCGTGCTGGTTAGTTTTTGGCAAAGGCAGGTCTAGCCGTTCCGAAGATACGAGGCAAAAAGAGCCCAAAATCGTAATTCAGTTTTTGAGAGAACGGAGCGTCCGATTTGAATAATTGAAAAAACATTTTATTTGTATTGAAAGAAAAGGCAGGTCCATAGGTTATGAACTCTCAATAAAAAAAGTTGAAGAAATATCATTTGGCGGTAAAAATATTCATTAGACATATGCACGTCAAATTATCAGATATTTTATACAGATTTCAATAGTGTGTCATTTTTTTGGGTTGCGTACCAAGATTTTGAATTTTGAAGTTCATTCATATGGTTCAAACAAATGTCCTCGTCAGTATGGAATAACCGATTTGTCTGATTAAAAAAACATTCGGTTCGTACTCGATCGCAAGGTGTTTTTGCAAAAGGCACGTCTAGCCGTTCCGGAGGAATGGAGCGCAAAGCGTGTAAAAATGGTCATGCAGTTTTTGAGAGAACGGATCATCCAATTAGATTAATTCAACAAACCTTTTGCTTGTGCATACGGTGTGCAAAAAATGCTTTCACAAAAAAGAACAACACAAAAAATCGAAATGAAAATGTTAAAAAAAATCGAATTTTCAAAAAAAATCAAAGAAATTTTCCATCATTTTCAGAAAAAAAATCTAAATTTTGACAAATTTCAAAAAATACCAAAATTTAGGAAAAAAACGATTTCTTACAAAAATTTGGAAACGCTTTGAAATTCTCAAAAAATCGAATATTTTAAAAAAATCCCAATTCACAGAAAATTTTAAAAAAAACATTTTTTTTCAAAAATTCCAAAAAATTCAAAATTTTGAAAAAAATTCAAAATTATCAAAAAAATTAAATTTAAAAAAAAATTAAACAAATTTCTTGTAAACATACACATAAGTTGTTTTTAAAATACGCTCGTCGCCCAATTTATTAAGCACTTATAAATTTACAGTATGTTTCCATAACAAATATTCTATTAAAAAAAAAATCTTATTGAAAGTATCTAAAACAATTATTGATTATTTTCATTCCTCGCTACGGGAAGTTCCAGCAATTTTCCTTAAGCTACGATGCCATACACCAATAGTTTTTCTGAAGTTGGCCACCACTGCCTATTATGCAATTGTCGTTGGCAATTAATTGAACGAGATTATATTAAACGAAGGCGACCATCAGTAGTACTAAGGTCACTTTCAGATACTCATCGACTTCATTTAACAATAAATAGTGTAAGGAAATGTTAGTTTGAGAAGTTTTTTATATGTCAAATATAGTTTAGGAACTTTTGATATAATTTTGGATTTTTAAAAAATATTTTTGTAAAAATTGTCCGGTGGAATGAATGTTTGTTTGAGGTTTGAGAAGTTGGAGATGTTGAAGTGTGAATGTTTAAGGTCTTAAGGACCTAAAAAATTAGTGTAATTTAAAATATTGATAAAAATCGTTAATTTATATAGTGTTTTTAAATATTAAAAATACTTAGAAAATATTTGATACAATTTTAAAATTTTTGGGATCATTTTTTTTATAAATTATTACATTAATATTTGTATAATAAATATTTGAAAATGCATTTTTTTTAACTTATAATTTGAAAATATGTTTTATGTAATTATATTTTTACAAAAATAAATATAAATAATTTTTTTTTCAGCTTCCATCCAAATTTTATGAATATGTCCTTTATAAATTAACCAAAGATAGTTTATAAATTACTATTATTTATTTAATAATAAATTATCCAACCATGTTTTTATCAAAAAATTGTTTAATTTTAACAATTTTTGCATTATTTATAATTAATACAAAATGTGATAATAAAGTTGTTAAAAAAAGTGAAACGAAATTCAAAGGAAACATTTTATGTCTGATGACGATTGCCTCACCCAGCCACCATATATGGTAAGTAAAAGTACTTTTTTGAGTATACCGAGTTGTAGTAGGGTCCCATGATAACAGATAATGTTATGAGGCATTTAATTTTGAACAAATTTTTCGAAATCACCATCTGAATTAATTAAGTGGTTTAGAAGTTATATAAGATGCTTGAAGTTTATGCAAGTACTTATTTGAGTCATGTTAAATTGGATTTTTAGATACCAAGTTACTGTAGGGTGTTTTGTTTTTGGAAAAAGTAGTATTAGATACTTTAATTTTATACAAGTCCTATACATCATTCATACCAAACAAATACACTTCTAACACACTCGAACCGAATATAATTCTTAACTCTTTGGGGACGGCTGTCCACCTGAGTGGACAAACACACTCTGTGAGGCACAGGCTATTTTATAAACAATGACTCAGTTTGCATCGAAAAGTTGAATAAATTATATATAGTAGTGATAAACAGTGTTGTATTTTGAAAATAATTTTAAGTTATTTTAGCAGTATTTTTAGCCTTTTTCTTTGCTATATAGTCTTTTTTTAAATATTAAAAACGACCGAGCGCTTTTAAATATGTCAAAATAAACTAGCTATGCATTTTGGAAATTGTTTTAAACGTTACCATTCGTTATAAAATGATCAAAAATAAATTAATATTTAAAATGCAGGTCCTTCAATGACCACAAATTTTTATCAAACAAATTGCATTACACTCACAATGAAATAAAGTTTACAGCCAGTACAGTAGATTGTTTGAAATCGGTGCCGTCCCATAAGTGTTAAGTAGTTCAGAAGTTATATAAGATGCTTGAAGTTTATGCAGGTACTTCTTTGAGTCATGTTAAATTGAATTTTCACAGGATACCAAGTTATAAGCAGAAAAAATACATTTTTAAGTATACCGAATTGTAGCAGGTTATCATGATGTTAGACAATGTTATGAAGAATTTAATTTTATAATAAAGTTTCCGAAAACAGCGTCTAAATGAATAAAATGGTTTAGTTAATGCAGGTACTTCTTTGAGTCATGTTAAATTGAATTTATAGAGGATACCAAGTTATAAGTAGAAAAATACTTTTTTAAGTATACCGAGTTCTAGCAGGCCGTTATGATGTTAGACAATGTTATAAAGTTTTTAATTTTGAATAAATTTTCCGAAAACACCAGCTGAATTAATCAAATGGTTTAGAAGTTATGCAAGATATTTGAAGTTAATGCAGGTACTTCTTTGAGTCACGTTAAATTGAATTTTCAGAGGATACCAAGTTATAAGTAGAAAAAATACATTTTTGAGTATACCGAGTTGCAGTAGGGCACTATGATGTTAGAAATTTTTTTAAAGTATTTAATTTTGAACAAAATTTCCGAAAACATCATCTAAATTAATCAAATGGTTTAGAAGTTATGTAAGATATTTGAAGTTTACGCAGGTACTTATTTGAATCATGTTAAATTGAATTTTCACAGGATACCAAGTTATAAGTAGAAAAAAAATCATTTTGTGTACACCGAGTTGCAGTAGAGCACTATGATAAGGCGGCGTCCATTAATCACGTGAGGTGTTTAGGGGTAGGGGGGGTTTGACAAAAAATCACAATATATCACGTGAGGGAGGGAGGGATATAGTAAGATATCACGTGTATTTATTTTTTAACTGAATTTTTTTAAAAAATCAAACATTTTCAAAAAAAAATTAAACGTAAGATTATAACGTAACTAAAAATACATGTGATGTTTGGCGGGGGAGGGGGGGGTCCAAAAATCCTTAAAAACTGGCTCACGTGATTAATAAACGCCCCCTAATAGACTATATTATGAAGTATTTAATTTTGAACAAATTTTCTGAAAACACCATCCGAATTAAACAAATGGTTTAGAACTAGAAGTTATGTAAGATATTTGAAGTTTATGCAGATACTTCTGTGAGTCATATTAAATTGGATTTTTGCAGAATACCAAGTTACTGTAGAGTATTTTATTTTGGAAAAAAGTAGTAGTAAATACTACTAGGCGCAGATAAGTTACACACATGAAGTTGGCTGCGCAAGTACACTTTCGTATCGTAAACCTCTGGCGGATATAAATGAAACTAGTTATATATCTTTTTATATGTAAAAAAGGAGCTCGATATTATGTTAGGTATGATAAAACTATAAATTGGCTGTACGGATTTGGCCAGCCTTATCGTTAGTCTTGAAATATTCGTGCTAATAATCCAGAGATTGTGCAAAAGGTGAGAAACTATTTCAAAACCAGAGCCTGTCTAAAAGTTATTTTTAGTCTATGTTTTATTATAATCAACTTCATGTTGACGCCATATTTGTTTAATCAAATAGTCAAAGGCAAGGTATTAATCCATAATCTGTGTGATAATACGGTTGTGAATGAAAAGTTTAGCATCTAACACAACTCATACGATTATAGACCCGTAACATAACATTTCTATGTTGTCCGAGAATTAGCCCATAATAAATCAAATTACTACATAAAAATCAAATTGCTTCAATTAAAATTGAAACTTTAAATCGATCATGCACAATTACTTGTAATATTTTTTCGAAACAAACATACCTAGTGACGATGAGCAAAATCAAAACATAAATCCATAAATCACTTTTCCTTTCCATTAACATCATGCTTTTTTGTGAATTAGTGACTAGAGCCATATGGGTTTGCAACCAAAACTTTAACGTTCGATACCCGCCTCGGACAACCTGATGTCAAGCAGCAGTGATATCGACCTAAAAATATAGATAGTAATATGTTTGCAAGTGAAAATAGACCTCATCCGACATTGTTCCATCAATAAAAAGTTAATCAGAATTGTAGAAATTGTAATAATAAAATTTATTAATTTGAGATAGGTTAACCGTTTGGGTTGCCATTCGTTACTAGTTAAATTATGATTAGTCCAGTCATTTAAGCTTGACTTAGGTAAGATGTCAATACCATATGTAGGTTTTGGGACAACTTTAAGGTGTCAATATACAAGTATTTACAGACTTGTAGCTGGGTATCTCAAATTCCGAAGTGTACTTACTATAATGATTGGACTAGATTCCTTTTATTAATATGTAACAAACTAACATCAATTATTTCTATTAATAATTATTTTTTCCTCCAGGAATCGTTCCTTAATGGAAGCCCTAGCGGCCAAAGGCTATAACATAACTGCCTTAAGCGTCGACATAGACAAAGAGCCAGCGGCCAACCTGCACTACATTCTCATAGAAGACGTCTACAAAGCAATCTACGAAGAAGAAAACTTCGACCTGATCGCATACGCTTCCCTAGACATCTACTCCAGCATCTCCGACCTCATGAAATACTTCGCCATCTCCAATCGCGCCATTTTGAGATCTCAAGGTCTCCAAACCCTCCTACGCTACCCTGATGACTTCCACTTCGACTTGGTAGTATACGACTACAGCTCCTTCCCTAGCATCCTTGGTATCCTCCAAAAATTCCACAACCCTCCCGTGGTTGGCGTCAGCGCATTCATGAACCCTCCAAACACCTACGACGCATCTGGCAACCCCATTTTTGCTTCTTTGAAACCTTACTACGCAACAACCTTCACGCCGGTGATGAATTTCTGGGAGAGGTCAGTAAATCTGTTCTACTACGTGGTCGATAATTGGGCGAGGAAGAAGGATGTGGAGGATGCCCAGGAGCTGATGGAGAAGGTTTTTGGAAAAAGCGCTGGAAACGCAAGGGAGTTGGAGAGGAGGATCGAGTTGTTTTTGGTCAACGTGCACCCGTCGATAGATGTTCCTGAACCGCTGCTGCCTAACGTCATACCTGTCGGGGGTTACAGGTTAAGCAACCTAAGGAAGCACCACAGGTAAGGGTAAAGATAATACAAATATAATTCATAATCAATACACCTTCAAATAATGATTCTGACTCGATAAATCCTGATTGTGAAAACTTATTGATTTATTATATCTCTTGTAACTTTTAAACAATTCTATTGTTATAAATGATGTATCAGACAAATTTATACAAAAGTTAGGGACCCATTCTGCCGCATAACAGACAAATGTTATGGCAAGGCCATGTTATGAAGAACTTTCCAAACTAAATATTGACAAAAGGCATGTGGTTGCTGTGCAGTCACATTTTTTTCTCAGGTTGTCAGATAAAAAACCTAACCTAGAAACCTCACAAATGTTAAAAAAACGATCTTAGATAATAGAGTCTTTCTGACCCAGCTTCATAACATACAAGTGAAGTTACAAGTTTATGTGTAAAACGCCTGAATGCACAGCAAATACATGCATTTTGAATGTATTCAGTATGATTCAGTAGCATAATGCATGGAAGTTGGAGTGTAACATGGCCTTGCCATAACATTTTTCTGTTATGCGGCAGAATCGGTCCCTTAATTTTGTACAACATTGACAATTTACGCTTTCTATTAACACCAACGTTTGTCTTTTCCTTTTAGGACATCAAACGGTTCATAGAGTCTTCCAAAAAAGGAGCCGTCCTGTTCAGCCTCGGTTCCAATGTGAAGAGCGAAATGTTAGGAGAAGAACGCATTCGAATGTTCATAAAGGCATTTGCAAAATTCCCCGATTATCACTTTTTATGGAAATTCTCTAACAAGGAGAAATTGAATTTACCTAAAAATGTCCTGTTGCAAGATTGGATGCCCCAAAACGACATATTAGGTAATACAAAATTATTAAAACTTAATAAAATAAAAACTGTTAAGAAATTGTTGGAATTATGATCAATTTTCAATTTCCAGGGCACCCAAAAACTGTACTATTTATGACACATGGTGGTCTCCTCAGCACCCAGGAGTCTCATTGGCACGGAGTACCCATGTTGGGGATACCGTTCTTTGCAGATCAGCACACAGTAAGAAAATTTATAAATATTTTAGCAAACTAGTGGTGCATAGCTCTAAACGCAAATTGCTGGAACTTCCCGTACCAAAAACTAAATCATTAAAAAATACTTTGCAACACTTTGAAAAAATTACATTTTTTGAGAAATTTTGAAATTTTTGTAAAAAAAATTGACTTTTTTATATTTCGATTTTCTTGTATTTTATTTTTTTTTTTGAAAATTTTAAACACTTTTTTAAGCAATAGCGCTGTATAGCTGATTTGGAGTCGAATTCGATGTATATATGTCTAGTGTTCATTTTTGAGGGGTCAAATGGCATTATTTTTTACTTTTTCTATTGGATCTCCGGAGACGCTGAACCTGCTTTTACAAAAATTTTACCAGTTGTTCATATCGTCAACACAAGTAAAATGTTTTCTGAATTATTTAAATCGGACGTTTCGTTATCTCAAAAACTAAAATACCATTTTTCGCACTTTTTGCCCCGTATCTTCGAACCGGCTAGACCTGCCCTTGTCAAAAACTTATGAGCACATCTACTCCTCATCAGTAAGAATTATACAAGGAGTAGGAGTACGTTTTTTGAATAATTCAAATCGGCTGATCCGTGTTCCCGAAATAGTCGACGAAAATTTGTATCCGCACGCACACACACACTCACACATAGATATATTTTTTCTAAGGTATGCCAAAATGTTCAGAAACTTCTGAAATGTAAAGATCAATTAAAATTTTCATTTTAGATTTTTTGCGATTACTGTAGGAAGTTAATTAACGTGTCGAAGAAGTTATATGTGAAAAAATCCTATTTGCTAATTTTATATTTTCTCGACGTTTCAAGTCGTATTGAATCGTTCGACATCAAAATTGGGAAAAGCATGAGTTTGTATTTGCAGTTTTGTACCTTTTTCAAAACAGACTGCACCGATTTAAAAACTTTAGAAATCTTTCGACCAGAATTTGCTTTTATTAGTTTTGCGCCGCGATTGATATCTTTATACAAGAAATTTCTTTAAGTAGCCATTTTTTATGAAAAGCAAATAAATGCATCCGTGCGAAGTAGTCGACGTTTTTGCCAAAAACCATGAACCAAATTAAAAAATTTCAAAAATTGATTAAAACATTGATTAAAACTTGCTTTAAGGCAAAATGCCACTTACACCTACAGCTTTTGTTTATAAAAATAATAGTTTTATTAGTTTCATTAAATTCATATGTACGCTTGCCATGCATATCCAAGCCTAAGTTAAAATGTATCATACATAATGTATGGGCAAGCGTTCTGTTAGGTTAGGACGGCATGGCAAGTCTCGTGATTTTTTTTAGAATTCAATCTATCAGTCCATTATGTATTCATTGCAACAACTTTGGAAGTTCCAAATCCCAATTGGTATTAAATTTTAGAAATGCTAAATCCTAATTGTACTTGATTATGTCTATTAAATTATTTACACATTCAGGGGAGGACCAATAAACTTGTTTGTTTTAAGACAAAATGCCACTTACACCTAGTTATACAAATTTGTTTTTATTTGCAGAACATGAAACGTTCGATTGATGCTGGAGTAGCTGAAAAACTAGACATTTTTAATTTATCCGAGGAAGCTATCATTGCCAAATTGTCGAGGATGCTCTCTGAACCCAGGTAACAACAATTTATAAATGAATATATATATATATATATATATATATATATATATATATATATAACTAGCTGACCCGCCAAATGTTGTTTTGCCATAAAAAAATTATTGTAATAATAATTCTAAGTATAAAATGCTTAGTACGAAAATAACTAACTGATTGCAAATGTGGTGCATAAGTGAAAGAAGCAGCTACCAAAAAATACATGAATAGTTTACCCACTGCCAAGCACGCCACATATAAATGTCCTTTAATAGTCTTTGCAAGAGCCAACTTAATCTAAAACTCATTATATTTAAATGAATACTGCAATACAAAATGAAAATAAAAATACAACAAAAACAGTTCACAAACGACAGCAAACATTTTCAAAAAATGAATAACCATTTTCTAAAGAAAGAGACATTCGTTTTTTGGAAATGTCAAATTAATCACAAAAGATTTAAAAAGCTAGGATGTAAGTTTATAAAAATTTTAAATTGTCTAGAAGCAAAAGGAAGAGCTACGTTTATTAATCCTAGAAAAAATTAAACAAACAAATAAATAAATAAAACATGAATCTGCAAATATTCTTAACTTTTTTTTCCAAATTACATATAATGCTTAGTATAATTATGAAATGTGTGTTTAAATTTACTCATATATGCTGAAAACATGGTTTTGATGTGGTTTGGATTTTTATTATTATAAATTGGCTTATTCATTTATTTAAAAATATATTGAGATTTTTTTCTATTATTTAATATTAATTAAAACATTGCAATCCACTTTAGTAATAGTCAGTAATTTAATCTTTAACAGTTCTGGAAAAAAGAGCTAAAAGAATTCTTTCAGTTTGTTGTCAAATTAGTGGTGTATGACATTGTACCTTAAAACTTAACTCAGACAAAATTTGATTTTTGAGAATTTTGAAATTTTTGAAAAAATTGACTTTTTTAAAAAAAAAAGAATTTTTGTTTAAATTTCGTAATATTTTGGAAATTTTGAACTTCTTTTCAAAGCAATCGCGCTGCTTTAGCTGCATGGACACGAAATATGGAAGCGCTTAAGCGCCGCGTCGCTGTCTTACGATCAAAGTTACGGAACCCATGTTAACAAAATCTATACGTATTATTAGAATCTCTAAAATAACTGATAATTTAAAGTGCATGTCTGCAAGGATCATTTTTGACCGCCAAATGGCATTTTTTTACTTTTTTTTACTCCATCTCCGAAACCGAAAGACCTGCCCTCCCAAAAATTTTATCGTGTTTCAGAAATCGTCAAATCGTTTAAGGTAAATCATCTAAGTTATACCAAAATGTTCAGAAACCTCTGAAACGTAAAGATATATCAAAAATTTCATCTTCGATGAAAAGACGTGCTAAGGTTTTGGACAAAGACAGGGTCCAGCGACTTCGGAGGTATGGAGCAAAAAGTGCTAAAAATGACAGCTTTTAGGAGAG
>NW_020536999.1:87991298-88047498 GCF_003426905.1 Ctenocephalides felis
ACGGTTTGAGGACTCATATGGCAAAACACGAAAAGAAAAATGATGAAAATCAATGAAATAGTAATAAGTAGAAAACTGATCCAGTATGTGAAATATCGATGAATATATTTATGTTTTGTTATGCCATTGTTATAGGTTTTGTTATTGCCATTATTATTACTATAAATAAATTTATTTCAAAATTTTTTGTCTATTATTTTGATAAAATAAATTGATTCTTAAACATTTTTATTACACTATCTATTGTCAAAAATTATTTTTCATACCAGTATTTGTGTATATTTTGTTGGTATTGGTATTTTGCCTTGAGGCAAGTTACATGAACTTCCCGATATGTGCAAATAATCGACTTGATCAATAAAATATAAATTAATTTATGAATGATTAAAAGTATTTTGAGTGTATTTATCATACATCATTGAAAACGAACGAACACTCTATGGTTATACCAAGTAAATCGTCTAATTTTAATTTTGACAAACGTCAAAAAACCTACTCATTTTCTCAAACTTTAATGAATTTTTAAAATTAAACTACTTGTCGTAAGGCCGTAAATTTTCAGTAAGATCTATAAGACCATGATATATATCGCCAAAAAATGTTCAATAAAAATCGGCTTAATTTTCTTTTCAACAGTTAAGTACAAGAAAACGGCTCGGTAAATTTTCACCTAAAACTAATCAGCATCATTCCCTACTAATATCTTTCGAACAGTTTTTGATTTTTTAAAATCGGTTAGGTAGTATGAGCTTAAATGTGGACGAAAAGTTTAACAGTTTTTCCCGAATTACAAAGAAGCGGCGCAGAACTGATAAATGGTAATCCTCATTGAGATACATAAAATGGCTTTTAAATTTCTGAAATCGGTTCAGTCGGTTTTGAGCAAACGTCAATGAAATTTCTAATTTTAGCAAGTGCCATAAAAATGATACTAATTTTTAAAATTAAACGACTTTTCGTAGGGCCGTGGTATCTACCGTCAAAAAAAAAAATCATAGAAATTGCGAAAAAAAAAATTTAACAGTTTATTTCAAGGAAACGGCCAGGCCGATTATTCGTGGTTTCAATATATTTTCAACTTTCCGAAGGAGAAGTTTGTGTTTTCATAAAAAAATCCGATTAGCTAATTTTATGTTTTATCGACGTTTCAAGCCATTCTGAATCGAATGAAACCAAATTTGGAAAAAGTATGTGTGTGCGTGTATGTGAACAGATTTTTTGCCGTAAATCGACGTTTTCTCAAAAACGGCTAGACCGAGTTCAAAAATTTAAAAGCCACTCGATGTATCTCGATGAGGACTATTGTTCGTCAGTTTTGCGACACGATTAGACAAGCCGTTTCTTTGTCATTTGGAAAAAAAGTGTTAAGCTTTTCGTCCACATTTAAGCTCATACTATCGAATCGATTTTAAAAAATCAAAAAACTGTTCAAAAAATATTAGTTGGGAATGATACTGATTAGTTTTAAGTGAAAATCTACCGACCCGTATTCTCGTTAACTAGCAAAAAAAAATTAAGCCGATTTTCATGGAACTTTTTTTGGCGATATATATCATGGTCTTAAAGAACTTACTGAAATATTACGACCTTACGAGAAGTAGTTTAATTTAAAAAATTCATCGAAGTTTGAGAAAATGTGGTAGTTCTTTTGACGTTTGTTAAAATTAAAATTAGACGATTTACTTGGTATAGCGATAGAGTACTTGGTCATAATGAACAAACTAAACCATTAAAATCATACGGAAACAGGTTCATTTATAAAAATTAATGGTTTTTGAAAATTTGCTTTAAGAAAATACTCCGAGTAAACGTGTTCATTCGTATTCAATTATGTGTAAAAAATCCACTCGAAATACTTTTTAATCACTCATAAATAAATTTATTTTTATTGATTAAGTCGATTATTTACACATATCGGGAAGTTCATGTAATTTGCCTCAAGGCTAAATACCAATACCAACTAGTTCCACTAAAAGGAGGCTAAAACTACAAACAAGACATATAGATTACATAAGACATAATTTATTTTTTCATATTTTCAGAATATAATCTCATAATAATAATAATATAATCTCATACTAATAAATAACCTAATACTGATATTAATGTCTATATTATCTAATTTTGATGTTACAGCTGTACCTATTTTATAATAAAAACATAAATATATCACATCAAGCACAGCGACTTTAACATTTTATGGCTCACAACAATTTTTTACAGTTATTTACATGTTTGTGATTAACCAACCCTTTTTTACTAGAATAAATTTCATCACAAATTTCACATTTATAAGGATACTCTTTTTTATGAGTATTCCTATGACTTTTTAAATGATCCCATTGTCTGAAGGCATAGTCACATTCTTCACATTTGTAAGGACGCTCTCCTGTATGAATACGCATATGCTTGTTTAATGCACCTGACACTGCAAATGTCTTATCGCATATTTTGCATTTATAAGGTCGCTCTCCTGTATGGATACGCATATGAGTTTTTATACCACTTGAACGTGTGAATTTCTTATCGCATAATACACATTTATAGGGATATTCTCCGGTATGAGAACGCATATGATATTTTAAAGAATGTATGCCCATATGTAATCGCAGAGCACTCAATCTTTTGAATGACTTATCGCATATTACACATGTATGAGGACGCTTTTCAGAATCAGCAATCGTATTTTGTTTTAGGTTATAAGACTCTTTAAAGTTCAAAGGTTGTTCTATGGTATTATCACAAATGTGCTGATCTAATAGATAAGTTGTGGTAAATATTTTATTACAGATATTACATACAAAAGGTATTTCACCATCACCATCACTTTCATAAGAGGGTGTCTCAATTAACTCCTGTTTGATTTCTTCTTCAATCGCTACATCAGAATTCATGAATCTTTCCAGACATGCTTCATCACACGATTCAAAATTAACAATACCATCGAGGACATCAAATTCCTTCTCAGTTGCAAGTTTAATGTCTTCTACTGAATATTCGGATGGCTCGATTTTTATTTTCAGATCATTCATAGGCATAGTAGCTTCTTCAGACATTTCTAAATAGTTTCACTGTGCTCATTCAATAAAAAAAGATGAAAATTGTGGCATACTATTTAATCAATAACTTCAACCAATAATAAATTTTCTTAATTATTATAAAATAAACTATAACTTAATTTTTTTTTACAAAATATGAAAAGGTTAGTTGTTAGTCTTTGACATTTGTGATTTGACACCATAGAGGCATAGATAATGTTTTCATAAAGATAAGACACTTACCATCGTTTTAAATTCATATTAATTCTCTATGCTTCAACTGTCAACACAAAATGACGAGAGAAGTTTATGTTTTCATCAAAAAATCCGATTCGCTAATTTTATGTTTTCTCGACGTTTCAAGCCATTCTGAATCGAATGACACAAAATTTGGAAAAAGTATGCGTGTGTGAACAGATTTTTTGACGTAAATCGACGCTTTCTCAAAAACGGCTGGATCGATTTCAAAAATTTAAAAGCCATTTGATGTATCTCGATGAGGACTATTGTTTGTCAGGTTTGTGCTACAATCGGCCAAGCCGTTTCTTTATAGATCGCAGAAGAGTGAAAAATTTTTCGTCTACGTTTTTTCCCGCAATTCTGAATCGATTTTGAAAATTCAAAAACCGTTCGAAAGATATTGCTTGGGAATCGTGCTGATTAGTTTTTGGTAGAGATCGGCCGGGCCGCTTTCTTGTAATAAGGTATTAAGAGAATTTTTTCGTAGATTTTTATTATTATTTTTTTGACGGTAGATACCATAGTCTTCTAGGTCGTACTAAAATATTACGGCCCTACGACAACTCGTTTAGCTTTAAAAATTCGTCAAAGTTTGCAAAAATTAGTATTATTTCTTTGGCATTTGCCAAAATTAGACTTTTCATCGACGTTTGCTCAAAAACGCCTGAACCGATTTCAGAAATTTAAAAACCATTTGATGTATCTCGATGAGGAAGATAGTTTCTTCTAGTTTTGTGTGACGATCAGCCGAGCCGTTTCTTTGTAATTTTGGAAAAAAGTGTTCTTGTAATTAACTGTTGAAAAAAAATTTAAGTCGATTTTCATGAAACTTTTTTTGGCGATATATATCATGATCTTATAGAACTTACTGAAATATTACGGGCTTACGTGCTTACGACAAGTAAGTTTAATTTTAAAAATTCATCAAAGTTTGAGATATGAGTAGTTTTGTTGACGTTTGTTAAAATTAAAATTAGACGATTTACTTGGTATAACGATAGAGTACTTGGTCTTAATGAACATGCTAAACAATCAAAGTCCTACAAAAAACTGGCTTAATTATAAAAATTATTGATTTTTGAAAATTTGCTTTTGAATACTTTTAAGTACTCATAAGTTAATTTATCTATCATGGATTAAGTCGATTATTTACACAAATCGGGAAGTTCATTTAACTTGCCTCAAGGCAAAATACCAATACCAACTAGTTTTTAAAAAAAATTAAAACGCAAATTTTAAATTTTTACTTCTAATTGTAAAATAATTACTATGAGATAAGAAATGATTGTTAGATATTATTCAAAGCGTATAGTAATTCCATATCCTCCGTAATGTGTAAACTTAAGTTTACTTAATTAATAAAAAAAAAACTAGTGGTGTATGGCATCGTGCCTTAACGCAAATTTTGGAACTTCCCGTACCGTAACGAAATATTAAATGTTTTCAAATAGATTATTACAACTATTGTGACTTTTATTATTAGTGTTTTGTAAACAAAATATAAGAGCTTATAAAGTGGACGATAACTTTACATAAAAAGTAAATGAACAAACCTTAATGAAAAGGGAAATCAGAATGAAGGGTCTTCAAGAATTGTTCAGATTGAATTGTTAAATTAAAATTATTTATTTAAAGTATATAAGTGAGTGTTAGAATTTAAGCTAGATTCTGAATCATTTTCTATATTCAAAAAATATATATCTGGAAAAACAATTACAAGCAAAAGGTTCTTTGAATCATTCAAAACAGATGCTTCGTTCTCCCAAAAACTTATTTCTTGCACATTTAGCTCCGTACCTCCGAAACAATTGGACCTGTCTTTGCCAAAGACTAATCACTATCTCTACCCGTTATTACCTATTGTCTTACTTAATGCCTTTTGAATAATTCAAATCGGATGTTCGGTACTCTCAAAATCTCGATGTCTATTTTCTGTACTCTTTGCTCCGCATCTCCGAAACGGCTGGACCTGCCTTCGTCAAATATATACACTACGTACAAATCAGCACATCTCCCTATCAATAGGAATCGAATGTTTTTTGAACCATTCAAATCGGTTGATCCGTGCGCCCGCAAACGTGGACGAAAAATTGTATTCATACATAAAATTTTAAGTGATTATCAGATCTAATACATTTTAATAATCCATATTTTTAACATAAATTATTATAAATGCATATATAGTTCAACTGATACTATCGGTATAATAGTAATAGTATACTATCTATTGATATATTTCAAATGACAATAATCATTAATTTCTATGAAATGTATATTACAGATCCAATATATAACATCAAGATTTTTCACTTAATTATTACCATTACCATTATATGAATATCATTGGTGAATATTTTGGTGCAAAATTAAGATTGTACGTCACAAAATGGCACAATTTCCTTCAAGGACTCGACTATCGATTTAAAACAAACTTACAAAAATCTTTACCACATCAACCATTTGACAAAAGTGTTTAAAAAACGAGTGTACACAAATGTGAAAAATTCATTTAAAAATGCAATAAATATCACATATAAACAAATTGTTATGCGTGTAAATATCAACTATAAAAGGAACGGTATGGATTATTATTCCTCCGATTTTATTTATGTACCTGTATTAAATAGAAATATCGTTTTTATTGGATAGATTTATGAATGGTTATTAAATTTATACTCACAAAATATTTTTTCAAGGAATATAAGAACTCACTTCTAATTGATTTCCAAATGTGAGTATTTTGCCTAGGTAAGAAAATATAGACAGATAATCCTTAGTCATTGACTAATTTGCTATGTGATAATTTTCCTAATTTTACATTAACTTTCCTTTACTTACATTGCCGATTTATATTTATTTAAACTAGCTACGTAAAAAAATATTCTTAATGCAAGAGTTGTTTATTAAATTCGAGTTTCTCAAAAAATAATGTTACTCTTTTGTAAATTTGGATTAATTAACAAATTATTGCTATGAATATAAAGAAGCATTGGATGTTAATTGAGCATCTTTCAAATAAAATACTATTAAATCTAATATAATGTTAATTGCAAGGTAAACTAAGGATTTCCCATACTGACTAGACGAAAACTGTTTGTGTTCAAACATAATCAATAAACACCATAAGCGATTGATTACAGGCCTTGTAAATCAAAAAGATACATATTTATAAGACCGTTCAATGAATATGGGTATGATCATGTATTTGAACTCTAACACAAAACAAAAATATTAAGATACAGTTGCAGAAATGTGAATAATAAGATTAAGTTCCTTAAATGGTGTCATACACACTCACATCCATTTTTTCTGAGGTATGCCAAAATGTTCAGAAACCTTCAAAACGTCGAGAAATGCAAAAATTTTCATTTTCTTCACACACACACACATATATATGTATATATATATATATATATATATATATATATATATATATATATCTTTATTTTATTTTCTTTAAACACACAGTGCACATAATACTTCCAAGCCGACTTTAAAATACATAGAATACAAATAAAATATAACATAGTATAATACATAATACAACAACTTCATGAAATAACATGAAATAAGATAAAATAATAAAACATATTTAAAAAGAAATATAAAGGTTAACTAGAGCAGATGGAGATTATTTAATTTAGTGTAGTGTTATTAATATCAATATCTTCGTTAATTAAGTTGAAGTAATTATTTAAGTTAATTAAGTCGACACTGTAGACCACCATATTCTTTTTCAGCAATTAGAAATATGAGACTTGAGGGTTTGATGCACAACATAATTTAAGACTTCTTATATGAAAGAGAAGTAAGGACCAAAATTGGAAATTGCTTCAGCTATAAAAAAATGGTCAAATGCGGAGTACACAGGGAACAGTCCTAGGACCACTATTATACTTAATATATATTAACAACTTAAAGGATAAACATTTTAGAAGGTAGATACATAGTAGTGTATGCAGATAACACCATAGTTATATACGCTGATAAAGATTTGGAGAAACTAGAAAAAAAATCAATGATGACTTAAAGAAATATACAACATGGCTGACAGAAAATAAACTCACTATGATTACAGATAAAACTAATTATATATTTTTCCGATGTAACAAAATTAAAAAAATAGGCAATATAAAATTATTAATCAACGATACTGAAATAAAAGAAATAGAAAAAACTAAATATTTGGGTATGAATATAAACTAGAAAAGAGTGACTAAATTGAAAAAATCAAACAAAAAATTGCAGCATTTTCTGGAGCCATAAGAAAAATACGACATCTTGGAATTAAGAACAAGGAACTAATATTAAAATCTCATATAATGCCGATTATAACGTACGGCATCACGATTTGGAGTCAAACAACAAATAAAAATATAGAGACACTACAAAGAATGATAAATAAAGCAATAAAATCAACTTACAATTATCCCTACCTCACCCCAACAAAACAACTTCTACAAAAGACAAAGAACATACCACTACACAAAACAATAGAAATAGAAAAATGTATACTAATATTCAAAATAAAAAATAACAAAATCACACAATAGAGACAAACCAGCATATACACGACCATCAAACGAGACAAAACCGAAACTTTCACATGAAATATGTAAAAACTACAAAGGACTTGCAGTCCTCTGGGAAGTGCAAGCAGCCTTTACGATAAACTACTGGACCAACTACAGACAATGACGGACCTAAACAATTTCAAAATTAAATTGAAAAATTACATAAGAGATAAATGAAATAAAATTCCTTATTTTAAATACTATATTTCTTCTGTTCTGTTAAAATATTAATTACTATTAAGTATAAGTACGTATGTATGTACGCAAGCGTTCTGTGTATATATGTGTATATAATAATAATAAGTAAAAGTATATAGATGTCTCAATGTAAGTCTGTTACATAAAATTTGGATTTATTTTAGTTATAATTGCTGTGATCTCTCATTCCAGAACAATTGTCTGACTGAGATACAGTACGTACGAATTATATCAAATAAATAAATAAATAAAAAAAAAGAACTGAAGAACATTATGGGACAGTTGGTTAAGAATTAAATGAGACAGTCTATAGCATAATTACAAAATTTATATAGGAACATAATAGTATTGATAAATAGTTGAGTGGCAACAGATGATATACCTAATTCATTAATTCAAATGGGTAAATCTTGTGCATTTTACAATATAGATATTTTAAGAATTTTCATTGAACTTTCTCTATCGCATCCGACTTATTGATATGACGAGGATACCAAATAATTGATCCATATTAAAAATACTTAGATTATAAGGACTAAGACCTCATCACATATTTCACCCTTATAGGGAATGAGCAAACCTCTTTTGTTATAAATAATCAAGTTCAAAGGTTGTTCTGTGGCATGGTATTTATAAGGAGGTGCCTCAATCATCTCCTTCCCCAATAGTTACTTCAGCCTTCATGAGACTTTCGGCACAAGTTTCTTCATCTTCTGAAGACTGATAATACTATCAACACTATCAAATTCATCCTCAATTTCACGTTGTTATTAAGCGTGAAATTGAGGATGAATTTGATGGTGTTGATGGATATTCTGGAGGTTCTGTTTTAATTTCTTGCTCGTTCCTGGAGATTGTAGTTTTCTTGGACATTATTGAAAAATATTTGCATTGTACGCTAATTATTTGATTAAATTTGTTTAATGATTATTATACAAACTTTTCGTAGGTATTATTACCATATTATTATATATTATGCAAAACATTAACCAGAAAAATTAAAGACGCTTGAAAAAGACCATAGGCATAACTTTTTGACAGCTTCGGGATTACCAACACATGCGTTTACGAAACCATAAGAGTCCGGGCCATAGATAAAGAAGCATTTATGCATAGATAGAAAAAGAGTATATTTATGCTTTTTTAAATAACTAGTTGAAAGTGGCATTTTGCCTTAAAGCAAATTGCTGGAACTTTCCGTACCGTAACGAAATGTTCGAGGAATACTGAATGTTTTCAAATAGATTATTATAAATATTGTAACATTGTCTAATATTCATAAGAATTATACGAGATAAACTGAATTGCAAAGTTAAAATTATTTGTTTAAAGAATATTAGAACTTTAGTCAGAATTAAAAATATATCTAATATTATAATATAAATCTGAATTATTTTCGATGTACAAAAAAAAAACTAAAAAAAAAAATGATGCAATTTTTTTTCCAAAATCAATTATTTTGTTAAAACAAGCTGAAAGTTCTTTGAATCATTTAAATTGGACGCTTAATTCTCTCAAAAACTGCCATTTTTTGCACATTTAGATCTGTATCTTCGAAATGGCTGGGCCTGCCATTGCCAAAAACTAATAATCACTTCTCCCAATCATTACTAATTGAATGTTTGTTAGATCATTCAAATCGGATGCTCCGGTCACTCAAAAACTCAATTTCTATTTTCTGCACTCTTTGCTCCGTATCTCCGTAACGGCTGGATCTGCCTTTGCCAAAAACTAATCAGCACATCTCCCTATCAATAGGAATCGAATGTTTTTAGAACCATTCAAATCGGTTGATCCGTGCGCCCGAAAACGTGGACAAAAAATTGTATCCATACATACATACACACACACGCGCGCATCCATTTTTTCTGAGGTATGCCAAAATGTTCAGAAACCTTCAAAACGTCGAGAAATGCAAAAATTTTCAATTTCGATTTTTGGACAATTACAATAACCTACCCTACGGGAAGTTAAAAAATAAAACTGTCTAAAATAAAGTTTTACGCTTTCACTCAAATCTAGACATTGAAATATCCAATTAATATCACTCAAACACATTTAAATTATATACAATTATATTAATCATAGTGCCCAGACACTATAATTAAACTTAATAAATTATTTTGGTGTTCGAAAAACTTTCATTTTTCTACTAATTACAAAGAAACGACTCGGCTCATCGTTGCACTGAGAAACGATAGTCCCATACTTTTCTTTTATCTATGGATAGTCCTTATCGAGTTACCTCGAATTGCATAGAGCAAAGTAGCGAACATAATTAAATAAGCTAAAAGTAGCGAAGTTTGTTTATCAGGTGTTTGTGTCTGACAAACAAATTTTAATGTGCTGAACGAATTTTTTATTTTTTGTATATTTAATTATTAATTAAATGTTTAAGTATATTATATATAAATTTAAATATAAATATACTTATAATAATACGTATCATAAAGCGGTATTTGTGATTGATTGCTAAACATAAAGGTAGTATATAATACTTTGAGGTTATTCCACATGACTAACTTTTAATTATATTTTGTTTCATTCCAAAAAAAAACATTCAATTCCAAATAAAGATAAGCAAAGAAAATGTAAAGTTCAATTTTACTTTTTTTCATTTCAGCTCTGCAATAATTATATGACAAGTCAGCTTTAGTTGATTCAAAATCACTGCCTGTCAAATATAAAGTATTTTGAAGAAGAAATTATCTTGTCGACATTGTCTAAAATAGACTCCTGTTAACTTAATGTAAGATTACATTCTTAGACAAATCCATTATGCAAATATATTATATTCTCAGAATCATTTGTGTTGACAGTTGAGAACGATTATTAATTTAAACATAAACTCTTGTAAAATGTTACGAGAGCATAAATGCAATGCACTTTCTAAAATCATACTCCATACTCCAACTGTCAATAACTAATGTTTCCATTTGTATTTCTAGTCAAATTATCATATTTAACAATAGTTCATTTAAACTAACCACCTATTTTTATTCATGCTTATAGAAGATACTCAGTGCATAAATATCTGAAAATGTCAGAAGCTGCTGATGATCCGATAATTAAAATTGCACCTCAAGAATATCCAATCGAAGACATTAAACAGGAAATTGAGGAAGACCCTGAATCGTGCCCAGAGGATGACAAAACATGTCTAAACAGGTTTATGAACTCCATAGTGAAAATAGAAGAAAATGTTCAACAGGAATTAATTCAGACTGCTCCTTATAAATGTGACAAGTGTCATAGAACATTTAGAAAGTTGCATTATTTAGAACAGCATATGTTAAATTATTGCCATAAGGATACATACTGTTCAGAGTCTTTTTCAGATGCAAGTGCATTAGAAGTACATATAAAATCTTATACATATGAAAAACATTTCACATGTACAAAGTGCGGTAAAGCATTTACTGAAAAATATCATTTAGATCAACACATTTGTGCTCGTGCCAGAGAACAAATTTTACATTTGAATGAATCTAGTAATCGAAAACGAAATATTCTCGCTCATACTGCAAAGGGACCAGGTGAACGTCCCCATATTTGTCAAATTTGTGACAAGACATTCACACAATTGAGTAAATTGAATCGACATATGCTAACTCACACCGGTGAACGTCCGCATATTTGCCAAATATGTGATAAGGCATTCACAGAAATGGGTACCTTGAATAAACATGTGCTCATTCACACTGGTGAACGGCCACATATTTGCCAAATATGTGATAAGACATTTGCACGATTAAGTTCCTTGAAATTGCATATGCTAATTCACACTGGGGTACGTCCTAATAAATGCAAAGTATGTGGTAAGACATTTACAGACCCAAGTAATTTGAATAAACATGTGCTCATTCACACTGGTGAACGCTCCCATATTTGCCAAATTTGTAATAAGGCATTCATACAATCGAGTACCTTGAATAGACATATGCTCATTCACACTGGGGTACGTCCTAATAAATGCAAAGTATGTGGTAAGACATTTACAGACTCAAGTAATTTGAATAAACATGTGCTCATTCACACTGGTGAACGCTCCCATATTTGCCAAATTTGTAATAAGGCATTCCTACAATCGAGTACCTTGAATAGACATATGCTCATTCACACTAGAGAATGCCCCTACAAATGCAAAATCTGTGATAAGGTATTCAAACGTTCAAAAGGACTGAAAAGGCACATGGTTGCTCATACCAATGAGTAATTAGTATTTACAAAATTGGTAACAAAATTACATATGACTGCTTATAGAAATTAATGTTAATTAGATATATGAATTAAATTATATATTTTATAAAATAAATAAACATTGTTATCAATTGCTTTAGAATAAATATTTTATTAATAATGTTGTACATTCATTCCAGGTTTAATAAGATTTGCAATTGAGCCATAACTGTTAGTAGAATCTTCATAAAAAGTCTAGTTTTTAACTTACCGTAGGGTATGCTATTGTGATCGTCCAAAAAACGAAACTGATAATTTTTGCATATTATTACGATTCAGAGGTTTCTAAACATTTTGGCATACCTTAGAAAAAATTGATGTGTGCGTGTATGTGTGGATACAATTTTTCATTTTCATTTAGAAAATTCAAAAAACAATAGATTCTTAGTTAGAGAGACGTTCTGATTAGTTTTTGGTGAAGGTCGGCCAGCCGTTTCGGTGATACGAAGCAAAGAGTGTAGAAAAGAAATCGAGTTTTTCAGAGAAAGGTGCATCCAATTTGAATGATTCAAAAAACGTAATGATGAGGAAAAGTGGTGATTAGTTTTGCTCCAGCAGTCCAAATGTTGACAATTCATATTGACAAAACGATTATTTTTGGGAAAAACGAATTTTTTTTTCCAAAAAAATAATTTTTTTTGAATATCGAAAATAATTGGGATTTTAATTTTAGTTAAAATTCCCAAGCTCACTTTATTTAAATTTTGCAATTCAGTTTATATAATTCTTAGAAATGTGAGATAAGGTCCTTCATTCTAACTCCACTTGATTAATTTTTTTTTAATAACTTCCCGTAGAGTAGTTATAGTAATGGGCCGAAAATCGAAAATGATTTTTTTTTGCATTTCTCGACGTTGTGAAGGTTTCTGAGCATTTTGGCATACTTCAGAAAAATGGATGTGTGTTCCGCATTTTTCGGGCGTACTAGTCTAAGAGCCAGTGAACTATTTGACTAACCTGTTTTCTCAAAGCTAGAATTTTTTTAAATGATATTTTATCATCAGTATATTAAGAAAGTGCCGGTCTGGCAAGCATGAGTTTTTGAAAATGTAAAAAAAAAATTTTTTTTAACTTGCTTTCACAAGGCTCAAATTTTGACTATTGGGGAACACATTGATTAGAAACCAGAGTTTGTATACCCGCGCGTAATGCATCGCGCACTGCTTTCCGACCGAACGAATTCGAATGTGTTTCACAAATTTGATTTGAACAATATTCGCAGTACTAAAAGAGAAAACAATAGGCTTTCGAATAACGCTAATAAGAAAGTAATTAATAAACAAAACGCACTATCCAAAAACATTGATGAATGGTTCAAAAAACAATCGATTCTTATTGATAAGGAGATTGATAGGGAGAATACTTGTTTATCTATGGGGAGATGTGCTGATTAGTTTTTGGCAGACAGGTCCAGCCGATACGGAGATAAAGAGCAAAGAGTGCAGAAAATGGAAATCGAGTTTTTGAGAGAACGGAGCATCCGATTTGAATGATCGAAAAAGCATTCATTTAGTAATGATTGGGAGAAATGGCTATTAGTTTTTGGCAAAGGCAGGCCCAGCCGTTTCGAAGATACAGAGCTAAATATACAAAAAATGGCATTTTTCTTTTTTGATGTTGATATGTGCAGTTCCGCATTAGTTTATGTTGTGATTATTATTTGATATTGCTGTTATTGACAAATTTTGTGAATTTGATCACTTTAAATAATTTTGCTCTTTCCCGCCACTTTAAATAATAAATGTGACGTATCACGGTACATCCTCGAACAAAAAGATTCAAGCCCTCACTGCTTTGAGGCGTTTGTTTGGAATTATTCGCGTTCGTTCTTGTTTGTATTTTCTTGTTCGACATATTCGTTCGTGTTCGTTCGTTAGGTGTGGACGCACCTTAACAAAAGCGACCCACGCGCATATCAAGGTGCGTCCACACTTAACGAACGAACATGATGAATAATATGCGCAGATTAAAAATTTCTAACAAAAGTGACTCTCGCGCATATCAAAATCCATGTTCGTTCGTGCTTGTTCGCTAGGTGTGGCGCACCTTTAGCTGTGGATGCACCTTTAGGAAACATCGGCTCACTAGCGCCGAATTCTCACCTAGATGTCGATAACACGAATCACGGTTTGTGTCCTCGAATGGTTTTTTGAGAAAACTGTTGATCAAAAGTGTAATTTCAATGAAAGTCAAAAAAACTTGTCATTTTTCCAAACTTTGATAAATTTTTAAAATTAAAAAACATGTCGTAGGGCCGTAATATTTTAGTACGTTCTATAAGACCTTGATATCAACTACCCCACGGGAAGTTTAAAATATGTTCTCCGTTGCGAGGGTAAACGTGCCGCCAAGAAACGTCAAGATAGATTAAATAAATGAATGCTTTGCGAGTATTGTAGGAGAACCGAGAAATTCGACATTAATCGATATCAAAAATCGTGGGTATCTTTCATATTCTTCAGATGAAATGTTGATTTTATGTTTATAGATAGAAAGTATAATTCAAAATTTCTCAAATTTAATATACAAAAATTCATATGATAGCATGATTCTCCGAAAGTTAAATGACTTGGGACTTGCGCATTTTTTTAGATCAAAAAATTTCCAGCATTATCATGATTTTATCAACTTTATTACAAAAATGTACTCAATAATTAGAATGCATGATGACATGGACATTAAAAAACCTAAGTTGATAAGTACGCACGCCACTTTCACAGAAAAAGTGCGCTTTTTAACCACCAGTAACACCGATTAGTATTAGTATGTATGGATACAAATTTCCAGTCACGTTTTTGGGCGTACGGATCAACCGATTTGAATGGTTCAAAAAACATTTGATTCCTATTGGTAGGGAGATGAGCTGATTAGTTTTTGGCAAAGGCAGGTCCATCGGTTAAGGAGATAAAGAGCAAATAAGACAGAAAATAAAAATCGAGTTTGTGAGAGAATTAGAAATGTCCAATTATATTTCACAGAATAGTTCTCATGTCTATAGTTCACAGTGATATAAGAAGAGAAAGACAATCTGATATATGGCCAGGAGAACACTCTGCAACTCCAGTGGAAAGGGTAATAATAATTCTGAATATTTTAATACCATTTGCTATTACGACTTGATATTATATTACAACATGTTATGTTTATTAGATGTTCACAAATTGCAGCAGATCGTAGTGACTAATATGGCATGTAAAATGTATGACGCATCCATTATATGTTGAGGGAGTTAAGAAGGATAGACAAACAATGCAATAATTTAAGGTATAAATTGCAACAGAGTATAAAATGCTCAGAAATATTCTTAACATTCCAGCCGAAAGGACTGCTGCACTGTTCTATTGACACAATCGAATCATAAGAAAATCAAGATTTTGTAGAATGCAACTTTATTAATGATTGATTGGAAAGCAAAATAACTATCAAATGCAAAGTTAATGTTAAAGAAGAATGATTCATAAATGAATTTTAATTTTTGGAATTTAGTTTTCTATCAATTTTGATATCAATATATATATTTTATGTCTGTAGGATTTAACTTTTTAAATTTGTTCATTATTTGTCATTTCTTCTAATTATACTATTCCATTATCTATAGTATATACTCTATATACTACATACTTAGACTCTATACTTTTCTCTTCTCTTTTTAATATATTTATTGTTAGTCATTAAGAAATTAATATTAGTCAGTTCGTGTAAATTCATTATACTTATGAAAACTTTTACAATATTTCTGTGTAGTTGTTATATATTCTGATCATTAAGTAATTCATATTGATCGTTCCTTTTAAGTTTAACATTTTATTGTAGATGCTTCTACACAATCTCTGTCTAGTTGTTATATATTATTGATCATTCAGAAATTCATATTGATCGTTCCTTGCAAATTTATCATACCATTGTGAATACTTTTTTTAGTTACTTATAATTGTAAAATTATAGTACTTATTATTATGTATATATTGATTATTACATTTATAAACATTTTAATTGTTATGTAAAAATGTTTGTGATATATAATATTTGAAAATATATTTTGTACTTTATATGTTATTTTTTCTCATTTCCAATATAAGAAATTATTTAGATTTTCTTATTTTGAATTACGTATGCGAACCATATCTAGGAATAATACCAGCGGTTGATTTATATACTGAACAAGTGCTGCCTTCTTTAGATCGCTAAAAATATTAAAATGGAGGTAATGTCAAATGGCCTCAGATAGCGATCTATTTATGTTTATTTATCTATGGCATAAACACTCTTTCATAAATACTCTTCCTTTATCTATGGGCATAAACCCTACGGGAAGTTAATAAACATCCTATCTTTTGGAACATACTCTATGCTTCAAATGTCAAACTACTAAAAATTCCATTTTTTAGAACACATGTGAGTTAAACTCATTATTATCACATTTAAGAAGATTAAGATTAATATTATTGATTAAAATATATTATTATACATTAAAAGAAGATTATTGATAAAAATAGATTATTAAATACAGAAAATACAACACATTTTCGGCATTTATAGAAAATATCAAAAATGTCAGAAGAAACAATCATGTCCATGAATGATCAGAAAATTGAAATTGAACCACCAGAATGTTCAGTAGAAGAAAATAAATGCAAAATTGAGGAAGAGGCTGATGATATTGTTGAGTCTGAAGGTGATGAATCATGTATGGAAAGATTCATGAATTCTGAGGTAACGATTGAAGAAAAAATCAAGCAAGAGATAATTGAGACTGATGGAGATGGTGAAATACCTTCTGTATGTAATATCTGTAATAAAACATTCACTGCAAAACATCTATTAGATCAGCATGTTTGTGAAGAGACCATGGAACAACCTTCGAACATCAAAAAATCTGATAAACCAAAACATAACAAGTTTGCTCTGTCTGAAAAGCGTCCCCATAAATGTTTAACTTGCGATAAGGCATTTGCAACACCAAGCCTTATGAAAAAACATATGCATACTCACAAAGGAGATCGTCCCCATAAGTGTGAAACATGTGATAAAGCATTCAAGACAGCCAGTACTTTGAAAAAGCACATGCTTATTCATACAGGAGAGCGTCCTCATAAGTGTGAAAAATGTGATAAAGCATTCATACAAGTGGGTCACCTGAAAGCACACATGCTTATCCACACCGGAGAACTTCCTTACAAATGTGAAACATGTGACAAAGCGTTCCGGTCACCGAGTACTTTAAAAGATCATATGCGTACTCATACTCGAGAACGACCTTATGAATGCCAGATATGCAATAAAACATTTGCACATTCGAGTGCTATGAGATCACACACAAGTATTCATTCTGAGGAATTACCTTACAAATGCGAAAACTGTAAGAAAGTGTTCCGTGCATTGAGGAATTTAAAACAACATATGCTTACTCACACTGGAGAACGAGCTTATGAGTGCAAAATCTGCAAGAAGTCATTCGCACGGTCAAAAAACCTTGAAAACCACCTAAATATTCATAATGGAAAACATTATAAATGTGGAATATGCAACAAAGGCTTAAGTTCATCATACAGCTTAAAAATACACACGAGTACTCACATTGAATCCGGTTATACATGTCACATATGTAAGAAGATCTGCAGAGACTCAAGCCACTTGAATAAACACATGCTCGATCATAAGAAAGTACGGCCCTACAAATGTGAAAAATGCAATAAAAGATTCACAACAAATGGCGGCGTGAGATTACACATGGTAATTCACACGGGTGAACGCCCTTACAAATGTGATATATGCGAGAGCGCCTTTGGTGTATTAGCTACCTTAAAACTACACATGCGTACTCATACAAAGAAATATCCTTATAAATGTGAAAATTGTGATCGGGCATATTCTAGTAAAACTAATTTGAAGAATCACAAATGTATAAATAAAGATAAAGAATAGATGTGAGTCAGAAATTGTAGAAGGTAATTAATGTGTTTGTAAGTGATATATGTATTGGCTTAAATTTATTTTGTTAAACCTATGTGTCGATTAAATAAAATTAGTATCAATATATAATAGACATTGATATATGTGTTTTATTTTTCACTTTCAATATTCTATAGGCAATCAATTTCCTGACTTTCCTAATCTTGTATTTCTTTTCAAAATAGAAACTAGTTGGTATTGGTATTTAGCCTTGAGGCAAATTACATGAACTTCCCGATATGTGTAAATAATTGACTTAATCAATAATAAACAAATTAATTTATGAGTGACTAGAAGTATTCCGAGAGGATTTATTATACATAATTGAAAACGAACAAACACGTTTTAATTGAACCAGTTTTCTTAGAACATTAATGGTTTATTATGTTCATTAAGACCAAGTAATCTATCGTTATACCAAGTAAATCATCTAATTTTAATTTTAACAAACGTCAACAAAACTACTCATATTCTCAAACTTTGGATGAATTTTTAAAATTAAACTATTTGTCGTAAGACCGTAATATTTCAGTAAGTTCTATAAGACCATGATATACATCGCCAAACAAAGTTTCATAAAAATCGGCTTAATTTTTTTTTCAACAGTTAATTACAAGAAAACGGCTCGGTATATTTTCACCTAAAACTAATCAGTATTATTCCCAACTAATATCTTTCGAACAGTTTTTGATTTTTTAAAATCGATTTGGTAGAATGAGCTTAAATGTGGACAAAAAGTTTAATACTCTTTTTCAAATTACAAAGAAACGGCTCGGCATATCGTCTCACAAAACTGACAAACTATAGTGCTCATAGAGATACATCGAATGGCTTTTAAATTTCTGAAATCGGTTCAGGCGTTTTTGAGCAAACATCGATGAAAGGTCTAATTTTGACAAATGCCAAGAAAACGATACCAATTTTTGCAAATTTATATAAAATATATAAATATTGCCTATAATATTGCCTTAAGACAAATTGCTGGAACTCTACTGCACTAATTTAAAATTTTTGAAAGCTCAGAAAAAATAGATTTTTTTTTGAAAATTTCTAATTTTTGTAATCATTTTTGAAAATCTTGAAAAATTTGAATATCGAAAAATTGCCTTTTTCGAAAATACTGATAGTTTTTGAAAACTAAATTTTTAAGTTTCTGTTAAAATAGAAAATAATTTTTTTTATATATCTTAACGTTTCAGTTGTTTCTGAACATTTTGGCATACCTTAGAAAAAATGGATGTATGTGTGTGCGGATACAATTTTTCGTCGACGATTTCGAGATAAACTGGTTTGAGTAATTAAAAACTAGTTAAAAATTAAAAAATTGCTGGAACTCACTGTACTAATTTAAAATTGTCTCAGAAATCTCAGAAAAAAAAAGATTTTTTTTGAAAATTTGTTATTTTTGTAATAATTTTTGAAAAATTTGAATATCGAAAAAAATGCCTTTTTCGAAAATGCTGATATTTTTTGAAAACTAAATTTTGAACTTTCTGTTAAAATCAAAAATAAAAATTTTTATATATCTTTACGTTTCAGCTGTTACTGAACATTTTGACATTCCTTAGAAGAAAACGGATGTATGTGTGTGTATGTATGTGCGGATACAATTTTTCGTCGATTTTGAACAATTTCGTTTGATTTTGAACAACATTTTGAAAAAAACATTTGATTCGTATTGATAAGGAGACATGCTAATTACTTTTTGGCAAAGGTAGGTCGAGTAGTTTTGAAGATACGGGGCAAAAACTGCCAAAAATCTTAATTCAGTTTTTGAGAGAACGGAGCATCCAATTTGAATAATTCAAAAACACTTTATTTGTATTGACTAAACAAAGAACTGTTTAAATTTTTAGAAAGGCAAGTCCGGCGGTAATGGATTCACAATAAAAATAAGTTAACAAAACACCATTTGGCGGACAAAAATGTTCATTAGCCATATGCACATCAAATTATCAGATATTTTATAGAGATTTGAATAATGTGTACGCATTTTGTGTCAATTTTTTGGATTCCGTGCCAAGATTTTTAATTTTAAAGTTCAATTATATGGTCTGAACAGATGTCCTCGACATTTTTGACAGTGTGGAATATCATATTTGTATGATTGAAAAAACATTCGGTTTGCAAACGTTTTTGCAAAAGAAACGTCTTGCCGTTTCGGAGGTATGGAACGCAAAGTTGAAAGTTGAAAGTTTTCAAAAAAAAAATGCAAAATTTTCAAAAAAAATAAGTTTGAAAAAATTCTTATATTCGAAATTTTTCATCATTAAAAAAAACCTGAATTTTGAAAAATTTCAAAAAATATCAAAATTTAAAAATAAAATCGATTTCTTACAAAAATTTGAGAATTTTCGAATATTTTCTAAAATTTCCAAAATCTCAAAAAATTAAAAAACATATTCCAGAAATTCCAAAAAATTTAGAAATTTTTGTAAAAATTCAAAATTTTGAAAAATTTATCAAAAAATCAAATTAAAAAGAAATTAAATTTCTTGTAAACATACACATAAGTTAGAATACGCTCGTCGCCTAATTTAATAAACACTTTTAAAATTACAGTATGTATTCATAAATGAAATTTCAATTATTTAAAACAATTTTTGATTATTTTCATTCCTCGAATGTTTAATTACGGTACGGAAAGTTCCAGCAATTTGCCTTAAGGCACGATGCACGCCACACACCACTGATTTTTTGAAAATTTTGAAAAGTTTGAAGTTTCTTGAAGTTTTTTCATACCCTTTCATCTTGCCCAGTAAACACCGTGTCATTTGAGCGGTGGTAGCAACCTGAAATCTACAAGCTTGCCTTCAGCGATGTGACATGCATGTGGAATCTATGTGGATTTCGGATTGCTACCGCCGCTCGGTGCCCCCTAGTGTTTACTGGGCAGGTTGACTCAAATTACAAACTAGTGGTGTGTGTGGCATCGTGCTTTAAGGCAAATTGCTGGAGCTTCCATACCGTAACGAAATGTTCGAAAAATACTGAATGATTTCAAATAGATTATTATAAATAAATATTGTAACATTGTCTAATATTTATAAGAGTTATATAAACTGAATTGCAAAGTTGAAATTATTTGTTTAAAGTATATTAGAACTATAGTCAGAATTAAAAATAAAATCTGAATTACTTTCGATACACAAAAAAAATTTTTTTTTGAAAAAAAAAAGTTGAAACAAATTTTATTTTCCAAAATCAATTATTTTGTTAAGACAAGCAGAAAGTTCTTTGAATCATTTAATTAGGACGCTTAGTTCTCTGGACCTGCCTTTGCCAAAAACTAATCAGCTCTTTTCCCTATCAATAGGAATCGAATGTTTTTTGAACCATTCAAATCGGTTGATGCGTGCGCCCGAAAACGTGACTGGAAAATTGTATCCATACATACATACACACACATCCATCCATTTTTTCGAGGTATGCCAAAATGTTGAGAAACCTTCAAAACGTCGAGAAATGTGAAAATTTTCAATTTCGATTTTCGGCTCGTTACAATAACTTACCCTACGGGAAGTTAATTAAAGCTAATTAGATTATCTAAAATAATTACTAATAAAATATTTTTAAAAAACTAGTGCAAATTAGTGGTGCATGGCATCGCTGGACCTTTACGTACAAAAAATCATTTTTTGTAAAAATATAATATTCCTTGTAAATATTTAATATCACTACTGCTGACCAAGATTGGTATTTGTATTCGAACCTGAAACCAATGGTTACTAATCCTCATTAATAATACTTAATACATAAAAATCAAACTAATAAAAAATCATGAAATAATATTGATATTATGTAGTGTTTACTCTATATTTCATACTATTTATACATTCCGTTACATGCAAGAAAATTTTACAATATTTAAATTTAAAGCAACTATTATTATATTTCATTGATCTTTATCATGTTTCTGACTTGTGTCTCTTCAAATCCTTTGATTGAGTAAATTCCTTATTACATACATCATTTATCAGAATGCTCTCGTTTATGAATCAGCATGTGCCTTTTCAGATTACTAGATTGTGTAAATTTCTTATTGCATACATTGCATTCATGAGGACGTACTCCACTGTGTGTCAGCATGTGACATTTAAGATTACTTTTTTCTGTGAATGTCTTTTTGCATTTATGGCATTCATGGGGACGCTCACCACTGTGTATCAGCATGTGACATTTCAGACTACTTAATTGCGTGAATGTCTTGTTGCATATATTGCATTCATGAGGGCGCTCACCACTGTGAATGAGCATGTGGCATTTTAGATCACGTAAATGTGTGAATGTATTATTGCATATATTGCATTCATGAGGATGTACTTTACTATGGATCAGCATGTGAAGCTTCAGATTATTTGAGCGCGTGTATGTTTTTTTGCATATATTGCATTCATAAGGGCGCTCACCACTGTGAAAGCGCATGTGGGATTTTAGAGTACCTGAATGTCTGAATGTCTTTTTGCATATATTGCATTCATGAGGCCTTAATTCAGTGTGAATGATCATGTGACGTTTCAGATTACTCAATTCTGCAAATGTCTTATTGCATATATTGCATTCGTGGGGACGTACTCCACTGTGTATCAGCATGTGACTTTTCAGATTGCCTGAATGCGTGAATGTTTTTTTGCATATATTGCATTCATGAGGACGTACTCCACTATGCATCAGCATGTGACTTTTCAGATTGCCTGATTGCGTGAAAGTCTTTTTGCATATATTGCATTCGTGGGGACGCTCACCACTGTGAATGAGCATGTGCCTTTTCAGATCACTTAATCGATCAAAAGTCTTGTAACAGATTTCACATTTGAAAGGACTTTCTTTGCTATTATTAGACATATGTTCGATCATATGCTCTTTTAAATTATGTGTTTCTGCAAATGATTTATTGCAAATGTCACATTCATAAGTTGATGTCTCGACCAACTCCTGTTTGACTTCTTCTTCAATTGTCACCTCGGAATTCATGAATCTTTCTAAACACGTATCATCATCTTCAGAACACGATTCAGATTTAACAATAACATCAGGATTATCAAATTCATCCTGCATTTCAAGTTTAATGTCTTCAGGTGAATATTCAGGTGGTTCAATTTTAATTGTCTGATCATTCATAGACATAATTGTTTCCTCCGACATTTTTAAATACTTTCACAAAAAAAAAAAGAAAATAGTTGTGTGCTAAATAATAGTCTAGACTTATTAATAATTTTTTTTAATGTTATAAATAATTTCAACTTTTACATTTATTATTTGACATTTGAAGCATAAAGTTCATTTACAGCAGTAGAGAGAGTAGAAACATTTTCGCTATGTGTGAAAACATGCAAGGGGAACTCAAACTGTCTGTAGCGCTCGTAGTGATCATTTTGAGCACTACGTGAGGCTATTATTACCAAAATAGTAAACAAATACGCGTGAAATATTATTTTATTTCAAATGTAAATAAATTAAATGCAAATTGCTGGAAATTTCCGTACCATAACGAAATGTTCGAAGAATACTGAATGTTTTGAAATAGATTACACCCAGGCCTCGCTATACGGCCGCTCTTTATACGGCCTTTCGCTATAACGGCCCTCTTTAATTAAGGAACGTTTTCGATATACGGCCTAAAATGTTTTGCTATAACGGCTTTTTTTACTTCCCGTAGGGCAAGTTATAGTAATCGTAAAAAAATCGAAAATAAAAATTTTTATATATCTTTAGGTTTCAAAGGTTTCTGAATATTTTGGCATACCTTAGAAAAAATGGATGTATGTGTGTGTGTGCGCGTGTGTATGTGTGTGCGGATATAAGTTTTTGTCGACGCTTTCGGTAACACCGATCAACAGATTTAAATTCAAAAAACATTCGTGCTGATTAGTTTTTGGCTAAAACAGGTCTAGCCGTTCTGAAGATACAAGGCAAAAAGTGCCAAAAATGGTAACTCAGTTTTTAAGAGAACGGAGCGTCCGATTTTAATAATTCAAAAAACTTTACTTGTATTGACAAGATGAAGAATTGATCAATTTTCATGAAGGCAGATCTAGCGGTTTCGGAGATCTAATAAAATAAGTAAAAAAAAATGCCATCTGGCGATCAAAAATGATCATTAGACATATGCACATCAAATTATCAGATATTTTATAGATATTTTAAGCAAAATGATGGTGACAGTGATCTGTAGGTTTTAGTTATTTCATTTTTATTTAAAAATTATGTAATGTTTTTGAAGTTTTTTATTTTATGTAAAATTTATGTTCTTGTTAAATATGTTTATAATTTAAACAAAATAA
Source organism: Ctenocephalides felis (assembly GCF_003426905.1). Classification (NCBI taxonomy): domain Eukaryota; kingdom Metazoa; phylum Arthropoda; class Insecta; order Siphonaptera; family Pulicidae; genus Ctenocephalides; species Ctenocephalides felis. Next base: position 88,015,824 of record NW_020536999.1, read on the forward strand.
AAAAAATAAAATGCATTTTGAATGATAAACCATATTATATATTTATTAAATTTGGAACCGATCCCATTGAATTTGTATGAATACGTATTAGAATAATTGATTCGTTATACGGCTTTTCGCTTTACGGCCAAGTTTTGCGGAACGTATCTAGGCCGTAAAGCGAGGCCCCAGTGTATTAATAATATTGTAACATTGTCTAATATTGATATGAATTATTTAAACTGAATTGCAAAGTTGAAATTATTTGTTTAAAGTATATTAGAACTTTATTCAGAATTAAAAATAAAATCTGAATTATTTTCGCTATACAAAAAAAAAAATATTTGAAAAAAAAAATTGAAAAAAATATTTTTTTTCCAAAATCAATTATTTTGTTAAAACAAACAGAAATTTCTTTGAATTATTTAAATCGGACGCTTAGTTCTCTCAAAAACTGCCATTTTTTGCACATTTAGCTCTGTATTTTCGAAATGACTGGGCCTGCCTTTGCCAAAAACTAAAAACCACTTGTCCCAATCATTACTAATTGAATTTTTTTTTGATTATTCAAATCGAATGCTCCGTTCTCTCAAAAACTCGATTTCTATTTTATCTCCGTATCGGCTGGACCTGTTTTTGCCAAAACTTATCAGCACTTCTCCCTATCATCGAATGCTTTTTTTTGAACCATTCAAATTGGTTAATCCGTGCGCCCGAAAACGTGGACGAAAAAATGCGGACACACAAAACACACACACACACATCAATTTTTTCTGAGGTATGCCAAAATGTTCAGAAACCTTCAAAACGTCGAGAATGGCAAAAAATTTCAATTCGATTTTTGGACGATTACAATAACTTACCCTACGGAAAGTTAAAAATGAGACACCAAAGTTGTATAGTAGATTGTAAAAACAACAGTAAGAAAAGTCAGTGTAAATTCTATAAATTTCCTACAGCCAAATGAAAATTAAATCAACGTGAACTAGTGGATAGCTGCTGTTGAAAAGCTAATTTAATTCCTTAGGGACCGATTCTGCCGCACAACAGAAAAATGTTATGGCAAGGCCATGTTACGCTCCGACTTCCATACATTAAGCTAATGAATCATACTGTACCTGTCAAAATATCATGTATTTTCTGTTCTTTCAGGCGTTTTACACATAAACTGCAAACGTCACTCATATGTTATAAAGCTGTATCAGAAACAAACTGTTACCTAACATCGTTTTTTTAATATTTGTGCGGCTTCTTGGTTATGTTTACTATCAGATAACCTGTGAAATTTGCCTGACTGCACACCAACCGCATGGCTTTTGTCAATATTAGTATGGAAAGTTCTTCATAACATGGCCTTGCCATAAAATTTTTCTGCTATGCGACAGAATCCGTCTCTAAGTATCATAATCGTATCATTAGGAAAAAAAATCAATTCGGAGTATTTAAATTGTTGTAAAAGTTTTATGTTTAGCAAAAAGAAAATTTAGAAGTCAATAAATTGCTATATTATCAAATTTTACTGATTAAAAGCAAAAAAAATATTTTGCAAACAGTTTAATTAATACAAGGCTGAAATATTGAAGAATACAATTTTATTATTTTACATTAAATTTCAATTGAATAATTAAGAGAAAAATAAAAGTTATCAAAGAGCGTTTTTATTTTTATTTTGCAAACTTAATTAATACAATGCTGAAATAATGAATAATATATATTTTGTAGTGTTGATGAATCACCATGGGTTCCCAAGCCATATGTGTGTATTTATAGTAACCTTTTCATGTAAAAATCAAAAGAAGTGTTGAGTCCTAGCTAATTTCCAACAATATTTCCTTTAATTTACAAGTATCGAAAAGTTAATATAATTTTTTCCCTTGGTCATTGTTTCCGGCTGGAATTTTGTTTGATGGGTAATGGACTCAAATCATGTCTTTATAATAATGTCCGTCTTTAGTATGACGAAAAATAATTTAAAAAATCAGTAAATTAAATTATTATTTATTTATTCTACTGATAAAATATTTTTATCATTATTATAGTTTTGTTTTTGAAAACTATACCGATGTTTTTACATAAGTTAGGCAACACAACCTTATAATTGTTTACAGCACATATTTATTTATTTTATCATTGTACCTACCTGTGTTTTAAGTGTATTGAAGTAAATTTTAAAATGTCAATAATTATTCAACTTTAACTTTTTTGTTGTTTTTTTATTTAATTTTATTCTATAAATATAATTACATTTATCAGAGAATGCCGACAAGTTGTTTACAATTAATTGTTTACAAATTAGTAGATACCTCCAGTGGCGTTAAAAAAACTAGTAGTGTATGGCATCGTGCCTTAAGGCAAATTGCTGGAACTTCCCGTACCGTAATTAAAAATCTTGGTACGGAACCAAAAAAAAATTACACAAAATGTGTACACATTGATAAAATCTCTATAAAATATCGATAATTTGATATACATATGTCCAATAAATATTTTTGACCGTTAAATGACATTTTTTTAACTTATGTTTATTGAGAGTCCATAACCCCTGGACCTGCCTTCCTAAAAATCAGTTAATCATCTTGTCAATACAATTAAAATCTTTTTTGAATTATTAAAATCGGAAGCTCCGTTCTCTTAAAAACTGAGTTACAGTTTTTGGCACTTTTTGCTTCGTATCTACGAAACGGCTAAACCTGCCGCCGCCAAAAACTAATCAGCACGTGTCCTTATCAATACGAAACGAATGTTTTTTGAAATATTCAAATCGGTTGATCGGTGTTTCCTAAATCGTCGACAGAAATTTGTATCCACACACACACATCCACATATACACATACACATACACACACATATACATTCATTTTTTATAAGGTATGCCAGAATATTCAGAAACCTTTGAAACGTAAAGATATATAAAAATTTTCATTTTGCAATTACTATAACTTAAATAAAAATATTCATTTAAAGTATATAAATGAGCTATGAAACTTTAGCCAGAATTAAAATTGAAATCTGAATTTTCGATCTACAAAAAAAGAAAAAAATGAATGAAATTATTTTCTCCAAAAGCAATTGTTTTGTCAACACAAGATGAAAGTTTTTTGAATCATTCAAATCGGATGCTCCGATCTCTCAAAAACTCGATTTCTATTTTCTGCACTCTTTGCTTCGTATCTCTGAAACGGCTGGACCTGCCTTTGCCAAAAACTAATCAGCACATCTCCTTATCAATAGGAATCGAATGTTTTTTGAACCATTCAAATCCGTTGATCCGTGCGCCCGAAAACGTGACCAAAATATTGTATCCATATATACAAACACACACACATCCATTTTTTCTGAGGTATGCCAAAATGTTCAGAAACCTTCAAAACGTCGAGAAATGCAAAAATTTTCATTTTCGATTTTCGGCTCATTACTATAGCTACCCTACGGGAAGTTGAAAATTACCTGATTTTAGGCCGCCGAATGGCATTTTTTAAATCTTTTTATCCATACATACAGACATACTACTCTCTCTCTCTCTACACACACACACATCATTTTTTTCTAAGGTATGCCAAAATGTTCAGAAACATCTGAAACGTAAAGATACAAAAATTTTCATTTTCGGTTTATTGCAATATTTAATGAAGTAGAGTTTCATTTTACATAACTGTAAAATATGGCGGCGGTAGTTTTTTTAACACTTTCCACTCGCGAATTCCGAGATTTATATAAATTTTGCGCCGGAGCGGCGGAATCCGAGTTGAAAGGGTTAATTACCATTAGACGTGTAAAGCAAAACAAAAACGTGTTAAATAGTGTAAAAATGTATAAATAATTATATAAGTATATATATATATACTATTATTATAATAATATTAAAAAACCAACGACCCATGACGCAAATAAAATTCATGGTGAAGTATTTGGAAATGTTTTTTTGTCAAACGAGTTTCAAACGCATATTTAATTTTGCATGTAAATAAATTCATATATATATATATATATATATATATATATATATATATATATATATATGTATTATGTAACATATGATCAGTATTTTTTGCACAATTATTCAATCAATTTGTTTTTGCATCGGATTTTTGACCTCGACCAAAATGGCCTTCATGTCAATTGAACCGAAAAGGAAACAAATTGTATTTAAACTAAAAAAAATTTAAATGGCTCAATCACAATTAAATATAAACAACTAGTGGTGTATGACATCGTTCCTTAAGGCAAATTGCTGGAACTTCCCGTACCATAATAAATTTTTGGAAATTAAAGAAAATAAAAAAATCTTTTTCCAAAAGCAATCGTTTCGTCAACACAAGCAGAAACTTTTTTGATTCATTGAAATCGGATGTGTCAAAAACTGCCATTTTTTGCACATTTAGCTCCATATCTCCCAAATGGCTGGACCTACCTTTACCAAAAACTAACCACCACTTCACCCCATTATTACGAATTGAATGCTTTTGGGTCATTCAAATCGGATGCTCCGTTCTTTCAAAAACACGACTTCTATTTTCTGCACTCTTTACCAGAAACTAATCAGCACATCTCCCCATCAATAGGAATTGAATGTTGTTTAAACCATTCAAATCGGTTGATCCGTGCGCCAAAAAACGTGGACGAAAAATGCGGACACACAAAACACACACACATCCATTTTTTCTGAGTTATGCTAAAATGTTCAGAAACCTCTGAAACGTGAAATTATGCAAAAATATTCATTTTAGACTTAAAAATAGTGATATCAAAATTTAAAATTAAGTATTGGGATTGAGAACTAGATGCCAATTCTGAACGTGATTATAAAATATCATAAAGATCGGACAAGCCGTTTCGGAGAAGTATTGCCACTAACATCATGAAACGAGAATTATTATATATATATATATATATATATATATATATATATGTCTGTGTGTGTGTGTGTATGAATAGATAGATAGATTAATAATGATGACAAAATCTTAGTCAGTATTAAAGTGTGTCTCGTGCTAATAACATGTGTCGCCTTCTTATAATTTAATGTTTATTAATTTAATTAAATTGTTATTGATAAATAAATATTTAAACTGTGCCATAAATGTATATAGAAATGTATAAATAATTACTTTGTTTAATTTGTTATAATATATTATAAATAAATTGTGGTTATATTTTTCAAGTGCCATGAGAGAGTGTATATAAAATTTAATTAGTTCGTATTGGTATTTTGCCTTGAGGCAAGTTACACGAACTTCCCGATATGTGTAAATAATCGACTTAATCAATAAAAAATAAATTATAAATTAATTAAAGTGATTAAAAGTATTCCGAGTGATTTATTACACATATTTGAAAACGAAAGAACACGTTTACTCGTAGTAATTTCTAAAACCAAATTTTCAAAATCCATAGTTTTAGTATGTTCATTAAGACCAAATACTCTATCCTTATACCAAATAAATCGTCTAATTTTAATTCAAACAAACGTCGAAAAAAAACTACTCATTTTCTCAAACTTTGATGAATTTTTAAAATTAAACTAATTACCGTAAGGCCGTAATATATCAGTAAGTTATATAAGCCCATGATATATATCGCCAAAAAAAGTTCCATAAAAATCGATTCAATTTTTTTTTCAACAGTTAATTACAAGAAATGGCTTTAGGTAGATTTTCACCTAAAACTAATCAGTATCATTCCCAACTAATATCTTTCGAACAGTTTTTGATTTTACAAAATCGATTCGGTAGTATGAGCTTAAATGTAGACGAAACGTTTAAAACTTTATTCCAAATTACAAAGAGACGGCGCGGCATATCGTCTCACAAAACTGATAAACGATAGTCCTCATCGAGATACCCCAAACGGTTTTTAAATTTCTGAAATCGGTTCAGGCGTTTTTGAGCAAACATCGATGAAAGTTCTAATTTTGACAAATGCCAAAAAGACCATACTAATTTTTGCAAACTTTGACGAATTTTTAAAATTGAACGACTTGTCGTAGGGCCGTAATGTTTTAGTATGATCTACAGGACTATGGTATCTACCGTCAAAAAAAAAACATAAAAATCGTCGAAAATTATTTTTAAAAACTTTATTATAAGAAAACGGCCCGGCCGATCTTCACCAAAAACTAATCAGCACGATTCCCAAGCAATATCTTTCAAACGGTTTTTGAATTTTCAAAATCGATTCAGAATTGCGGGCTAAACGTGAACGAAAAATGTTTCACTTTTCTGCGATTTACAAAGAAAGGACCTAACCGATCGTCGCACGAAACTCGGAAACGCCAGTCCTCATCGAGATACATCGAATGGTTTTTAAACTTTTGAAATCGGTCCAGCTGTTTTGGAGAAAACGTCGAATTACGGCAAAAAATCTGTTCACACACACATAATTTTTCCAAATTCGATCCAGAATGGCTTGAAACGTCGAGAAAACATGAAATTAGCGAATCGGATTTTTTTTATGAAAATAAACTTCTCGTTCAAGAAGTTAAAAATTAAAAAATAATTTGTTAGAAATTTATATATAATTATAACTTTTAAAGAAATTATATAAGTATTTATTTATAAATAAACGAAAATTCATTATTTTATTTTTATTTTAACTGATTAGTTTATAGTATGATGGCACACATATAGTATCGAAACGTACGGAAAAATGTCTATTTTATTTTCTACTTAATACAACACACACACACACACACACACATATATATATATATATATATATATATATATATATATATATGTGTGTGTATATATGTATATATATATTAAGGTGGTCCTTAATATGGACATTTTCGAATTTTATTTTAACATTTTTAAAAATTTTGAAATTTTTTCCATGCTATTTCCATACGAAACTTAGATTGAATTGCACGTTATCTAAAAGACAATATTAGGAGCTAAAACTTATAGAAGATTTTTTTTATCACTTTGGAAGCATTTGAGCCCCTGGGAGCAAGGAAATTCGAAAATGTCCATATTGAGGGCCACCCTATATATATATATATATATATATATATATATATATATATATATATATATATACATATAAGTATATCTATTTATCCAATTTATCTCGGGCCATAATGTAAATCAAAGTCTATTAACCTTGTTGACTGTAATAGCTGATAAGAGAGCATTACTTTGTAATTTTAACAAATAAATCATATCTAGTACGATTAAAATCATATGTTAAAATATTATACGACAGATAAATAATAATATTGTCTAATATTTTAATGCCCTAGAGCAACTTGATATACTTTAAATCACATTTGAAAACAGACAATGGCGGCAATTGAGCTAGAAGTGTATTTAATTCTTGTATCTCTTGTAACCAACATCAATGTCTAATCTCTTTAAAAAACCAACATCAATGTCTAACACCCATAATGCACTACAATAACTCGAAATATTTTGAAATTACAATCAAACATTGCAATAAAATTTATGAGCCTTATAACACTTGAACCATTCGATTAATATAAATAAGAAAAGTTACTCTGGGACTTTTCCCAAAACACTTTACAACATATCGGAATAGCCTAACAACAAAACACTCTGCAACAACTCGGTCTAACCGAACAACTCAATTGACCATAACAACTATCATCAAAGTTTTGCAAAAAATGCACTACTTTAATATATCTAACATAACTTCCAAAACATTCGACTAATTTGAGTGATGTTCAAAACAAATTTGTACAAAATTAAATAACCAACAGCAATGTCTAACATCATAACAGTCTTCAACAACTTGGTATACTTTAAAATCAAAATCAAACATCGCAACAAAATCAGAACCAGAAGGAACAGTATAAAACTCCTTATAATTATTTCCAACAGCTAGCGCCATTTTGTACGATAATTATATGAAACACATATCACATAACTGTTACGTATCAAAGAAAAGCGAAACATTTTATTTAAAAACGTTAAGCTAAACGTATCAGCCATGAAGTGTTGCAAATTTAATAAATCATACTCCAAAATATTCGACTAATTTGAGTGATGTAATAAACAAATTTGCACAAAACTAAATAACCAGCAACATTGTCTAACATCATAACAGTCTGCAACAACTTGGTATACTCTAGAATCAAAATCAAATATTACAATGAAATCAAAACCAAAAGCAACAGTATAAAATACCATATAATTATTTCCAACAGCCCGCGCCATATTGTACGATAAGTATATGAAACACATATCTCGTGAATGTTACGTAACAAAGAGAAAAAAAATATTTTGTTTGAAAACGTTCAGCTAAATGCATCAGCCATGAAATATTGCAAATAGTATGCACTAATTTAATAAATCTGACATGGCTTTCAAAATATTCGTCTAATTTGAGTGATGTTTAAAACAAATTTGTGGAAAATTGAATAAACAACAACATTGTCTAATATCATAACAGTCTACAACAACTTGGTATACTCAAAAATCCATAAGAAAATCAAACATTGCAATAAAATCAAAACCAGAAGAAACAGTATAAAATACCTTATAATTACTTCTAACAGCCCGCGCCATTTTGCACGAAAATTATATGAAACACATATCACGTGACTGTTACGTAACAAAAAAGAGAAATATTTTTTTTGAAAACGTTAAGCTAAACGTATCAGACAGGTAGTGTTGTAAATAGTATGCACTAATTTAATAAATCTGATATAACTTCCAAAACATTCGACTAATTTGATTGATGTATGCTACAAATTTGTACAAAATTAAGTAACCAACAACATTGTCTAACATCATAACAGTCTACAGCAACTTGGTGTACTCTAAAATCAAAATCAATTGCAATGAAATCAAAACCAGAAGGAATAGTATAAAGTACCTTATAATCAATTCTGACAGCTGCCGCCATTTTGTACGATAATTATATGAAACATATCACGTAACAAAGAAAAGGGAAATATTTTGTTTGAAAACGTTAAGCTAAACGCGTCAGTCATGAAGTGTTGTAAATAGTATAGAAGTGTTGCAAAAAATGCAATAATTTAATATATCTGATATAAAGAAAATATTCGACTAATTTCAGTGACAAATTTGTAAACAATTAAATAACCAACAACAATGTCTATCATCATACACTCTATAACAACTTGGTATGCTCTAAAATCAAAATCAAGCATTGCCAGAAAAAACAGTATAACATTCCTTATAATTATTTCTAGCAGCCCGCGCCATTTTGTATGATAATTATGTGAAACATATATCACGTAACTGTTACGAAACAAAGCAAAAGGAAATATTTTGTTTGAAAACGTTAAGCTCAACGTATTAGCCATGAAGTGCTGCAAAAAATGCACTAATGTAATAAATCTAATATAACTTCCAAAATATTCGTCTAATGTGAGTAATGTAAGAAACAAATTGGTATAAAATTAAATAACTAACAACATTGTTTAACATCATAACATACTACATCAACTACAACAACAACCCACGCCATTTTGTACGAAAATTATATGAAACGCATGCCACGTAATGGCTACGTAACAAAAAACGAAATATTTTCATAACATACGTTGAACTAGACGTATCAGCCACGTTTGATTAATATAACCATTAGATTCGTAATGTTAATCTCTATAACACGTTGAGGATCGTATATGATAAATACTATAAACTTAATAACCACGTTGTATTCACAATGTAAATAATTTCCTGAGAAACATTAATGAAAAATCGATACGAAGAATGCAACGTACTGTTTCGTAACGAATAATAGCAAGCCCTGTAACTAGAAGTTTCTTCTGTGACTTAGTTTTACCTTATTATATATATATATTAGAGCGGGTCGATTTGAACAGGTCAAAAAAGTCGCTTAGGCACATGGTTTTCGGATACTAGGGATCAAAATAGGATACTTTGCTGAAGAAACCATATATCTCAAATGAATTCTGATGTCCCGTGCATTCACCCAAGGATTGGGGTCAAATTTTGGAAAATTGCGTTTTGGCTCATTTAGAGTGCCCCAATCGCGTCCAAATGTATGACCGACCCCCACTAACTTTGGAAGGCCAAACCACCCATGCCCGTGGTTCACCCTTTGGGACCCTCCCTAAGACATTTTTCAGAATTGAACCCTTATCTTTGGGTCAATGCACGGGATATCAGAATTCATTTTAATGATTTGGTTTCATCAGCAAAGTATCTTATTTTGATCGCTAGTATCAGAAAATCGTATGTGCCTAAGCGACTTTTTTTATCCATACTAAGCGACCCGCTCTAATATTATTTAAATAAATTATTTCTTTTCAGATTATATTCATGATAGTGAATAGAAACTGCATTTAAAAAATGAGAACAGTATTATTATATTTATCATTATTATTATTAATAATAAATGGACAAAATGCTGAAAAACCAAAAAGACAAAAAAATATTCTATGCATCATGGCTATGGCATCACCGAGTCATCACATTTGGTAAGAAAAAAAAAATCTACTAATAACACAATTGGAAATGTATATAAAATCTTTTTAGATTCTTAAACATTATCTTTATATGTATTAAACTGAAAATGCAACTGACCTTTTTTCCTCAGGAACAAAGCAATAATGCAAACCCTGGCATCTAACGGCCACAATGTGACAGCCCTGAGCATAGATACTGATAAAACATCTGGTCCCAACATACACTACTTGAAAATAAACGGCGTGTACGAATCCTTATATTCAGGAGACGAACCATTTGATTTACTCGAATTCTCCAAAAAATCCCTCATAGGAATCACTGTGGACATTGCCAAATGGTACCTCACAGTCTGCAGAGCCTCTTTGAAATCAGAGGGGTTACAAAGATTACTAGATTACCCTAAAGACTTCAAATTCGATTTAGTCATATTCGATTACACAAACTTACCATGTCTCCACGGATTTGTATCCAGATTCAATTCTCCTCCCCAAATAGGCATAACTGCTTTTGCCAATCCACCACACACAAGCGACTTGGTGGGGTCACCAAATTTCGTTTCATTAAAACCCCATTACACGACCACCATGGGGTCCACAATGTCTTTTCTGGAGAGGCTCTACAACTCTCTGTTGTACTCAGTGGAGTTGGTGCAGAGGAGGCTGCTCATCTGGTGGGTAAGAAATGAGGTAAGAGAAGTTTTTGGTGATTACGAGTTAGATGTTGGCGATTTGGAGAAGAAGGTCGAGTTGGTTATGGTTAATAGTCATCCAGGGATGGATGTGCCTGAGCCGGTGTTGCCTAATGTCATACAGGTTGGGGGGTTGCAGATTAAGGAACCAAAAGCTCTACCAGAGGTAAGGAATAGTAAAGGAATAAAAGTTATAATTGTAATCGGGCAACACAGTATGTATTTTTTTCTTTCATTATATTAATGTCTTCTGAATGTTCTATTATAATATTGTTTTCTATAATCTATTATTAATTATCTAGGATCTCAAGAGGTTCCTGGAGTCTTCAAAAAAGGGTTCCGTACTCTTCAGCCTCGGAACCAATATGAAAAGTGAAATAATCGGTGAGGAAAAGATAGGCATGTTCATCAAAGCCATTTCGAGGTTCCCCGAGTACAACTTTTTGTGGAAAATCGAATTGGAAAACAGGACTTTCCCGAAAAATCTGATGGTGCGGAAGTGGTTGCCACAGAATGATGTCTTAGGTAATATTGATAATAATAAAAATATAAAGAGTAACTAGGTGTTAGTTTTTCTTATTATTTTTTGGTTCTAATGTTATGATTTCTTATAAGAGTCAAAGGCTCGGTGAAAAGTTTCCGATTTGATCTAGGAAAAATAATGTTTATAAATATAAAGTAATACTTGTCATGCGAATTCCAAAAAGGATAAAAATTAAGTTAAACTTCAACAAGGACATTTATCAAGGACTGTATTTAAAATAAAAACAAAATTTTCATATTAGCTATATTTCAAAAAAAAAATCTTTTGGCTTCTTATCCTCGTCCTGTCTCGTCCAATAAGCCCAAATGCCTTAAGACCAGAATATCAGAAAATATGCGTAAAATTAGGCAACAGATATATCTTACCCAACAGGTAATAAATAAAGATTTATTTATATTTCAGCTCATCCCAATATAAAATTGTTCATAACTCATGGAGGCTTATTGAGTTCTCAAGAATCGACCTGGCACGGAGTGCCCATCATTGGGATGCCCTTTCTCGTCGACCAGCACACGGTAATAAATCTTATATATATATAAAATTCTTCTGTAATGAAATATGTAAATATACTCCTCTTAAACAATTATTCGAATTTTGATAAATCTTTCTGAAGTTTGTTAAGGGAATTTTTTGATTATAAAAATATAGTAATATTGTAGAACTAAATAAAAAACTTTTGCAAAATACGACATGTCATTATTTGACATAGAAAATATTTGAGACATTGTTTGGCATTGAAAACAAATGAAAACTGTCATCTGCCAAAAATTTCAATTTACTTATGAGCCTAGACAATATTAGAATATGTATAATAAATTCATGGTTATAAATAAGAAAAATAAAATGTCTACATTATTATTCAGCCAAAAAGCAGCTGAGATGTGCCAGAAATTGAAATAATATAAGATACAGTATACGTATGGCATACGTATTTCTTTCTTCTCTTCGTATTCTTATTTAAATTTTTTACACTTTTTGTAAAACAATTAATATCGACTTCCATTTAAGATCAATAAGTATTTACATCCTCATATATAAAAACACACACACATATCCTTACAGTTTTCAAGTAGCGCACGTGTGACTCAGAATCAGTTCATTACAAACAGCCGATCTCATAACATCGAGAGAATAATATTGTTTGTTTCAATTTTGATTTACAAAATTTACCTATACGGCTAAAAAGTAACTCATAAATTAATTTTTTGATAAAATCTTTTTTAGTGAAGAAGTGCTAACGTATCATACAGGTAATTAATTCAATTTTTTCATTAACTTTTTCTTAAAACTTTCCAAAACTTGCAAATTTTATCTTTTTAATATCCTGTTATATAATCTACTCATTTATTGTTATCATTTTCATTTTGATCATATTATCATATTTCTGTACATCATTTTTTCAACTATTTTATTAATTAAAAAATTAATCTGCTTTTCTTAAACATATTGTTTGTTTAAATCTTATCAAAATCATGTTTCTTGACAGATGTCCTGACGTACCTAGTTCCAAAACGTCGACAGTAAATAAATAAATAAAGAAATAGTTTATTAAAAAACTTTTTTTGTTTTTTATTACTTTTTGGATTCTTGTTCCACATATTTTGGACTCCACAAAATATTCACAAATCCAAGACTCTACCACTTAATATATATATATATATATATATATATATATATATATATATATATATATATATATATATATATATATTATAGTTTCTTACATCAATATTTTTTCATTTTATTTTTTTAGAATGTGCAAAAGTCTGTGGACGCAGGCGTCGGCGAAAAATTAGACTTTTTCCAACTCACCGAAGAAATTGTTTATCAGAAAATTAAAATGATATTGGAAAATACCAGGTAATAATAATTATGTATTTTTAATTCTTACTATGACCCCAATTAGTTACCGAAACGTATATAATTTCTAGTTACCGTCAAAAGATGGCGCTGAGATCGTCTCGTTTCCGCGACCGTCCGATGCATCCGTTGCAAGAGGCGACATGGTGGTGCGAATACGTGCTAAGGCACAAAGGAGCCCCCCACCTGAAGTCCTTGGCGGCAGCTATGGAGGCCCCCGCACTCTTTATGTGGGATCTGATGCTCGTGTGGCTTGGAATGTTCCTGGGGGTAGCATTTCTGGTAGTCTTGATTCTCAAGAAGATCTTTAGAAGAAAAGAAATTACAAATATTAGACGAAAAGAGTTTGAGGAGAAAAAAATTAGATAAATATATGCTTTTTAGGGCAATGTGAAGATTAGTTCAATTTTATTTGGTGGATGTTATTTTTGTTGAAAATATTTGTTGTTAAATTTGTTTGTGGCACGTATTAGTGTTCGAAATGTACAGAGTAAATATTTTTTAATATTTTTTGTTTCATTTATATACAATCACACACATTCATAAACATTCATATACATTAACACTCGTTTATAGACACTTTTAAACTCATTTGCAATTAAATATTTAAACTATTTATATCGACCATACTAAAAATTTATATACTAAATATTTAAATTTTTTTAATTATTCAAATCACTTCATCCGTGTTCCGAAATCGTCGACGAAAATATGTATCCGAACACACACACATACACAAACACACACACACATACACAAACACACACACACATACACAAACACACACACATACACATAAACATCCATTTTTCCTAACGTATGCCAAAATGTTCAGAAGGTTTTGAAACGTAAAGATATATAAAAAATTTCGTTCTCGATTTTTTGCGATTGCTATAACTTGCCCTACAGGAAGTTAACTAGTAGTGCATGGCATCGTGCCTTAAAACAAATTGCTGAAACTTCCCGTACCAAAAATTCAAGTTTTAAAAATATTTAATTTTTTATAGAAATTTGAAAAAAACTAGATTTTTAAGAATTATAAAATTTTTGAAAAAAAAAAGACCTTTTCGAAAAATTAGGGTTTTCTACTTTTTTACTTTGAAATATTTTGGAAATTGTGAACTTTTTTTCAAAGCAATCTCAATTCGTTTCAAGAAACGAAATAAAGCAGCGCGCGAGCGCCGCGGAGCTATGATATAAATGGCGATATAGATATTATTAAAATATCTGTAAAATCTTAGAGTTTGATGTGCATATGACTAGTCTGACGATCATTTTCGTCCGCTAAGTGGCATTTTTTATTTACTTTTTTATTTGATTTCCGAAACAGCTAGAACTGCCTTCCCAAAAAATTTCATCAGTTCTTCATTTTATCAATACAAGTAAATGTTTTTTGAATCCAAATAATTGAAATCGGACGCTCCGTTCTTTCAAAAATTTAATTACGATTTTTGGCATTCTTTGACCTAGTATCTTCGGAACGTCTGAACCTGCCTTTGACAAAAACTATTCAGCACGTCTCTTTATCAATAGGAATCGAATGCTTTTTTAATTATTCAGATCGGTTGATCCGTGTTCTCGAAATCGTCGAAGAAAAATTGTATCCGTACATACATACACACACACATACAAAAATTTTTTCTAGGGTATGCCAAAATGTTCAGAAATCTTTGAAACGTGAAGATATGCAAAAATTTTCATTTTCGATTTATGGACCTACCCTACAGAAAGTTACTAAGGAAAATTGGTCTCAAAATTTATAAAAATATATAGGTTTGGACAACCCTTAATTGAAAATTACTTGTTTTAAAGTTAAATTTAAGCTTTTCCAGAAGTTCAAGGTAATCTTAATCAAAATTCAATAAAAAATATTTATTGGCTGGAAGTGGGATGAAAAATCATTACATTATTAAAATTCCTATTTCTTTTAAAAATGGGTTTGTTTGCAGGTAGTTAAAAATTTGGGGCTATATGTGGCTTTTATGAGCAAATTATATAAGAACTACTGGTGCATGACATCGAGATATGGGCAAATTGCTGGAACTTTCCGTACCAAAAATTAAAGATTTAAAAAAAAAATCACTTGAGAAAAAGGGATTTTTGAAATTTTTAAAAATTTTGGAAAAAAATTACCTTTTTAAGAAATTTTAATTTTTTTATACTTTGAAATGTTTTGAACTTTTTTTGAAGCAATTGATATACACGTTAGCTGCGTAGAATCGAAATATCGAAGCGCGTGGGCGCCGCGTTGCAGTATCACGAACAAACCCATAAGAAACGTAAACAAAATTTGTTATTATTAGACTATCTATGAAATATGTGATAATTTGATGTGCATATGTCTAATGATTATTTTTTTGGGTTTTAAATGTTCAGAAACCTTAACTTAAGAGTGGCCAACCCTTACCCCTTAGGGGTAGTAAAAATAGATATTGGCTCTGATCTCAATCATATTGAACGTGATTATAAAATTTAATAAAAATTGGTCAAACCTTTACATAAGAGATATATCATTATACATATATCGTGATATATGATATGTCATTATACATATTTTGGTAAGTTCCGGCAATTCCCTTAAATTACATATATTTTAGTTAAATTATAAAATATTGATTCGTCATCAAATATCATTTAGTTTCCAATAATAATTATAAACAAGAAAAACAACAATAGATAGCAAAATGAAAATGAACAAGTCATCGTGGATATTAGAACAGTGTTTATCAAACACCTGTTCATGGGCTAAAATACATAATTAAAACGTTTTGTCATACAAATTTAATAGAGAACTAGTGGTGCATGGCATCGTGCCTTAAGGCAAATTACTGGAACTTCCAGTACCGTAATAAAATATTCGAGGAATAATTATAATTTTTTTAATATGTATTTATTAGAGACAATTTTGTTTGTTTTATAAATAGTTTTTGATCGTATTAGATAATTCGCTTATCACACGATAAGAATGATAATGAGGTTGTAACAATTTTATAATAATAATGAAACATAATTCCATAAATGATAATTGTTAAAATACTTAATCATACAAAAAATAAAACTTCATGCTTATCTATAAATATATTTTGTGAATAAACAAATACTTTTATTAATTATAATATATTTTTAATAATGTGTTATATTAATATAATTAAACTGTTGTGTTCAAAAACTAATAATTATTTTAAGTTTTCTTATATTTTAACGTAAAATACTATAATTTCTTCTAAAATTTTTAGAGTGTAGCAAAAATTTGAACAAAACTTGTTTTACTTCATTTTTATTATTACATTTTATTTGTCAGATATAGTCAAGTTCAAAACCAAATTAAACACAGTAATAACCGTATGAAGGCGCTGCCATAGCTTTAGTAAAGTTAAGAACCCTGAAATCCGCCATATTAAAGTTAGTCCTTATTGAAAATAATCATCATTCAAATATATTATAATAAATACAGTCTCTTTCACTATGCTTATTAGGACAAAATATAAAAGCTTAGGAAATATTTTTTGAATATTAAAAAAAAATCTCGTCTCAAAAGCTATCGTTTCGTCAACACAAGCAGAAAGTTTGTTGAATCATCCAACTCGAATGCTTATGTATCTCAAAAACTATCATTTTTACATTTACCTCCGTATCTCCGAAAAGGCTACACCTGCTTTTACTAAAAACTAATCACTTCTTCTCCCAATCATTACAAATTGAATGTTTTTTTTATATCATTCAAATCGGATACTCCTTTCTCTCAAAATTTGTATTTTCTGCACTCTTTGCTCCGTAATTGCTGGACCTACCTTTGCCAAAAACTAATCAGCACTTCTCTCTATCAATAGGAATCGAATATTTTTTTAACCATTCAAATCAGTTGATTAAAAGAAAAAGTTGCTGATTATTAATATGGTTTAATATTTAATATTATAACACCACTCTTTGTGGATCAGAGACAAACAAATAAGCACATTCATAAAGATAAAATAGCAAAAACAAAACAAGTCGACATTTGTGTTATTGTTTCTAACAAATTGATTTATTTCATAAGATACTCTTATAATAGAGCATATTGAGAAAATTATTTTATCTTATATGAAGATATGAAATATTAACTAATATTTAACAAATAAACTGTCAGTATTTTAATTTCGCTAATAAGGACTAACTTCAAGATTATTTTCATTAAGGACTAACTTCAAGATGGCGGATTTCAGGGTTCTTAACTTTACTAAAGCTATAGCAGCGCCTCCATACGGTTATTATTGTGCATAATTTGGTTTTTAACTTGACTATATGCGATAAATAAAATTTAATAATAAAAATGGAGTAAAATAAAAGAGTTAATTTGAGAAAAACAAGTCTTGCTAAAATATTTGCTACATTCTTAAAGTTTTAGAAGAAATTCTAGTATTTTACGTTAAAATATAAGAAAACTTAAAATAATTATTAATTTTTGAACACAATTGTGTTTTAATTATATTAATAATACATTAATATAATAAATTATTAAAAATATATTATAATTTCATTCACTCGTAACAAAAGTATTTGTTTATTTGCAAAATATATTTATAGATAAGCATGGAAATTTATTTTTGTATGATTAAGATAACAATTATCATTTATGTAATTATGTATCATTATTATTATAAAATTATTACAACCTCATTATCATTCTTATCGTCTGATAAGCGAATTATCTAATTTGATAAAAAAAAACTAATTATAAAACAAACAAAATTATCTCTAATAAATACATGTTAAAAAATTATAATTGTGTTTTTCAAAACAAAATATATTAACTTTCGTAAAACTTAAACACTGCGTATACTAAATAGTTAGAGCAGGGGAAGAAAACCTTCATTAAACATCTAACATTCATTTTTTTTATTTTCTTGTCTATCAAATTCCCAAAAAAAGAAGTTATAGTCTTTGTTTGAAAATCCGACTTGCAAAGTTTATGTTTTACCGATGTTTCAAGTCATTCTAAAGCGCTTGAGACCAAATTTTCAAAAACCTTGTGTGTCTGTATGCTGTGACTTTTGTTCGATGTTTTCTCAAAATCGGCTGAACCGATTATAAGAATTTAAAAGCCTTTCGGTAAAACTCGATAAGGACGAAGAATTCTTCAAAAAAGAAATAGCTAAGTCTAACTTCTAGTCTAACTTAAGTCGATTATTTATACATATAGAGATGTTTATGCAACTACCCTTATGGCAAAATGCCACTTACGCCTAGTATATTCACACATCAAGAATAGAAAATGTGCATAATAAAAATAGAAACAATTAAAAAAGTAAAAAATGGAAAAAAAGAAAAAAAAAATAAAAATGATGCAAAAAATCAAAAATTAACCTTTTTGCATATTTAAACGTTTCAGAGGTGTCTGAACATTTTGACATCCCTCAGAAAAACTGATGTATGTGTGTGTGTGTATATCCGTGTGTGTATGTGTACGGATACAAATTTTCGTCGACGATTTCGGAGGCACGAATCAGCCCATTTGAATAATTAAAAAAACATTCGTTTCGTATTGACAAGGAGACGAGCTGATTAGTTTTTGACAGAGGCAGGTCTAGCGGTTCCGAAGATACGGGGTAAAAAGAGCCAAAAAACGTAATTCAGTTTTTGAGAGAACGGAACGTGCGATTTGAATAATTCAAAAAACATTTTATTTGTATTGAAAGGAAAGGTAGGTCCATCGGTTATGGATTCTCAATAAAAAAACGTTAAATGCCATTTGGCGGTCAAAATATTCATTAGACATATGCACATCAAATTATCAGATATAATATAGAGATTTCTATAATGTGTCATTTATTTGTGTTCCGTACCAAGATTTTTAATTTTGAAGTTCATTTATATGGTTCAAACAAATGTCCTCGTCAGTTTGGAATAACCGATTTGTATGATTGAAAAAACATGCGATTCGTTTTCGATCGCGAGGCGTTTTTGCAAAAGGCACGTCTATCCGTTTCGGAGGTATGGAGCGAAGAGGGTGTAAAAACGGTTATGCAGTTTTTGAGAGAACGGATCATCCGATTAGATTAATTAAAAAAAACTCTTACTTGTGTAGACAGTGTGCAAAAAATGGTTTCACAAAAAAAATCGTAATTTTGAAAATGTTAATAAAAAAAAATCAAAATTGTCAAAAAAATCAAAGAAATTTTCCATCATTTTCAGAAAAATCTAAATTTTAAAAAATTTAAAAAAATATCAAAAATTAAAAAAATTGATATCCTACAAAAATATCAAAAATTTCTAAATTTTCAGTAAAATCTAAATTTTAAAAAATTTCAAAAAATATCAAAAATTAAAAAAATTGATATCCTACAAAAATATCAAAAAATTCCAAATTCTCAGAAAATTCAAAAAAATCGATTTTGTTTCAAAGATTCCAAAACAGAACAAACTTTAAAAAAAAAAATCAAAATTTTGAAAAAATTCAAAATTATCAATGAAATCAAATTAAAAAAAAATTTCTTGTAAACATACACATAAGTTGTTTTCAAAATACCCTCGTCGCCCAATTTATTAAGCACTTATAAATTTACAGTATGTTTCCATAACAAATATTCTATTTGAAAGTATCTAAAACAATTATTGATTACTTTCATTCCTCGCTACGGAAAGTTCCAGCAATTTTCCTTAAGCCACGATCCCATACACCAATATTTATTTTTCTGAAGTTGACTATCTCTGCCTATTATGCAATTGTCGTTGGCATTTATTGAACGAGATTATATTAAACGAAGGCGAATATCAGTAGTACTAAGGTCACTTTCAGATACTCATCGACGTCACTTAATAATAAATAGTGTAAGAAAACGATAGTTTGAGAAGTTTTTTGTATGTCAGAAATAGTTTAGGAACTTTTGATATAATTTTCGATTTTTAAAAAATGTTTTTGTAAAAATTGTCCGGTGGAGTGAATGTTTGTTTGAGGTTGAGATGTTGAAGTAGTGGTGTGGATGTTTAAAGTGTAAAGGACCCCAAAAATTAGTGTACTTTAAAATATTAATAAAATTTGTTAATTTATACAGTGTTTTAAATATTAAAAATAGTTAGAAAATATTTAATACAATTTTAGATTTTTGGGATCATTTTTTTAATAAATTATTACATTTATATTTATATAATAAATACTCCATAATAAATAAATCAACCCTCAAGATAATAAATATCTTGTATATAAAAAACTAAAAAATTTTTTAATCTTATAATTTTAAAATATATTTTATGTGATTATATGTTTAACAAAAATAAAAAACTATTTTTTTACAGCTTTCATCCAAATTTTATAAATATGTCCTTTATAAATTAACCAAAGATAGTTTATAAATTACCATTATTTATTTAATAATAAATTATCCAACCATGTTTTTATCAAAAAATTGTTTAATTTTAACAATTTTTGCATTATTTATAATTAACACAAAATGTGATAATAAAGTTGTTAAAAAAAGTGAAACGAAATTCAAAGGAAACATTTTATGTCTGATGACGATTGCGTCACCCAGCCACCATATATGGTAAGAAAAAGTACTTTTTTGAGTATACCGAATTGCAGTAGAGCACTATGATAATACTAATATTATAAAGTATTTAATAGGGTTTGTCGGTTTTCAAAAACCGTTTTTTGGCAAAAATTATGGAATTCGAAAACCGTTTTTTTAGTGAAAAAAGTCGGTTTTCACTGTATAAATGGAAAATGACAAATATAGCCAAATATAAAAGATAGATGAAAGCGATAGCATTTGGAATCTTATCAGTCTGCTTTGGTTCCCAGAATGGTTTTGTGTTATCTTTTGACTAATGTATATTAATTGAGATTTTTTACCAGTGTATATATTAATTTAAATCAGTTTGATTTCTTGAAGAAGTAACTTCCTCTACTCAAACTTAAAAAAGAGAGTTTTAAACCCTAGAAGCTACAAATTAAAGAACAAGAATTATTATATAAGGCTTTAAAAACAATTAACGATAATTTGGTCGCAAGTATGAGAGTATTTTCTATTTCAGTAAATTTTGTGAGTAAACAAAGGACACGTTTTTTGAAATCATATTTTATTAAACAAAAAAAAAACAAATAGAATGTTTAAAATTAATTAATTAAAATTGCTCGGAACAGACAATACCTGAGTTTAGCATAATTGTTTTTAAAACTATAATTGATATTAACAAGTATGTATCAACATGTATCTAATATATTTTTATTTTTTTTATTTAATGATTTTTTTTTATTTAAAAATGTATTATTTTTTTTCATTCGAAAACTTTCCTTTCACTATCATAAAAATATTTTCATTCTTATATATGAAAATTATGCATGAATAACGAATAATTATTTTCAAAGTTATTTAATCAAGATAAACTATTATTTTTTAGCTCTACTAATTAAAATTAAAAAATTTTTTGTTTACTATCTATAAAATTGAACAATAAATAAATTCAGTAAAATACTATTCTAAATTACACTAAATTTGCGGATAATTTACAGAATATTCGAGCAAAAATTTATTTTCTATATAAAATTCGAAAACCGGTTAAAACCAGTTTTTTTAGAAAAATTAAAATTCGAAAACCAGTTTTTTGAAATGTCCGTTTTTGTGTAAACCCTAGTATTTAATTTTGAACAAATTTTTCGAAAACACAGAAGTTATGTAAGATGTTTGAAGTTTATGCAGGTACTTCTTTGAATCATGATAAATTGGATTTTTAGAGAATAATGGTATGATGTTTTATTTTTGGAAAAAGCAGTAGTAGATACTTTAATTTTATACAAGTCCTATACATCATTCATACTAAACAAATAGTTTTGTCTTACAAACAACAAAACAACTCAAATGCTCTCAGCACACTCAAATCAAATATCAATTTTTAAATGCGTTTTTAAATTATACAGAGCAGTTTTAGAATCTTTCGTTGTTAGAAAAAGTGTTAGTTTATTTATTTTAGAAAAAAATTGCCGAAAACGTCACCCAAATTAAGCGAATTGGTCAAAAGTTACAACAGATACAACAAATAAAATAAAAGCACAGATAAGGTACACGCGTGAAGTTGGCTGCGCAAGTACACTTTCGTATCGGAAGCCTCTGGTGTGTAAAAATGAAACTAGTTGTATATCTTTTTACATATAAAAAAGGAGCTCGGTTTTAGGTTAGGTATGGTAAAACACTAAAATGGCTGTACGGGTTTAGTCAGTCTTAGTCTTCGAAATATTCGTGTTAATCCAGAGGTTGTGGGAAAGGTGAGAAATTATTTCAAAACCAGACGCCAGAGCGTATCTAAAAGTTACTTTTAGTCTATGCTTTATTGTAACCAACTTCGTGTTGACGCCATGTTTGTTTAATCAGTTAGTCAAAGGCAAGGTATTAATCCATAATCTGTGTGATAATACGGTTGTGAATGAAAAGTTTAGTATCTAACACAACTCATACGATTATAGACCCGTACTATATAACTTCTATGTTATCTGAGAATTGGCCCATAATGAATCAAATTACTACATAAAAATTAAATTGCTACAATTAAAACCGGAACGTACAAATCAATTATGCACAATCATAATAATTTTTTGAAAGAAACATACCTAGTATTTTTTTAACTTCAAATTTGATGATGACAATGAGCGAAACCGAAATATAAATCTATAAATCAGTTTTCCTTTCTATTAACATTGGACTCCTCTGGGGATTAATGGCTAGAGCCGTGGGATTTCAATTAAAAGTTTCATGTTCGATACCCGCCTCGGACAACCTGATGTCCAGCAGCAGTGACATCGGTTTTAGCCTGAAAATATAGATAGCAATATGTTTACAAGTGAAAATAGACCTCGCCTCATTGTTGCATTAATAAAAAGTTCATCAAAATTTTAGAAATTGTAATAATAAAATTTATTAATTAGAGATAGGTCAGCCGTTTGGGTTGCCATTCGTTACTAGATATATTATGATTAGTCCAGTCATTTAAGCTTGAGTTAAGTAAGAATCTCGGAATTCGAGATACCCAACTGTGAGTCTGTAAATACTTGTATCTTGACGCCCTAAAGTTGTCTCAAAACCTACATATGATAGAGTGTCAATACCATATGTAGGTTTTGAGACAACTTTAAGGTGTCAATATACAAGTATTTACAGACTTACAGCTGGGTATCTCAAATTCCGAGGTGTACTTACTATAATGACTGGACTAGATTGCTTTTATTAATATGTAAAAAATAACATCAATAATTTCTAATAATTATTATTTTTTCTTCCAGGAATCGTTCATTAATGGAAGCCTTAGCGGCCAAAGGCTACAACATAACAGCCTTAAGCGTCGACATAGACAAAGAGCCAGCGGCCAACCTGCACTACATTCTCATAGAAGACGTTTACAAAGCCCTCTACGAAGAAGAAAACTTCGACCTGATCGAATACGCCTCTCTAGGAATCTACTCCAGCATCTCCGACCTCATGAAATACTTTGCCATCTCGAACCGCGCCATTTTGAGATCTCAGGGTCTCCAAACCCTCCTACGCTACCCCAATGATTTCCACTTCGACTTGGTAATATACGACTACAGCTCCTTCCCAAGCATCCTTGGTATCCTCCAAAAATTCAACAACCCTCCCGTGGTTGGCGTCAGCGCTTTCATGAACCCTCCAAACACCTACGACGCATCTGGCAACCCCATTTTTGCCTCTTTGAAACCTTACTATGCAACCACCTTCACGCCTGTGATGAATTTCTGGGAGAGGTCCTTGAATCTGTTCTACTACGTGGTCGATAATTGGGCGAGGAAGAAGGATGTGGAGGGTGCACAGGAGCTGATGGAGAAGGTTTTTGGAAAAAGCGCTGGAAACGCAAGGGAGTTGGAGAGGAGGATCGAGTTGTTTTTGGTCAACGTGCATCCTTCGATAGATGTTCCTGAACCGCTGCTGCCTAACGTCATACCTGTCGGGGGGTTACAGGTTAAGCAACCTAAAGAGGCACCACAGGTAAGGGGAAAAATAATACAAATATAATTCATAATCAATACACCTTCAAATAATGATTCTGACTCGATAAATCCTGATCATGAAAGCTTATTGATTTATTATATCTCTTGCAACTTTTAAACTATTCTATTGTTATGAATGATATCAGACAAATTTATACAAAAGTTAGGGACCGATTCTGACGCATGACAGACAAATGTTATGGCAAGGCCATGTTATAATGAGCTTTCCAAACTAAATATTGACTAAAGCTATGTGGTTGCTGTGCATTCACATGTTTTTCTCGAGTTGTCAGATAGAAAATTTAACCTAGAAACCGCACAAATGCAAAAAAAACGATCTTAGGTAATAGAGTCTTTCTGACCCAGCTTCACAACATACGAGTGACGCAGCAGTTCATGTGTAAAACGCCTGAATGCACAGCAAATACATGACATATTAACTGTATTCAATATGATTCAGTAGCATAATGTATGCAAGTCGGAGCGTAACATGGCCTTGCCATAACATTTTTCTGTTATCCGGCAGAATCGTTCCCTTAATTTTGTACAGCATTGCCATTTTACACATTCTATTAACAGCAGCATTTGTTTTTTTTTAGGACATCAAACGGTTCATAGAGTCTTCCAAAAAGGGGGCCGTTCTGTTCAGCCTCGGTTCAAATGTTAAGAGCGAAATGTTAGGAGACGAACGTATTCGAATGTTCATAAAGGCG
The DNA here is from genome assembly GCF_003426905.1 of Ctenocephalides felis. NCBI lineage: Eukaryota > Metazoa > Arthropoda > Insecta > Siphonaptera > Pulicidae > Ctenocephalides > Ctenocephalides felis. The sequence goes on from NW_020536999.1 coordinate 88,041,001, forward strand.
TTTGCAAAATTCCCCGATTATCACTTTTTATGGAAATTCTCCAACAAGGACAAATTGGATTTGCCTAAAAATGTCTTGCTGCAAGACTGGATGCCTCAAAACGACATATTAGGTAATACAAAATTATCAAGATCAATTAAATTAATGATAAAAACTGTTGGGAAATTGTTGGAACTATAATCAATTTCCAATTTCCAGGGCACCCGAAAACTGTTCTCTTTATGACCCATGGTGGTCTCTTGAGCACCCAGGAGTCTCATTGGCACGGGGTACCCATGTTGGGAATACCATTCTTCGCAGATCAACATACGGTATGATAATTTAATCATATTTTATCAAATTAATGTCCTGAAAAAGAAGTTATAGGATCCTTGCCAATTTTATTTTTTTCTCGACGTTCGAAGTAGTTCTAAATCGTTAGACACCAAAATTGGCAAAAGTATGCGTTTGTAATTGTACTTTTGACCCTGTATCAAAAAAGTCGTCGATTTAAAAACTTTAGAAATCATTCGATAAGAATTCGCTTTCATTAGTTTTGCGCAACGATTGATTTCTTTATATGAGAAATTTCTTTAATTAAATTTCTCCAAGAGGCTATTTCTTTATAAATAGCAAATTTCTTTATAAATAGCAAGCAAATATGCATCAGTGCGAAATAGTCGATGTTTTTGCCAAAAACCATGAACCAAATTAAAAAATTTCAAAAATTGATTGAAACATATTAGTTGGAAATCGTGCTGATAGTTTTTTTTAGGCGCTCATGCAACTTGCCACTTACACCTGCACTTTTTGTTTATAAAAATAAAACAAATTAAATGCATTTGTAATAAAAAAAAATATTAAAGTAACGCTTACCATGCATATCCAAACCTAAATTAAAATGTATGGGCAAGCGTTTTGTTAGGCTAGGACTACATGGCAAGTGGACGTGATTTTTTTTTAGAATTTAATCTATCTGTCGAACAAAATGATTATGTATTTATTGCAAAAACTTTGCTAGTTCCAAATCCCAATTGGTATTAAATTTTAGAAATGCTAAATCCTAATTGTAATTGATTATGTCTATTAAATTATTTACACATTCAAGGGAGGACCAATAAACTTGTTTGTTTTAAGACAAAATGCCACTTACACCTAGTTATACACATTTGTTTTTATTTGCAGAATATGAAACGTTCGATAGATGCTGGAGTAGCTGAAAAATTGGACATCTTTAATTTATCTGAGGAAGCTATCATTGCCAAATTGTCGAGGATGCTTTCTGAACCCAGGTAACAACAATAATTTTTTTTTTTTGGCAAAACAGTATGCCGGGTCAGCTAGTGTATATATATATATACTAGCTGACCCGGCATACTGTTTTGCCATAAAAAATATTTTTAGTATAAAATGTTTAGCATGATAATAACTAACAGATTACAAATGTGGTGCAAGGAGCAAGGTAACAAAAAATATACGAATAGTTTACCCACTGCAAAACACACCTCATATAAATGTTCTTTGATAGTCTTTGCCAGTGTCAACCTAATCTGAAACTGATTATGTTTAAATAAATTGGCACATATAAAGTTTTTATATAGACATACCGCAATGCAAAATGAAAATAAAATTACAACAAAAATATGGACAACTATTTTCAGAAGAAGGAAACATTCGCAAAACTCTAGGATGTAAGTTTATACAAATTTTAAATTGTCGAAAAGCAAAAAGAAGAGATTCTAAAAGTTTATTAATACTAAAAAAAATTTAAATAAATAAATAACTAAATAAAACATGATTCTGCAAATCTTCGGTTAACTTTTTTTCCCAAATTCCTTATAATGAAATGCTTAGTATGTTTATGAAATGTGTGTTTAAATTTACTCATGTATGCTGAAGTTTTGAATTAGTTTGGATTTTTATAATTATAAATTGACTTATTCATTTATTTAAAAATATATTGAGAATTTTTCTACTATTTAATATTAATTAAAACATTGCAATCCACTTTAGTAACAGTTAGGAAATGAATCTTTAGCGGTTTTGAAAAAAAGGAAACTAAAAGAATTATCAAAATTAAAAACTAAAAAAAACTAGTGGTGTATGGCATCGTGCCTTAAGGCAAATTGCTGGAACTTCCCGTATCATAATGAAATATTCAAAAAATAAAATTTAGTTAAAAAGCAATGTTTTAGAAAAAAATTGAAACAATTTTTCCCCCCAAAAGTAATCTTTTCGTCAAAAACTGTACTGTACATTTAGCTGTGAATCTCCGAAATAGCTGGACCTACCTTTGCCAAAAATTAATCACCACTTCTCCCCATCATTACGAATTCAAAAATTCGAATCGGATGCTCCATTCTCTCAAAAATTTGATTTCTATTTTCTGCATCTTCTGCTCTGTAACTCTCAAACGGCTGAACCAACATTTGTCAAAAACGAATCAGCACATCTCTCTATCAATAAGAATCGAATACGCACACGAACACACACACACATACATACAATTTTTTTCTAAAGTATGACAAAATGTTCAGAAACCTTTAAAACGTGGAGAAATGCAAATATTTGTTATTGTAATCATCCAAAAATCAAAATTGAAAACTTTTGCATATCTTCACGTTTTCAATGGCGGTCCAGCCGTTTGGGAGTTACAGAGCAAAAGGTGCAGAAAATAGAAATCGAGTTTTTGAGAGAACAGAGCATCCGATTTGAATGATTCAAAAAACATTCAATTCGTAATGATAGAGTGAAGTGGTGATTAGGTTTTTGCAAAGGCAAGTTCAGCCGTTTCGAACATACGGAGCTAGATGTGCAAAAAATTGCAATTTTTGAAAGTAATAAGCATCCGATTTGAATGATTCAAAAAACTATCTGCTTCTGATATTTTTTTTTAATTTTCACAAAATATTTTTTTTAATGTCGAAAATTGTTCGAATTTTAATTTCAATTCTGTCTAAAGTTCTAAAGCTCACTTATATACTTAAAATAAATCATTTTAACTTTTCAATTCGGTTTATATAATTCTTAAAAATATTAGACAATGTCCTTCGTGTTAAATTCGATTGATTAAGTTTTACTTACATTTTGCGTTTTATTTTATTTTTTGTAAACACATAGAAGTTGCAGTATTTACAATGATATATTTGAAAACATTTAATAAATTCAAATACTTCGTTTGCCTTTACTTGCTGGAAGTTCCAGCAACTTGCCTTAAGGCACATCAACTGGAACTGCAAAGAAGATGAAGTAGATTAAATGAACCCTTTACAAAAAAAATAGACCGGATAGTTTATCATCAGATGGTATTATTATAAAGATAATAAAAAACTGTTAATGCATATGATTATAGACCCATAAATTAATCAAAAATTGGCCCACAAGTCTAGACGATATATAGCACATAAAATCTTTTTTTTATAAAAAAAAATAGACAGGTATTATAATCAGATGATTTTATTATATATTGACTCATTTGCTTAAAATTAAAAAATCTTCTCAAGTGCTTTTCAATATTATAAAGAAATATATAAAATTTATAAATAAAATATCATAAATCATAATATAAATTAAGTTTATTAATAATTATATTAAGACATTATTTAAAAAAGTGCTTAAAATAATATTTATTATCAAAAAATCACAAAAACGACTAAAATCCATAATAAAACATAACAATAATTATGATTAAAACTATAATATATAAAAAAGGCACATCGTTACAACTACAAAACTTTCTTCTCATTATGAAGTTCCTTCGTGTGTCTTCTAAGACTCACTTTCTTTGCAAACGACTTCGAACAAATCGCACATTCATAACGATCCCCATCCACATGCACTTTCAAATGTCTATTCAAAAACAACTCCAGGGCAAACCATCGATTACAAATAATACACTCAAACTTCTTATCGTGCAAAGCCAAATGCTTCACCAAAGCAGCTCGTGTTGAATATGTGTTTCCACACACCTCACACTTAAGCCTCGCATAGTAATGTACTAGCTCATGTTTCTCCAACAAGTCTTTTCTGGTAAACTCTCTAAAACAAATTTTGCACTCATGCAACCTGCTCTCGGTGTGCAGAAGCATGTGGAACTCCAAATATTTTTCTAAGGTGAAAAATTTATTACAAACCTTGCACTCGAATTGTTTGGCAGTCGTGTGTGATTTTAAGTGGTTGGATAAAACATACTGGCTCGAAAAGCCTTCATCACAAAGCATGCACTTGAATCGTTTCGTATTGTTGTGGTTCATTTCATGGTAGACGAGTGCTGAGTTGTGTGGGAAGATTTTGAAGCATATTTTGCAGCAAAGGGATGGTTCTTGTTTGACTTCATCGATTGTCACCTCGGATTGAAGGAATCTTTGTAGATAGGTGTTGTCTTGTGATTCTTGTTTTATGTGAATTGAATCAGGGGGAATAGATTGAGGTGTGGATGTTTCCTCTTGGGGTTCTGATTTTATCACCAATTTATTCATATTTATAGATATATACACCACTGCTTAAAGTGCAAAGGAGGTATCTAAATCTTACCATCTGTTTCATGTGTGTACACTTCACACAATAGTAATAAATCACCTTATGCAAACTTTATTGCCATTCAAATTTTAATAAATTTGGTGTCTTCACAATTTCAATTAATAATTGAACGCCATTTTGTAATTTAACAAACTTGAAGTTCAGTCTTGAAAATAAATAAAACCACTTACTATTAAATTAAATCAATGCAATCAAAACACATTTACATGCTTTGCATTTACTTTTTAGTCTTCCACGTTTTAAATTATTTATATAACAATATAAAATTATTATTAAGACAAGGTAACAATCTTACCTAGCATATACATGCACCCAACAAGTCCATTACACTACACTGTAAATATCCACCAAATCAATATATTTTGATGACTAACATAACTAGCTTTATGTTTAAAATATCTTTTCACCCTGCCATGCTTTAATTTATTTAATTTTTATTAAACTACCTTTTCGATTTAAAACTTACTGAACACTAAACGTCAAATAAAACGTGCCGCCATAGATAAAAGAAGAGAAGGGAGTGCCTCGTGTGTTAAAGGTTTGACACGCTGCGGTTATCAAGCACTAGCGCCACGAGTAAGTTAATTTGTAAACTGAATGAAAAGTAAATGTTTGTTTAGTAAAAAATTTAATATTGTTTTATTAATGCTTTATTTAATAGAATATATAAAAAATGAACTAGTTGTATATAGCTTTTTTCCTGCATAAACTGCATAATATATATAAATAATCTATTTCATTAATAAGGGTTGATACTTAGCTATTTTAATAAAATTTTCAACGCTTTTGCACTAATCTGATAATTATAAAAAACTCGCTTAACTAATGGCGATTTATTTAATAAGAAATAATATTTAGTTATTTAGACAAAATTCTTAACTGTTTATTTTGAAAATCTAGTTTTAGCTTTTACAAAAAACTAATCAATGCGATTTGTAATTGTAATAAATTTTAAACAAATTCATAAAATCTATGAGTGTATTAATTTGAGCACAAAGACTTTTTGCAGGATTATATTAATTTAGCATGTTAGTTCAGACCATGATTTTTATCATAATACAAAGTTTCATCAACATCATCAAAATAATTTTCCAACAAGTAATTTTAAATAAAACGACCCATTTGATCTTTGTCAGAAACTATTTAACAATATACAACTATTAAATTTTGAAGAATTTTTGATTTTTCAAAATCGGTTCAGGATTTTTGGCTAAAATCTAGACCAGTCGTTTCTTTGTACCGCGCCACCCCTGTCTTTATAAAAAAAAGTAATTTCGCTATTAGGCAACATCATAACATGTGAAAATATACATGAAAAACTTTTCTTACTTGATTTCCACATTGTTGGTTTGTTTTGGAAAGTAGAATTTAGAAAACAGCTGTAGCCCCCTTGGCACGCCACACAGATTGGAAACATCAGATCTAGATAATTAAACATTTATCTGCTAATTATAAAGAATAGGCTTGGTTGATCGTCAAGTAAAACTAATCAACAAGATTTCTATTCAAGTTTGATGAAAATTTTTGAAATCAGGGCAGTCGTTTTTAGCTCATCACACTCGAACTTTTTCCAATTTCCGTATTAGACGATTCAGAATGACAAACCAGATAATTGAATTCTCTTAACTTGTATAAACTTATTATTTTTTTCCGTCTAGTTATCGTGAAAAAATGACCAGCAGATCCTCTCTCTTCCGTGACCGCCCTCAACATCCACTACAAGAAGCAGTTTGGTGGTGCGAATACGTACTCAGACACAAGGGGGCACCGCATTTGAAGTCTCAAGCAGTATCTATGAGCCCCTTTGCTCTATTTATGTGGGACTTGCTTCTAATGTGGCTAGGAGTCTTTTTAGGAGCCCTATTTTTAGTATTTTATGGAATTAAGAAGATCTTCTGTGGGAAGGAAAAGTATTTGAAAGCTAGCGAGGTGTTGAGGAAGGTGAAGAAAACGAATTAATAAACAAATTAATAAATAAAT
>NW_020536999.1:88048498-88066996 GCF_003426905.1 Ctenocephalides felis
TTTTATGTTATTGAAAACCTGTTGTAATATTTTGATATGTTATTTTAAGTATTATATATTTATCGATATAATTATTATACATTAATCTATATGTAATTGTAAGTAGAGAATATGGATCAAAATGTTGGATAATCAAATTAACCCTTTCCACACGCTAATTCCGAGATTTATATGTATTTTGCCGCCGGAGCAACGGCATCTGAGTGGAAAGGGTTAAATATGGATTTGTAAAACGAAATCATAAAAGTGATCAATAATTTGATTATAAATTGAATTGTATATTCCAACCAGGGATTGAAGAACTAGATTTTAAAAATTATATAAAATCAAGCAAAAAATAATAATAATCCATGGAGCCCTTAAGAAGTTTAACTTCATAATGAGCAAATGATAAAAGAACATATATTTGTTCCTTTTCTTTAAACAAAGCAATCAAAATAAAAAGTGAAAGAGAAAGAGCAAGTGAGCATAAATATTATATATAAAGGTAGAGAGTGAGATAGCAAAAAGAGAGAAAAAGAGAGATTATCAGTTAGAGAGAGAGAGAGAAAGAAAAACTTGAACAAAAGGATATTGAGTGTAAAAAACAGAAAGAGTGAGAAAGAAATAAATATCTATGTTGATAGAGATAAAAGAATAGAGATAGAGAGAAGTTGATAGAAATATGCGACTTTATGTTGATAGAGATAAAAGTGTAAAAAACAGAAAAAGTGAGAAAGAAATAAATAGATAGGTTGATAGAGAAATACAGAGAGAGATAGGTTGATAGAAATAAATGTGTAAAAAACAGAAAGAGTGAGAAAGAAATAAATAGATAGGTTGATAGAGAAATAGAGAGAGATAGGTTGATAAGGATAGAAGTGTAAAAAACAGAAAAAGTGAGAAAGAAATAAATAGATAGGTTGATAGACGTTTTATAGAGAAATAGAGAGAGATAGGTTGATAGAGATATAAGTGTAAAAAACAGAAAGAGTGAGAAAGAAATAAATAGATAGGTTGATAGAGAAATAGAGAGATATAGGTTGATAGAGAAATGGAGAGAGAAAAAGGGTAGATGGTTAAAGAAAGAGAATTGTTTACAGAAATAATTGACCATATTTGTAATTGGTTGGGACTTAAGGGAGTACTAAATCCCTATCCATCCCTGATCTTAATTCTGGTTTTTGTAATGAGTGCCATAATATAATGTCTCAATTAGAGGATAAGATCTCTTAAACAGGAAATTTGTAAAATAATTTAGTTAAAGGCATGAAACATCTCGCTCAGAAATATGATATTTGATCAGCTCAAACCAAAATCTAAAATTTGTCCCTGAAAAAAGGTCAAAAAGTGGCAATAGTATAAAACCAATTTCAACAGAAGTCTATCTACCCACCTCACGAGATATTTTCGCTTTTTATGCACTTGTTATTTTATTTTGCAAATGATCACTTCTTAGTGAGGAGTTTCATGCCTTAAATTAAGTTGTTTTTTTAAATTTTCTTTTTTGAGATCTTCTAATTAAAACAATTTTTTTATTGCACTGTTACTAAAACCAGAATAAAGATCAAGGGTCTGTAGAGAACTATTTAACACTCATTAATGATGTTCATGTCTGATCCAATTACAAGTATGGCCAAACTTAAATACATTTGAATCTTTACACAGAAATAAATGACAATGGAATTTGTAATTGTTGGGACTCACTCGTCATTAAAAAGTAGTGCTAATTCCCTACCCATCCCTGATCTTAATCCTAGTTAAGATGGTTAGAAAATAAAGGGATTTACAGAAACAATTGACCATATTTTAATTGGATGGGACTTGCTCATCATTGAAAAGAAGTGCTAATTTGGTGGGGATGGTTAGAGAAAGAAGAAATTTACAAGAATAATTGACCATATTTGTAATTGATTGGGACAAGGCAGTTCTAAATCTACTCATCCCTGATCTTAATTCTGGTTTTTGCAAAGAGTGCCATAATATAATGTCTCGATTAGAGGATAAGATCTCTTAAACAGGAAATTTGTAAATAATTTAGTTAAAGGCATGAAACATCTCGCTCAGAAATATGGTATTTGATCAGCTCACACCGAAATCTAAAAACTTTTCCAGAAAAAAAGTCAAAATAGTGGCAATAATATAAAACCAATTTCAACAGAAGTCTATTTACTCAGTAGTATTTATTCAGTAGTTATTTTATTTTGCAAATGATCACTTCTTAGTGAGGAGTTTCATGCCTTAAATTAAGTTGTTTTTTAAAATTTCCTCTTTTGAGATCTTCTAATTAAAACAATTTTTTTATTGCATTGTTACTAAAACCAGAATAAAGATCAGTAGAGAATTATTAACACTGCTTATTTGATGATGCTTTATGTCTTAAGTCTGGTCCAATTACAAGTATGGCCAAACCTAGATACATTTGGGTTTACACATTTCTAACATCTGTTGTCCACTATCATGAGAATCTAGAAGAATTAATTAATTCATGATTCCATCACCATTTATGGATTTATTCTCATTGCTATCAAATAAATGTGGAAGTGAGTACTTGCATTAAAGTTAATTGATTAATAGTTAGAGGTAAATATTTTGTATATTTTTATTTTTGGTCATGTGAGGGAAGTATATTATTTTGCAACACTACTACAATACAATAACATGATCTTAATTCTGGTTTTTGTAATGAGTGCCATAATATAATGTCTCGATTAGAGGATGAGATCTCTTAAACAGGAAATTTGTAAAATAATTTAGTTAAAGGCATGAAACATCTCGCTCAGAAATATGGTATTTCATCAGCTCACACCGAAATCTAAAAATTTTCCAGAAAAAAAGTCAAAATAGTGGCAATAATATAAAACCAATTTCAACAGAAGTCTATTTACCCACCTCACGAGATATTTTCGCTTTTTATGCACTTGTTATTTTATTTTGCAAATGATCACTTCTTAGTGAGGAGTTTCATGCCTTAAATTAAGTTGTTTTTTTAAATTTTCTTTTTTGAGATCTTCTAATTAAAACAATTTTTTTATTGCACTGTTACTAAAACCAGAATAAAGATCAAGGGTCTGTAGAGAACTATTTAACACTCATTAATGATGTTCATGTCTGATCCAATTACAAGTATGGCCAAACTTAAATACATTTGAATCTTTACACAGAAATAAATGACAATGGAATTTGTAATTGTTTGGGACTCACTCGTCATTAAAAAGTAGTGCTAATTCCCTACCCATCCCTGATCTTAATCCTAGTTAAGATGGTTAGAAAAATAAAGGGATTTACAGAAACAATTGACCATATTTTTAATTGGATGGGACTTGCTCATCATTGAAAAGAAGTGCTAATTTGGTGGGGATGGTTAGAGAAAGAAAGAAATTTACAAGAATAATTGACCATATTTGTAATTGATTGGGACAAGGCAGTTCTAAATCTCTACTCATCCCTGATCTTAATTCTGGTTTTTGCAAAGAGTGCCATAATATAATGTCTCGATTAGAGGATAAGATCTCTTAAACAGGAAATTTGTAAAATAATTTAGTTAAAGGCATGAAACATCTCGCTCAGAAATATGGTATTTGATCAGCTCACACCGAAATCTAAAAACTTTTCCAGAAAAAAAGTCAAAATAGTGGCAATAATATAAAACCAATTTCAACAGAAGTCTATTTACTCAGTAGTATTTATTCAGTAGTTATTTTATTTTGCAAATGATCACTTCTTAGTGAGGAGTTTCATGCCTTAAATTAAGTTGTTTTTTAAAATTTCCTCTTTTGAGATCTTCTAATTAAAACAATTTTTTTATTGCATTGTTACTAAAACCAGAATAAAGATCAGTAGAGAATTATTAACACTGCTTATTTGATGATGCTTTATGTCTTAAGTCTGGTCCAATTACAAGTATGGCCAAACCTAGATACATTTGGGGTTTACACATTTCTAACATCTGTTGTCCACTATCATGAGAATTCTAGAAGAATTAATTAATTCATGATTCCATCACCATTTATGGATTTATTCTCATTGCTATCAAATAAATGTGGAAGTGAGTACTTGCATTAAAGTTAATTGATTTAATAGTTAGAGGTAAATATTTTGTATATTTTTATTTTTGGTCATGTGAGGGAAGTATATTATTTTGCAACACTACTACAATACAATAACATGATCTTAATTCTGGTTTTTGTAATGAGTGCCATAATATAATGTCTCGATTAGAGGATGAGATCTCTTAAACAGGAAATTTGTAAAATAATTTAGTTAAAGGCATGAAACATCTCGCTCAGAAATATGGTATTTCATCAGCTCACACCGAAATCTAAAAATTTTCCAGAAAAAAAGTCAAAATAGTGGCAATAATATAAAACCAATTTCAACAGAAGTCTATTTACCCACCTCACGAGATATTTTCACTTTTTATGCAGTAGTTATTTTATTTTGCAAATGATCACTTCTTAGTGAGCAGTTTCATGCCTTAAATTAAATTGTTTTTTAAAATTTCCTATTTTGAGATCTTCTAATTAAAACATTTTTTTATTGCACTGTTACTAAAACCAGAATAAAGATCAGGGGTCTGTAGAGAACTATTTAACACTCATTAATGATGTTCATGTCTGATCCAATAACAAGTATGGCCAAACTTAAATACATTTGAATCTTTACACAGAAATAAATGACCATATTTGTAATTGTTTGGGACTCACTCGTCATTAAAAAGTAGTGCTATTCCCTGATCTTAATCCTGGTTGAGATGGTTAGAAAAATAAAGGGATTTACAGAAGCAATTGACCATATTTGTAATTGTTTGGGACTCACTCGTCATTAAAAAGTAGTGCTAATTTCGTGGGGATGGTTAGAGAAAGAAAGGAATTTACAAGAATAATTGACCATATTTGTAATTAGTTGGGTCTTAAGGGAGTACTAAATCCCTATCTATCCCTGATCTTAATTCTGGTTTTTGTAATGAGTGCCATAATAAAATGTCGCAATTAGAGGAAAAGATCTCTTAACCAGGAAATTTGTAAAATAATTTAGTTGAAGGCATGAAACATCTCGCTCAGAAATATGGTATTTGATCAGCTTACACTGAAATCTAAAAACTTTTCCAGAAAAAAAAGTCAAAATAGTGGCAATGGCATAAAACCAATTTCAACAGAAGTCTATTTACCCACCTCATGAGATATTTTCATTTTTTATGCAGTAGTGATTTTATTTTGCAAATGATCACTTCTTAGTGAGGAGTTTCATGCCTTAAATTAAATTGTTTTTTAAAATTTCCTATTTTGAGATCTTCTAATTAAAACAATTTTTTTATTGCACTATTACTAAAACCAGAATAAAGATCATGGATGTGTAGATAACTATTTAACGCTTCTTAATGATTGTCATGTCTTAAGTCTGATCCAATTGCAAGTATGGCAAAACTTAAATACATTTGAATCTTTACACAGAAATAAATGACCATATTTGTAATTGTTTGGAACTCAATTGTCATTAAAAAGTAGTGCTAATTCCCTACCCATCCCTGATCTTAATCCTAGTTGAGATGGTTAGAAAAATAAAGTGATTTACAGAAACAATTGACCATATTTGTAATTGGTTCGGACAAAGGTGTACTAAATCTCTACCCATCCTTGATCTTAATTCTGGTTTTTGTAATGAGTGTCATAATATAATGTCTCGATTAGAGAATAAGATCTCTTAAACAGGAAATTTGTAAAATAATTTAGTTAAAGGCATGAAACATCTCGCTCAGAAATATGGTATTTGATAAGCTCACACAGAAATCTAAAAACTTTTCCTGAAAAAAAAAGTCTAAAATAGTGGCAATAGTATAAAACCAATTCCAACAGAAGTCTATCTACCCACCTCACGAGATATTTTCCCTTTTTATGCAGTAGTTATTTTATTTTGCAAATGATCACTTCTTAGTGAGGAGTTTCATGCCTTAAATTAAATTGTTTTTTAAAATTTCCTCTTTCGAGATCTTCTAATTAAAACAATTTTTTTATTGCACCGTTACTAAAACCAGAATAAAGATCCGGGAATTTGCAGAGAATTATTAACACTGCCTTTTTGATGATGCTTTATGTCTTAAGTCTGGTCCAATTACAAATATGGCCAAACCTAAATACATTTGAATCTTTACACATTTCTAACTTCTGTTGTCCACTATCATGAGAATTCTATAAGAATTAATTAATTCATGATTCCATCACCATTTATGGATTTATTCTCACTGCTATCAAATAAAGGTGGAAGTGAGTACTTGCATAAAGGTTAATTGATTTAATAGTGAGAGGTAAATATTTTGTATATTTTTATTTTTGGTCATGTAAGGGAAGTACGGAAAAATAGTGTAATCAAAAAGGTTAAATATAATAGAACAAGTACTTCTAGTATTTCAGCTAACTTCACGACGGACTCACTCAATCTCTTTCTCTCTCCTATTTGTATATCTTTCTCTTTTCCGCTCACGCATTCACTCTCGCTCTGTCTCTTTCTATTAGTTAAGAAGTGGCTTTAGAAGTTTCGCTTCACACATTGCTAAAATAATTAGTCATTTTAAATAAAATTCTTCAATCCCTCGATTCGTATGCATATTCTCTACACCTATATTAATAATCATTTATCTTCCTAAAGCACTGCTCACACTAATGCGATTATTTTGACCAAAAAATACAAAAAAACAATAAAACGAATAACATTTGGACTGTCTTCATGCAATAACTTTTAAAAACTATAATAAACACGTGTTTTGTATCTTAGATATCACCGATTAAAATAAATTTTTATAAAATATTTATTATTTATATATTTATATACACATATTTTTCTTGTACGTTTATTAATCTAGAAACGCACATGATTTATATAAATATATTTATAATTAGATGTTTCCGACACGATTTATTAATTGTAGAATTTAAGGTTTGTAGATTCTGCAGAAATGATTTAGTTCGGTTAAAGAATAAATATGTTTTGAATAAGGACTTCGAGGGGAATATGTATTATATATGTACGTAAATATGTATATGGAAGTTTTTTTATAAATCATATGATTTTTGAGCAGAATAGAATTGATAAATTAGGTAAAATAAAGTAATAATAATGAAAATATAAAATATTTTGTGATGTTGAGCGGCAGTAGCGATCTGAAATCCACAAGCGTGCAGCGTTGTGACACTCGTGTGGAATTTATGTGGATTTCGGATTGCTACCGACGCTTGGTGTTTACTGGGATGTATTGTATATGTAATTATTTTTTTCAAAAATTTTGGTAATTTTTTTTTTACTGAAGTGGTGACCCCGAAGTGATTAAAACACGCAACCTGTCACGTCTATTGACACTATTAGAAAAATGTATAAAAATGACAAATTTAGGCATGAAATTAAGTCTCTATTTTTTACAGAAAATTGTTCGATTTGTAAAATTAGCTTCCATATATGTATATAAAATGCTAAATAGTTTAGAAATGAGAAGACTGTTATTATGTAAAGTAGGATTAAGTAGTGTGTGTATGGATGTCGTTTATGTTTAGATCTTTGCACAAGGTAAAGTTGTATGAAAAATAATCCTTACACTTTATATACATGTATATACTAATTCTGTTTTTATACAATTTCCACATTTTTTCTTTCTGGAAATATTTTTACTTTTTATTTAGATAAGAATCACATTTCACGAATAAGATTTCTCTAAAATTTGTTTTGCATATTTTTTTCTGTTTGGAGATTTTTTTTCTTTCATTTAGATAATAATTCTATTTCATGAATAAAATTATTTAATAAAAGTATTTTAAAAATTACAAGTATATTTAACATTAAAAAATAACAATGCATACAAAACAAAAAAAACGCAACACACAATTTTTAAAGAACATTGTTTTATGAAAAAACAATTAATTCATTAAAATCATGTAAAGATTAACGAATTGTAAATGCACAGCGAAATGCAAAATGACGAAATCGTTTAAAAATTTAGATTTTAATCAATTTCTTTAATTCATTAGTTTTACTATATTTTTTTATTTTTCAACCTTGCTTCGATCCTGGAACAGCATTTGTGAACCCCGTCGTTTCTATATGGGTTTGTTGTTCATTCATTAAATAATTTCTTTCTCGTAATCTTATATTTTCTTTAAACTTTGTAAAATATTTTTCAAAATATGCTAACGTGCTGAATGATGACACACATGCACTATCGAAACGTACACAATAAATAATTATTTATTGTTTTCGAATATTTGGTTGCATATAAATATATATTTATTTATTGTGTAAAAACAGAATTAGATACATTTTATTATTTCCCATAAGCTTTATATAAACTTAGAAATATATAATAATCAATGTACACGTAGCTTTTATATAGACAAATATTCCTTTCGACACAACACACTTTCTGTACTCTGCCAAAAATTACTAATTAATTACATTAATTATAATTTGGTAAAATCAGCGGCCAATTCTCTGATAAAACAGAAATATAACGGCAACGCTATGTTACGGTCTTGTCTTCATATAAATTGGTAGTAAAAACAGTCAAAATTTTTATCATTAATGCTATGTATTTTCTGTGAAGTTGAGAGCTTTACATATAAAACCTAACTTCACGGATGTCAACAAGACATTAGAAAGATTAGACCTAACTTCATACATGTCAATGAAACATTAGAAGGATTAGATGTAACTTCACATATGTCAATGAGACATTAGAAAGATGCACTTATGATAACATTGTGACTTTTTCAGGTTAGGTTTTATATGTGAAACGCCTGATTGCTTAGAAAATTATAGCTTTTTCACAGTTTTTACTACCAATTCATACGAAGATAGGAGCGTAACATAACGTTGCCATAACATTTCTATTTCATCGGAGAATTGGCCCCTCAAATACCAAATCACCAACTTTTCAAATAATTTTATTTAATATTTTGGTTTGAATTAAGTAGATACTTCTAACAACTTAAAACAATAATAACGAAACAATCAAAACTTTTCGTAGGTTTTATACACTTCGATGTTTATCTAATATAACACGAATACTGATTTTTGGGTTTCATATTGTATCAATGGATTGCCAAATATATATTTTAATTGGCAATCCAAAATTCAATGGCGAACTTATTAATTGCATGTAGAACTATAATATTGTAAATCTTAATTTTTTATGAAAACCATGAACGCTTATAACGATGTCATGTAGTCACAACATGTTTGGGAATAAAATGAATTAGAAACAACAAAATAGTGATTGTATTTAATTTTCCTAAGTTTGTTTTCTCGCCGTTTCAAGTCATTCTGAATCGAATGAGACCAAATTTGGAAAAAGTATGAGTGTGTGGTATGTGAGGGGGCGTCCATTAATCACGTGATCGATTTTTTAGGGATTTTTGAATCACCTCTCTCTTGGTGATACGTCGTAAAATTTAAAATTAGACCCCTTCCCTCCCCTCCCGAATCACGAATTTTTCGAATTTACAAAAGCATCATATTTTTTCTGAAAAAATAAGTACACGTGATATATTTAACTAGACACCTCCCTTTTCCTCGTAATTTTTCTGTACATGTATACAAAGTCAACAATAAAAAAAGAGAGTGCGCATAAGGATCACACGCGTTTGAAGTAAAACTTATTTGCTACTGTACTGTACTGTACTCGTGATGCACACATTTATTAGTGTCAACCATTATACACATTTATATGATAAATTATAAATTATATATTTTATAATAGTATTAAAAATATGTAAAATATTTAAAAACATTAATGGAATTAAAGTCATACTTCAAATATGACATGATCGGTTTGTCATTGTAATGAGCATTCATAAATGAGAAATGAAGTAATTGCTGATTAATAAATTTTATAATATTCGTTTACACAGCGGATTATGTTAAGCAACGTCTAAACAAATATTGTTTTCGCAACTTCACTCATCAGGTAATTGTTATTGAAGAACTTCATGTAATTCAATTAACATACATTCATTGACTGCTTGTATTTTTTTTACTTTTTCGCTGGCGATATAATCTCATTCTTTGAACAGCTGTAATATCTGCCTTGCCTAAAAATATTTTCCATTTTAATAACTTCAAAGATTTATAGAAACTACGAACAATATAGAAATAATTTCTAATCAATTAACTTACGTTTAGTTCACGAAACAAATGTTTAATTTGTTTTATTATTTTCAAGAAACAAGGTAAAATATTCTTCTGATTCAGGCATTCTTCATTAAATCAAGATTTGTATTACGATGTAACTTTAAAATGTTTATTTATCTATGCCGATTTCCTTATTGATATCGGTACGCATACAACGTTGATGCCGGTACGCATACAACGACAGATCTCTATTCACATACACGAGGACTAATCACAATCGACTCGTATAGAAATGATATCATCGAGAGCGAATGATGAATCATTGGCACTCGACTCTTATCTACCGTAACGCACTTCCGTTGCATTTGTATGGATTTACATCCTAGACTTCTTAAGCTTTACTTCAAAAAAAAAAACATATGGTTTGAAGATATATATTGAAAATCGTTTTTAATGAAAGCAAAATATTTATTTTCAAAAATAAATAGTTGCACATTTTATCTACATGGATGAAAGTTAATTTATAGATAAAAGAAGAGCCTCAATTCTTATTAATTAAATTGATTATAGTCCAGTCATTATAGTAAGTTCACCTCAGAATTTGAGATACCCAGCCGTAAGTCTGTAAATACTTGTATTTTGACAATAAAAAGTTGTCTCAAAACCTACATATGGTAGGGTAATAATTAATAGTTCAGTCATTGTAGTAAGTTCACCTCAGAATTCGAGATACCCAGCTGTAAGACTGTAAAAGTTGTCTCAAAATCTACATATGGTATGTACACCCTTCCATATGTAGGTTTTGAGACAACTTTTAAGGTGCAAAATACAAGTATTTACAGACTTACAGCTGGGTATCTCAAATTTCGAGATTCTTACTTAATTTAAGTTTAAATGACTGGACTATTATTGAAATGCATTGGAATTTGCTTCAAGGCAAATGCTACTAACAACTAGTTTAATTATTATTATACAAAATTTATACATAAAATATTAATTATTAAGAGTTTTTGGTACATTTGTGATTAATCAAACTTCGTTTATCAACATAACCTTTATCACAAATTTCACATTTATGTGGTTGTACCCCCTTATGAGAAAGCATATGTTTCGACAGACTTCCTGATTGTGTAAAAGTCTTCTCGCATAATTCACATTTATATGGACGCTCTCCAGTATGTATTAACACATGCTTTTTCAAATCCCCCAAATAAGTGAATCTTTTATCACACGATTCACATTTATAAGGACGTTCCCCAGTGTGTATTAACATGTGCTTTTTAGCAGCACCCGAACCTGTATAGGTCTTATCACAAATGTCACATTTATAAGGGCGCTCACCGGTATGGATAAGCATGTGCATTTTCATGCCACTCGATTGAGTAAATGTTCTATCGCATACATCACATTTGTAAGGACGTTCACCGGTGTGAAGAAGCATGTGTCTTTTCATGCCCCCGGCTTGGGTAAATGATTTATTGCATATGTCACATTTATAAGGTTGTAATTCGCTGTGTACTAGCATGTGTCTCATTAAGTTTGTGTAGTCTTTGTATTTACAATCGCATATACCACATGTGTAAGGACGTTCTTCGCTGTGAGACCGCATGTGTTGTTTTAAAATACTAGATTGACCGAAGGCTTTGCCACATTTATCACATTTGTAAGGGCGTTCTGCGCTGTGAGAGTACATGTGGTTTTTTAAATTCTGGGGACGATTGAATGTTTTATTACATATATTGCATTCGTAAGGTCGTTCTTTGGTGTGGATACGCATGTGTTGATCCAAATTGCCACTTCTAGCAAAGACTCTATAGCATATTTTGCATACAAAAGGCTTTTCACTGGTATGGATTTTGAGGTGTGTTTTTAAAGAACTTGCATTTGAAAAAGTCTGTGTGCAATGTGGACAAGTGTGTTCGGTCTTATGAGCCTGGTTTAATTCCTGGTCCTCTGTGACTTCTGGAGACTCCATGAATATTTCCAAGGAGGCTTCATCATTATCTGAACAAGGCTTTGATTTATCATTACCCCCTTGTTCATTTTCGCCTTGGATCTCTTCTATTGAATAATCTTGTGGTTCAATTTTAATTTTAGGCTCATTTGTAAAGACAGCAATTTCTTCAGACATTTTTATATATATCACATATACATATATAAATGAATACTTTTTTAAATTTTGTTCAATCAATAATCCTAAAAACTTAAATATGTTAAAATAAATATTATTAAAAAATTAAAATTTATTTACTTGTCGAAAAAACAAAATAGCACAGATTTGACATTTCAAGCATAGAGTCAATATATTTTAAAAAAGATGAGACATCTATCTTATTTAAATTCAAATTATGCTCTATGCTCCGCCTATCAATGCGAAAGTGAAACGAATCGACAGACTTTTTTAAAATTTTAAATGTTATTATTATTAACTCTAGAATGATTATTAGTTGATAAATAATTGTTCTTAGATAATACGCAAAATGTTAAGTAAAAATTGTCACAGTTTATATTGATGAAGCCGATAAATAATTGATTGATAAATCATCCAAATCGGATGCCTATTTCTCTCAAAAACTGCCATTTTTTCCACATTTAGGTCCAAATCTTCAAAACGGCTGAACCTGCCTTTGCCAAAAACTAATCACCACTTCTCCACATCATTACGAATTGAATGTTTTTCAATTATTCAAAAAAGATGCTCCGTTCTCACAAAAACTCGATTTCTATTTTCTGCAACTCTTTGCTCCGTAACTCCAGAATGGCTAGACCGAGTTTTGTCAAAAACTAATGAGCACACTCCCTATTAGTAGGAATCGAATGTTTTTTGAATCTATCTCAAAAAACATTCGATTTCTATTGATAAAGAGATGTGCTGATTAGTTTTTGGCGAAAGCAGGTCCAGTCGTTTCGGAGAAACGAAGCAAAGAGTGCAGAAAATAGAAATCGAGTTTTTGAGGGAGAGAAGTGGTGATTAGATTTCAAAGGCCGTTTCGGAAATACCGAGCTAAATGTGAAAAAAATTGTCAGCTTTGAGAGAACTAAGCATCCGATTTGAATGATTCAAAAACTTTCTGCTTGATTTGACAAAATAATTGCTTTTGGCAAAAAAATCAATTTTTTGTTCAAAAACTTTTTTTTTTGTATTCTGGCTAGAGTTCTAAAGTTCACTTATACATTTAAATAAATAATTTTAACTTTGTAATTCAGTTTATAACTAATTCTTATAAATATTAGACTATATTTATAATAATCTATTTGAAAACATTTAATATTTCTAGAGCATTTTGTTACGGTACGGGAAGTTCAAGCAATTTGCCTTAAGGCACGATTCCATACACAACTAGTTATGTATACTATTACATAATATTGCTTATTAGGTTGTAGCTTGTTTAATTAAATTTTAATTTGTTGAGTATTTATAAAATTAAATTGTTCAAAAATTAAGGTGATGAGGGAGAAAAAACAATCAAGCCCAGATGGTTTACAGTAAAATAATTTATAATACACAGTATAATAAATTAAATAAATGTAATACATATAGAATATATAATTCATAATACACAGTATAATAAATTCATATTTCACAGTATAATAAATTGTATGCTCTTCTTTTATCTATGAATAAATTTATGTAACTCGAGTTTAATAATTTGTGTAACGATCGTTTAAACATAGATAAAAGAAGAGTATAAAGCGTTTAAATATAAAATATAAAGTTTAAATATAAAGCGTTTAAATATAAAAATTCACGTTTAGCGTTGAAAATTGAAGCATAGAGATATTTGTGTGACATATCAAGATAAGATAATGAATGTCCAATCTTATCTTTCTAAAAACAAACTCTATGGTTTCAAGTTCCAAACCAAATGTCAAACAACAAGTTGTAATAAACCTAAATTTGATTAAATTTATCATCACATTTAAGAAAATTATTAATTAAAATAGTGCCAAACCGTTTTCACACTAATCTAAAAATGTCAGAAGAGACTAGTGTGTCTATAAATGATCAGGCAATTAAAATTGAACCACCAGAATACTTAATAGAAGAGATTGAAGGTGAAATTAAGGATGAATTTGATGTTCTTGATGATATTGCTAAGCCGGAGCCCTATTCAGAAGATGATGGAACTTGTTTAGACAGATTCATGAATTCCGAGGTGAAGATTGAGGAAGAAGTGAAACAGGAATTAATTGAGGCACCCACTTATGAAGGTGAGGATGAAAAGCCTTCTGTATGCGATACAAGATATCTATTAGATCAGCACGTTTATGATCACACCAGAGATCAACCTTTAAACATTAAAGAACCTGTTAATCTGGACCAAAATATACATGCTCCTACAGGAAAGGGTTTACACAAATGTAGAATATGCGGTAAAGCATTCACAACATTGTGTAATATGAAAAATCATATGCGTGTCCATACTGGAGAACGCCCATTTAAATGCGAATTGTGCGAAAAGGCATTCACACAATTGTGTCATCTAAAATCCCACATGCTCATTCATTCTGGAGCACGTCCTTACAAATGCAAAATTTGTGACCAAGCCTTCAATCAATCAAGTACGTTAAAGACTCATATGTTTACTCATACTGGAAAGCTTCTTCATAAATGTGAAACATGCAATATAACATTCACAAAATCAAGTGACATGAAAAAGCATATGATAATCCATACAGGAGGCCGCCCTTACGAATGTGAAATATGCCACAAGACATTTGCACTACCTAGTGAAATGAAAAAGCACATGATTATTCATACAGGTGAACGCCCGTATGAATGCAAAATATGCGATAAGAAATTTGCACGCGTAAATGGTTTGAACAGGCATATGCTTGTTCATTCTGGAGACCGTCCTTACAAATGTGATCAATGTGATAGATCCTTCAGTCTATTGCATAATTTAAAAGATCATTCACGAACTCATACTGGAGAACGCCCCTATGAATGCCAGATATGCCATTTGACATTCGCACATTCCAAATACATGAAATCGCACATGCAAACTCATACTGGAGAAAGCGCTGGTCAATATGAAATAGTCAATTAGGCATTTGCACAGTCGGTGTTTTTAAGAAAACATTGGGAAACGTGATGGAACTAGTGGTGTATGGCATCGTGCCTCAAGACAAATTGCAGGAACTTCCTGTACCATAACAAAATGTTGGAGGAATGTTAAATGTTTTCATATAGATTATTATAAATACTGTAAAATTGTCGAATATTTATAAGAATTATATAAACTGAACTGCAAAGTTAAAATTATTTATTTAGAGTATATAAGTGAGCTTTAGAACTTTAACCAGAATTAACCCTTTCCACTCGCGAATTCCGAGATTTATATGAATTATGGCATCCCGGCGGCATCCGAGTGGAAAGGGTTAAAATAAAAATCTGAATTATTTTCGATATAATACAACAACAAATTTTTTTTGTAAGAAGAAAATTAATTTTGATATATTTTTTTTTCCAAAAGCAATTGTTTTGTCAACACAAGCAGAATGTTTTTTGAATCATTCAAATCGGATGCTAAGTTCTCTCAAAAACTACCATTTTTTGCAGATTTATCTCCGAATCGACTAGACCTGCCTTTGCCAAAAACTAATCACGACTTCTCCTTGTCATTACAAATTAAATGTTTTTTGAATCATTCAAATCGGTCACTGCGTTCTCTCAAAAACTCGATTTCTATTTTCTGCACTCTTCGCACCGTATCTCCGAAACAGCTGGATCTACTTTTGCCAAAAACGAATCAGCACGTCTTCTTATCAATAGGAATCGAATGCTTTTTAAATCCATTCAAATCGGTTGATCCGTGCGTCTGAAAACATCGACGAAAAATTGTCTCCATACATACACCCCCATCAATTTTTTCTAACAATAGAGTATGCCAAAATGTTCAGAAACCCCTTAAACGTGAAAATATGCAAACATTGTCATTTTAGATTTTTGGCCCATAACTTACACTACGGGAAGAGAATTTTGAATTTTTTTGATAATTTTTGAAATTTTTGAAAATATTTTTAAAAAAATTAATATTGAACAAAGCTTTTTTTCAAAATACTGATATTTTTAAAAACTTTGAAATTTCTCGAAAGTTTTTAATATTCATTGATATCGTTTGATCCAAATTTCAAAGCCGCATCTCCAAAACGGCTGGGCCTGGCTTTGCCAAAAACTAATCAGCATGTCTCCCCATCAGTAAGAATCAAATTATACAAATCGGTTGAGCGGTGCTCCTTCATTCGCTTTTTTACTCGCAATAAAAATATATGAAAATTGTATTGTCTGATGTAAAAGACAATTATAAATAACAGAAACTTTCCGTAAGTTGAAATATTTAAAAGCTTAGAGAAGAAATATTAGCTTTGTATTTTTTAACATTTTAAAACATTTTGAAAAATTTGAATATAAAAAAAACTGCCTTTTTTGAACATACTGATATTTGCTTTGTATTTTTTTAACATTTTAAGACATTTTGAAAAATTTGAATATAGAAAAAACTGCCTTTTTTGAACATACTGATATTTTTTGAAAACTAAAATTTATTGTTTTTTTTTTAATTTGAATTTTTTTGAAAATTTTTGATAGCCATTTATATCAGTTGATTCAAATTTCAAAATGTTTGATCTTCGACTGCCAAATGGCATTTGTTTAAAAAAAAATCTAGATCTCTGAAACCGCTGGGCCAACCTTTGCAAAAACTCAATCAATTCTTCATTGTCTCCTTCATTACATCAATACGAATAGAATGTTCGTATGTTCGAATGTTTTCAAATCATTCAAATCGGACGCTCCGCGTTCTCTTAAAAACTCGATTTCTATTTTCTGCATTCTTTGCTCCGTATCTCCTAAACGGCTGGACCTGCCTTTGCCAAAAACTGATCAGCACGTCTCCCTATCAATAGGAATCGAATGGTTTTTGAATTATTCAAATCGGTTGATCTGTGCGCTCAACAAAAAATTGTATCCATGCATACATACATACATACTACATACATCAATACAAACACAGATTTGCGAGAGAAGTACTTATTGATTGAAAAAGAAAGAGCGAATGGGACTTCGCTCATTTAAAACTTAAATGTAAAATCAGTGCAAGAATGATAACATTCTAGATCCTCTCCCCACGATGTAATGCCAAATGGCGGTTTTCGTGAGGACCAGAGGCAAGGGCAAAGCGGAGGTTTTAGTCGTTATTATACCCAGGCGGTATTGAGTGCGACATACCCAGACAAAAGACCAGTATGGGATGCGTAAAGGCATTTCCTTCGCAAAAGCACATATACACATAAACACACCATGAACACCATTTTTTCGGAAAGTTAAAAAGTTTCTCGTTTTGTGTTGAGAGTTTAACCATAGATAATTATTAACTTCCCTGATGGTAAGTTATATATATAGTGCAGTAAACGGAGCGTTTTAGGTCTGAATTTTTTTACGGTGCTCCGAATTGAATGAAATTTTGGAATTAGGTTCATCTTACCCTCAAGTTCAAAAGTGAAAACAATTTGGGTTGCGCCATCACCCCCCGGGGGGATGACACCCCCTCTCAATTGTGTAATTACATTTTTTCAAAATAACGTCGGAAATCGATATAAGAACTAATTATAAGAAAAAAATGTCTTTTATAGTTTTTCAAAAAAAACTAATACTTTTCAAGTTACTGGCCACTAAAGATTCATATATTTTTGGCGTTTTTCTTCGTTTTTTTTTGCAAATATCTCTTAAAATATACATTTTAACGAAAATCATGTAATGAACAAAATAATGTCAGTAAAAATCTTAATAAATCGGTATTACATAAAGTGATCTAGGAAAAATATTAAGAAAGATTTGAAAGAGCAAAGTCGTTTTTTAGTTCGTTCAAGATTTAATTGTTGTATTTAAAGCCATCTAGTGTCGAGGTTTTACATTTTATGCATTTCGGTGAAATTGGGTTTTATAGTGCTCAACATAAGCTTTAAAATGAGTGCTGTTACAAGTTTTTTGCGTGTAAAATGAGTGAGCTATCGTCCAAATAAGAATCATATACGAAGTTTTTTTCTTTTAAATCATATGTTAATGAGCGCCATTTCACCAAAATTAAAGTAATTCACATTTCCATCTAGAATTCACTTCATTATAGACATCTTAATGAATTCAGCAGATTCACTACTTTAGTACAAACTATTTTCAGAAAACTCACGATTTTATAAAAACTTTTTTTTTCCAATTTTTTAAAAAATCGAAATTATTTTCATTATATCTCAAAAAGAATAAAAGATACGTATAAAAGCATATAGATAAAAATCAAAGGGATCTTTCTGGCTGGCTTATTTTTGTTTTTATTATTTTCTTTCACATAAAAATTGACAGAGTTATGAATGTTTAAAGACTGCGCGGCCGCGCAAATTGGAAAAAAA